>NC_085065.1:692000-1038000 GCF_963662255.1 Cinclus cinclus | reverse complement strand
TTTCTACTTATCTCTAGTGTTTCCTCAACAAAGAAGAGTAATTGTTCTGACTTACAAAGACCTGTTCCTAAAACTCAAACTGAGATCAGAAAGTCGAACTGTGATCTGATGACTCAGCTTAGTTATTTCTGCCTCTTAAAGTACTACTTGGCATCACACAGACACTGCAATCAGAAATCAAGATTTTCTTTCATGGTGAGACATGAGGTAGAAGAGAATTCAACTCAATCTCATGTAAACTTGTCATGTTTATAAGGTTTAAGAGAAATACAAGCAATTCCTCACTGTGAGAAAGAAAATATTTGAGAAAAACGTAGAGACATTTCAGTCACTGATGATGCTCTTTCTGCTTCAGTGACACTGCAGATTTTAAGATAAGACTGAGCCTAGGTTTAAATCACAGCAGTTTAAAGGATAATCTGATTTCAACTAGTTTATATCTAGGGATCATGCATGTCCATGTTCACGTTGTTTGTCAGTACTCAGGTACACGGGTTGACGTTCGCTGATTTGATGTACTCTCCATTGCCAGGCTGCCCACATCTCATCAAGGGACCACAGGAGACCAGCATTTTGTCCTGGAGCAGGAGAAAGGCTGAAACACTGAGCTGTCACTGAATTTACCCCACCACCTAATGTTCACACAACTCAGCCTCATGCCACCATGCAGCCCATGTCAGCCTTGGGTAACTCAGAGCCAGGGAATTCTCACATGGTGCTCAAAATTGGCTGAGGGGTCTTTGATGGTTTCCTCCTTCCTTGAACCATCCCATGCAGTAAGTGCAGGCTGGTGACAGATGCTGGTACATACGCCTCATTTCACTTGGGCGTTCGTGTTTGCTGAGGGAATCGCTCCCATGGGAAAGAAAGGCAATCTTCCACTGGAAAACTGGCCAAGGAGCTAGCTGAGAAAGCAAACATCTTGAGTAAGAAACTAGGTTTTATGATGGATTCTTGGGAGGAGTTGGTTTCAGTTATTTGGCTGATTAAAATCAGGCTTTGGAAAAATGCTACAATTGCCAAATGAGTTCTCTTCAAATTTCAACTCTAAAATACCCAGTATGTCACCATGTAGGGAACCTCCTAAAGGCAAACCAAAACCTAGTAGTTTTGCCTCATCCCTTTTTTCTCCTTTACTGACAACAAATATCTCAAAATCTACCTAATAAAAGTGCTAAGACATCCACCTTTAACTAAAAACTTTTGCGAATTTCAGCTTGACTTGTGAATAATCAAATGTCTCCTGCTGCAAAGGGAGTGTGTTGTCATTTCTTTCCCAGGGAGCTCACCCAAGACAGCCCCACCCCAGTCACACTCCACTGAGAGCATCCAAGAGGCGCACTGGAAGCAGGAGGAAGGCCCACCCTCTCCTCCTTCAGCTCTGGAGAGATGCTGTTGTTTGGGTTGAGGAGGATTGCTCAAGGACAGCCCAGAGCTGCTGGGGGGAATGGGAACATGCAGGAGGAATTCCAAATGGGTGCTATTCAGGTATCTCCTGCACACATGACCATGAGACATCCACGTGAACCCTCATCCAGAGAAGTGAGGAGGCCTTGGATGATGAAGCAGCATATTTTAATTCATGTAATAAATTAATTACATCATGCAATAATATAACCTCCAAACCAGTCACCACTTACAGATGTTCTGGTTATACGTAAATAATGAGCTCACACACATGTGCAGGAAATAAGTTTATTTAACAGGCTCTGGAACCATGGATAATAGTACTTACTGACTCACAGTCTTACTTGGAAAAATTAAGAGGCAAAAACAAATTAAAGCATTTGCCCATCCATAAAATTAATGTAGTATTTTACCTATTCCACAGCAACATTAGCAAGTTTCATGTCTGTAATGATCAACAGCAGGACTACTTATACAGGCTTTTTTGTGCTGTCTTTGCCAAAACATTTTGTGAAGACAACTGTCGAAGTAGAGTTTGAATTACAGTCTAAAAAACAGTGTTAAAAATGGGGCAAAAGTTAAATGAATTAAAAAAAACACAAACAACAAAAAAAAAAAACCAACAAAGAACAAGACACTATTCCCTCTTAAGACCTATGAATACTTGAAAATATGGAAATTCCTGTATCAGCATCTAATGCTTTAACCTATTCCTGTGAATGGACTGACACTCCCATACTAGTGCAGACACAAAGCACATATGAATCCTGAATGGGTGCATTCATTCAACCAGCAGTTCTATGCAATCCATGTTCAGATGTTATGTAAATATATAAGAAACTTAATTTATGACCATGTATTAATGGGAAACTGGGCACACCAAACATATTTACATAAAACCAGGTGAAGTATAAGTGCATATATTTGAAAATTAAATTCAAAGCCTAATACCAAAGGTAATAAACCCTGTTTTCTCCCTGTCTGTCAAAAACCCTTCATAGACATGTCACTCACTTCTAAAAGGGTAAACTAAAAAAAAACCCAAACAACAATGCTCTTTTGTTTAGCTGTAGCATGCCTGGAGTACCTTAATGGATTGGAACATTTAAATTCCCAGTTGATTATTCTGTATCAGATATCGTTAGTATGGGGGACAACTGTCCCTCAGGCCACAAGACCATGGATCCGTTCTGCCAAATGCAGGGTGATGCTCTAAAATAAGCAGAGCAGGGATGGTGAAGGAAGAGTCTAGGCATGGGCTTGTGGGACGGGGGAGGGGGGGGGGGGGGGGGGGGGGAGTGGAAAGAGAAGAAGCTTTATTTAGAGTAATTTCCATATCCAAATGAATACATACCCTTGTGTTCCTCTGTGTGGAATTTTAGTAACAGCAAATACTCTGCACAGACTCTGCCCTTTAAATAAATTGCAATTTACCTACTTTTTGATGAGACAAAAACTGGGTTTGGGTTTCGGTGAGTTTTCTGTGACATCCAAGAAACAGGTTCACCGAGACCACTGTGCTTCTTCCCCTTGCTCACCCACAGAAATAGTACTAAATTATTCCTGACTTCAGCACCTTCCAAGGTAAATAATGCAGGTAAATAATGCTCAGATAATAGAGGTGAGACTGATGGTTCAGATTTATTTCAATATTGCTACTCTGGGCCCAAGTTCTATCTGCATATAGTGTGAAACCAACCTGTTGTAATAAGAAGAGGGACAACCTAAACCAGGTTCCTGCCCAGACAGGCTGAAAGTAGCAGGAGCTCAAGAGAAGGTATTTTGGCAGACAAAGAACACAAGTGTGATCTTCATCTGCCACTACATTTCACCATCACAAGATGAGATACAAGTCCAGTGCTGTTCCAAAACCATAATTAAAATCAGATTTTAGGAGGAAGCATCATAAACTGCTTATTATTTCTGGAATCTCTGGGTACTAAAAATGTCCCCAGACTACTCAGTATGAAGCTGCTGGAGACAGCCCCCTCCTTTTTTCCCTAATTTTTTTCCAGGTCAGCAGTAAGTTCTTAAGGCTTCTAAAGCCACTTACAAATTCAGACAAAAGCATCAGTCTGAAGGCTTCACCCTCTTCCAACAACAATGAGAGGTTACACAAACAGAAGTTCAAGTACCACCCGCTTTGATGGTTTCTGTGGCTGCAGAAGCCCACAGCCATGAAAGGGAAAGGATGTCCATGGACATTTCTACCTACATCCATGTAGAAAATCATACTCCTCCTCTGCTGCTGGTTTAGTTTTGCTCATCTCCTGGCATCTTCTCAATTCCTGTAGCCAGGTAACACTAAGAGTTGCTGAAAACAAGTCCCAGGGCAGAAGCTATGCCTGTGGCCAGCATGACTGTCCTACGGATACTGGGCTATGGCTTGATCACCTCCCTCAGTGGGAGGAGCATCAGCCAAAAGTATTTTTTTAAACTTGGATTTATTTTCTTTAACTGAACTCTGCTCAGCAGCTTTTAGAGATCCACCAGAAAAATTAGGAAAGGCCATCAACTGCAGGAGTTAGAGCAGGCAATCCCATCCCATCTGGAGAAGACAGAAAAGAGCCGAGGATGTTACGAAGACAATAAGGAGCCTTCCTGCTCCCACAGCTGAGGTAACGGGGATGCAGGTCCATCTACTTTCAGCACACATCTGGACTGCATTTGTGTCATTTCCAGCCCTGCTTCCCCTGATGGACAGATACCTGGAACTGGCACTCAGGTCATCTGCTGGTGCAAGTGCCGCCAACTCAGCTGACTGCAAGAAAGAAGCCAGAAGGCTGGAAAAGGCATATTTTGCCCCAAATAGCAACGGTATTATACCTGAAATTATTTTTGATGGAAGGTTAAAAAAATCCCCTCACACAGTTTCTATGTTCAAGGTAAGGCCCAGAGCATTTAAAAGAAATTAGTAATCATGGCAGAATGCTGAATAATAGCAATCTACCAACTCCGAAATTAAATTTTAACTTTCCACACAAATCCTTTCAGGCTGTGTACTTATATATTTAGTAATAAAAACCATATCCATGACCACTGTCAGCTGTAAAAGTTCTATCATAATAGAAACACTACTAATGAGAACTGGAACTGAAACAACATTGCGTGGATCAGTAGGCTTCATTGTTGATGACTTTACCTTTTTCTTTACAAAAAAGATTAGATAAAACTCTGAAAGAGCTCTACTGACAGACTGAGGATGTACCTGATAGAAAAAAACCATCCACACTTTGATGTGAGATTCTGAATCAAAGTGGTTACACGATGACCTGATCTACTGGGTGGCATCCCTGTCCACGGCAGAGGGGCTGCAATTAGATGGTCTCTAAGGTCCCACCCAACACAAACCATTCTGGGATTCTGTAATACATCATGACCCCTAATTAGTATAGTTTTGAGGCTGCGGTTTTTAAGGACTCAAAGCAAAATATTTTTACATTTAACTACAACTTTCAATTACAGATTGGATTAGTCTCAAGGAAAGATTTCTTTCCAATTAAAAGGAAAAAAAAGAGCTGTGACACTGGCTGAATGGACATACTGCCAGACCTCTATTTCTTTCATGTATTTCTGATTCAGCATCGCTCAGCAGCTTCACTTAACACAAGCAATTCATGCTCTCACTTTTTGATACTCTCTTTTACAGGTACGTTGTGGCTGAATGTTATGAAAAGCCCAAGAACCTGCTGACTGAAACTTAAACTTGCAAAGTGCCAGAATTACCTTAAACCAAACAATATGTACCCATGATCTAAAATGGTACTGTTTTAAGGGAGAAAATGTTGAGAAAGATCTTAATAGCTATTAATTCTCTTTCAGTCACACAACAAATTTCATGAGTCATGATAAGGGATGAAGGATGATACAGTTTCAGACTAAAACATGAGACTAAACTATATTTTTAATTGAGAATTCAATTTTTCTCCATCAACTGCAAATACCAGAATACAGCTGGTCTATCATTTAACGCTGAAGACAGACAAACAAATGGGGAGATTTGTCAAGTCCTTCTTTCTTTTCTGTAATGAATTTTTAAATTTTGTCTTCACAAGTTAAGATGTAGTATCTACGTTCTGTCAGAGTCTGGCATTTCATCCCCAAAAACATGTTTCTGTGGCAGATCAGACTCTACATGTACTACAAATATTGATTTTTATATAAAATTCCCTTTAAGTGGATGTACCATGATTTTTAAGACTGCCAGAACACACTTGCTGCAATTCTGCCCACTTGTGTTTGTGTCTTTTTCTGTGATTTGATTTCTGGTAATGACTATGATAAAGGTGTTGCTAATCTCAGATTGGACAGTACTTTTCCCCAAACGTGAAAAAAACAAAACAAACCGAGACAAGTAATGGAAAAGTTCTAAACCTAACTTGTAGCATAAAATCTGAGCTGAGTAAGAATTCAGTGTTAAGAGGAAGTATGACAGTGGTAGGTACTCCCCAAAAATTTAAGGAGCTGGGTTAACAGGGAGCATTTAAACACACTTGAACACCACACCAATTGTGTCTGCAGAAAAAGTTTACAGACTCAATCCTCAAGTAAACCTCTTTAAAATTCAAATCACTCTGAAAGGAATCACCCCTAATACCTTCTCTTTGTCCATAGGGCCCAACCAGGACCATCAGCCCCAATCTGGACGTGATTTTGAATGACAGCTGGACCATCCACAGGGAAACAGGGAAGCATTCAATGAGTGATGTTTAAATCTCCCAAGGAGTGTTATACAGTGAGAACTTAGCATAAACAGAGTTCAGTGATGGATAAACATCTATTATTGCTGGCTAAGTCTCATCATGGAGTTGCCTTTTTTGAGTTTTGCCTCTAAATTGCCACCAGCTCTGACTGTGCCATCAAATATACTTGCTCAGAAGTGTAATTAGTGTAAATAAACACAGACTGGGATAAAGTACTGCCTGTGTCAATTCAATTCTCTCCCAGAGAAGAAACAGTCCAAGCATGTAGCCCAGACTGCCCTGCCACAGGTGTCTGTCATTGCATAAAAGCATAATCAACACTGTATTTTACACAAAGTCGGGGCAATTTGTTCCCCTCACTCCTCAAGAACCCAAGTGGCAGATGTTCTATCTCCCCTGTCAGATCGAGGTGCTTTAAAACTATCATAAACAAACACAGATGATTTAAAAGAATCATTTCATCCTGAAAGGGACACATCTCTCTTTTTTATGCTTCAGTAACTCAAAATTGGCTTGATTGATTTTGCTGAAGGTTTCGCTAAGGTGAGGCAAGAATTTCAACTCAGCTAAGGAAGGAGAGATCAAGCCTAACCTCAGCATTGAGGTTTCTCCTACACATCTTCTGCTCTCATTTTGACCGGTTTAACTCCCTGCAAATGATACCAGGATCTGTTTTTTTCATGCTTTCAGAAGCCTGCCCTGAGGTCTGAGCCCAAGTCTGGGATGAGATAGCTCAGTGCACTATAGGGAGACTTGCAGTTCAGACAAAAATAAAACCTTTATGCTGCCATTTGTTATTAAGCAGACACTCCAATTGGGCCTCATCACTTCACTTGGAAGTAAAGAATTACAAATGAGAAAGACCTATACTTACAAAATGTTTATGCATTTATTGCACTTGATATCCACAGCAGAATGTTAATCATAACAACCCCAAGCAACCCTGTGGAGCATCAACACGCTTGTGGTATATGGTTTTGTTAGGTAGGAGTGAAAGGGTGACTAATAATATTCAAAGCCTCCCCGCAGTCATGAAAATGTAAATATTTTTTTAAAGTGCTTACAAGACAAACCTATAGTAAATCTGAAAAATGTCCCCCATAATATTTAAACTACATCCTCCTCCTTAATCTAACCTTAGAGCATGGCAGTTAAGTGATCCATTCATTCTACTTCAAAATCTCAGTTCTCTCTTTGTTTAAGAGCCAGACACCACCTGACTAACAGGATGGATAATTTGGTCTCTCCAGAAACATTTTTTCTGATTTAGAATGATTAAATATAACATGTGCTTCTGCTGAGCCCTCAGCCAACATTTGGAAAGCAGCAGTAAAGAAGTCTCAGGCCAGATCTCAATCCCATTCAGAGAAAACTGATGTTCAAAGGTATTCATCAACCTGCTCTTCAAAAAATTGAAGAGAGAAGACAGTCCAGTCATCTCAGCATAGGAACACTTTCTAAATACATTTCCAGGAGCAATGTAAATTAAGCAATTAAGTTATTCCGTACATCAAAAGAGACCAGGACAAGAAACAAAGGTTTGCCATGGGAAGAGGATGAGTCTCCAGACACCAGCCAGCAGAAGAGCAATGGAGCAGATTGAGCCTGACAAATTTCAAGTTCAGCCAGACCCTTTCTGCCCATCTGCAGATTCCCCTGCACCATTGACAACATGCCTTTGACACCCACAGCACAGGAACACTCTATAGAGAGCTTATCTGCCAAGTCTCATGTCAGAGGTGAAGAAGATGAGGATGGCTGTATTTTGGGATTCCTGTATTATTATCTAGGTAGATTACCTACAATCACCATCTGAAGTTATGGGCAAATTTTTTTTAGGGGAAAAACAAAATTACAAACCCTTCATATACCATCAAACTGCATTAATAGAACATAATTATTGTCACACAGGCAGCAATAGGAGTCACTGTGGCTCCTTTCCAGCATTATTTATACTTTTTATTCCTTGTGAATTTACATCCCTAGCAAAAAAAAAAAACTAAATAAAACATACCAAAGTGGTTCTCCACATATCTCAACCTCAGCAATGCAGCTTTTCTAGTCACAGACACCAGAGAGCAAGCACCTGTGCTCACACAGCTAATTAAAGTGCAAGAAAAACCTCTTTTATATCTGACTTGAGGAGCTGATAACATGTAAGTTACAACTTGTATGAGACATGATAAACTCTGTCCTTCACAGAGAGAAATGCACTTCTAACATGACTAACTGTAAACAGACCTCAGAGTATAGCAGCTTCTAATCAGAGGCAGTTCCATAATGGACTTGTTGAGCAGTGACATTTCCTACACCACTAGGCACAGGGTGAATGATGACGCTGTTGTGGGTAAACCAGATAAGGTTCAATACTAATACATGGAACAAAGTGTTGGGGTTTTGACTGCATTAAGCCAGAATTTACTAACACAAACCTGAAATGTTTGACAGACATGAGAAGAAGAGCCATCAGGAGAACACTGCCCTGAAGGTAGGGAAAGGATCCTGGGCTTCGAGCTTAAATATTGTTTGTTTATAAAAACTCACTTCAACATCACCTTTGGAGAAAATGACTTATCACTAGTCAATTAAAGAAGAAAAGAGGCAATGGCTAGAGTCAATGTCCAAGAGGCTCATTCATATCAGACACAAAGATGGCAGGATTAGTGCACAATAGCTCGGCTCCCTCTGGCTCCTGTGGCTCTACCCCCCCAGCGAGGAGCTGACATGACAGGATAAGACAACTCCATTAGGAACCCCTATCACTTCTCTGCAGTGCTCTCCACAAGCAGATGGAGCAGTTATTTAGCCAAATGCACCGTGACTCCAGCTTTATACATGAGCATGTGGGATGTTTCCTAATGTGGGGCAAGGCACAATGCACTCTGATTTATCAACTGTCCCACATGCAATTAAAGATTCAGATAAATAATTTGGGCGTAAATTTTTTCAGGCTGAGCTGAAAAGCGGCAAGGCCTGAGGGGTCAAGTGTTTCTGAAAGATTTACATTTACCAAACAGAGCTGCCTGCAAAGGAATGTCTGTGTTGAGCTGTGGCAGAATGAGGCCTGAGCAGGAGTGAGCTGCAGAACCAGCGATTGCTTCATTTCAATTGAAACAAATTTCAATGTGAAGTTAATAAAACAACCCTCTTTATTGCCCTAAGAAACAAAATAGATATGTAGTTAGAGCCATATAATTTCCTCCTAACACACATTTTGATCTGAGGATAATGTGCAGTATCACCATTTATCTGTGCATTCTACAAAAGGCCTCTAATACCTTAGAAGCATTTAATCAACATCCTATGCAGGCAGTGCAGGCAGAATAGACAATTGAGATATAAGTATTGTCATCCATACTCCCTTTGGGAGAGAGACACCAGTAAGCATTATATCACTGCATTAGGCTATCCTTTGATGTGGGTTTTATTCTTGTAAAATTATGTTTTAGCCCCAAGGCCTCTCCCCCCCCACAACTCTCTGTGATATGGCTATGCCAGGAAAAAAAATTTAAAATACCCCACTGTTCAAAAGGCAAGAAGTACATTTTTACAAGCAATTTACATGTCAGAAATAAAAAGCTGCCTTTTAAATTTCTTGTTTACCAAACACAGTCAATGACAGCTCCTGAAAAACACAGGGTAGAAAAAAAATGAAGGCAGGAAGGAATGCATTTAGTTGTTTTTAAATAATAAAGCCCGAATACAAGCAGGAGAAGAAATTCTTGAAAAGGCTGCCATGATGGTGTCTGCTTTGAATTGTGCCCTGTTTAAACAAGAGGAAAGCCTCCCACTGAAAAAAAGAAACATTTTTATCACTGAAAAAGATCTCAGGGCAGTCCCTTTAAAATTAGGTATTTTCTAAACAAAGCATCAGAATGTTCCCCTGCAGGGAATGAACATCTGATCTCTTAAAAATTATCATTCTTGAAGAACTATAGATTTATGGAGTTTTTGTTTTATTTGTTTTAAGCTCAGTAGAATGAAACCTGCCTGAAATGACCACCCAAGGGAGCAGAGCCACTAGCTAAGCAGGGGATGAGTTCTAAAGGAGACCCAAAGTTATACCAAGACCCTTGGGGAGGTTTAAAACCTCTGAACTAAGCAGAGCTAGCAAAATACTTAACACAGGTCTCAGTGTAAGCCCTGGACATGGATTTTCCTTCACTTACATCCATGCAGCTCCACTAACATCAGTAGGAATGTTCCTGATTTACATTAAACAAAGAAACAAGCTAATTACCCAGGATTATCCACAGTGATTACAGGAGAAATTTTGTTTTAAAATGCATTTCTTCAGCGTGAACTGGTTTTGTGACACTTGTAACAGTAGGTCTGCTATAGGCAGCAAAGTGGAAAAACTTAGCTTTACATAGAAATAGTCTGTCACAATGTGCTTCTGAGTAAATAAAATTTCACATGTTGCAGTTTTCTATTAGTAATGAACATCCAACTTCCATATCTGCAATTGTGACTACAATTCATAAATCTAAGCTATTGGTGAGAAACAGTACTAGCATAGTCCTTTTTGGTCTGACTCTTCAAGAGTTTGGCTTACTTGTAGTTTAAACAGAGCCAAGTCAACACTGCACTCAGAAATATCAGTAAGTAGAAGTGTTACTGCCTCCATTACTGCAGTAACCATCAACTGTGAACATGAGAAGTGGAAAGCTCGCAGACAGAACAGCTCCTTGGGCATTGCTAAGGGAAAAGGTTAATGGGATTCTTGGAAAATATATTCATCAAACAACACAAAGATTTATTTTTGTTGAAGCATTCACTGCATTAGCTGTGTTGTGCCGCCTTCTGTCATTTTAATAGACTTAAACTTCTTAAATGCTTACAGAAAAGTAGCTTGAATACCTATAATCTGCATAAGGAGAATATCAATAAATTCCACAGCATGTTAGTTTTATCATAGAATCCCAGAATAGTTTGGATTGGAAGGGACCATAAAACTCATCTTTTTCCATCCCCCTGCGATGGGCAGGGACACCTCCCACTGACCCAGGGTGCTCCAAACCCCATTCAACCTGGCCTTGGACACTGCCAGGGTTGGGGTAGTCACAGCTCCTCTGGGCAACCTGGGCCTCACAGGGAAGACTTTTTTTCCTAAGAACTTACCTAAATCTACTCTTTTGCAGTTTGAAGTCATTATACTGAAGGGTTTTGAGACAAGATCTGGAGCAACCAGGTCTGACCTCAGAGCTGAGACTGCTGTGAGCAGGAGATGGGTCTTCATCTCTCCTGAGGCTTCTTTCAGCCTGGACCACCCTCTAAAGCTCCCTGAACAATGCTTCATGGTCCAGGTAAGCAAAGGAGAAGCCCCAGGCCCACTTCCAGGCAGCCAAAGCCAAAGCACTGGGTACAGAAAACAGCTGTAAGTTGCGAAATAGTGCAGGAGCAGAATTGAACAGTGTCTACATGGCTGTGAATTGGTTATTTAGAACATACTGCTCAATGTCTTCTTTTCTTTCAAGATGAAAAGCCATTCCTTTACAACTATGAAGACCTTTATGAGTGATTAGCACAGCAGATCCAGCAGTACTCCAAGTTTGTCTAACTTTCACTTTTTAGGAGTGTGTGCAGGTAAAGGGTGATCAAACCTGTCACTTTGAACAACATAACAGAGCAGGACACTTGTCACCCTTGAGGCTGATCTCACTCAGCTACTGCAGCTCATACCAGAGACTTATTAAAATTAATCTGCAGGAAAAATAAATCCATTACCTTAAAAAGCAAGGGAATAAATCACACCAACAGGAAATCAGGAAAAGCTGCTGACACTTAAGACAAATCTAAGATTGTATGAGCACATGACATTTTTTCTCATCAATGACACAAATTCATAGAAGGAAACAGTATCAGCTGTTATTATAATGCAGAACACAAATAAGTTAAATGAGTTTAACACTGCAGCCCAAGTATAAAGAACGTCTCAAGCTGTTTGTATTTCTAAACAAGACTTGAGGGGTCAGAAGAGGGAGGAAGACATGTGGGCAGGCAGGATGATGGATGGCACTCACTGGCATGCTGTGCTTGGGTCTACTCTTGTTTTTGCAACAGGATGTCTCTGATTACTCTCTGAATAGAGAATGAGGATGGTTACATCTCATTGCACAAAGAGAACATTTTTTCGGAGCCCTACAAATTAAACAGAACATTATAAAGCAAGCAGTCAATGAACTATCTAGTGATGTTTGTCACAAATCTCCCAACAGCGTCAGATAATTCCCTGGGGACACCAGAAGTGGGTTTGGGGGATGGCAAATAAGGTAAATGTGCTCTTGGCCCTATGCTCAGCAGCCCCAGCTCTGCAGAAGCCATCTGTATCACTCTTTTATGGATTGTCCAGCCCAAATATATAAAATATAAAGCAGGGCACAATGAGCCCCTAAGTGATTGTCTCAGCCACCAAGATGATGCAATACTGAGACTTCACGAAGGGTGGAGAAAAATTACTTTTCCAAATCCCATCCTTCCAGAGATCTTTGCAGAACTGGTTCCTGGCTCACAGGGAATGATGGACAGGCCAAAGCTGCCCAACTGAGACATTTCTTGAATGTCACCAGTAAGAGAACAATACTGTCTCCAGCCAGACCTCCACACCTCTAAGTGCAGCCCTGGCCACAGAGCCTTTCTTTGAAAGCTACTGAGGCTCTGCCATTGATGACAAAGGAAACTGCAAGTCCTCAGAAGCTCACAGAAAAGGGTGACATTGAGGGTTTGGGAACCACATGAATGCGTATGCAGTGAAATGAACCCCTGAGCAGGACTCGTGGCGTTTTCTAAATGTGAAGGCTCAGGCTGAAAGGAAGGGGAGAAATGTTGTTGGAAGCACGATCACTTAGAACAGACAACTGGTCTTAACCCTAAACAAACTGAGGGCTGAAGCTGCAGAGGCCACAAAGCAGAACACAAGGAAACAGTTTCTCTACAAAAGCTTAACATTTCCTAAGGAGTCACCTCTGTGAACTACCTTACTTAAAATGGAGACACCAGCACATCCAGGGACTGCATGACACACTAACTCCAAGAACCTCTCACTGGGGTTACCAGGTTGATTCTGGCCTACATTCAAAGCATGTAAGAATTCTCTTTGTGATGGCACAACCTCTAGAAAAACTTTCACTGGCCTCAGTGCAGTTTTCAGTGGGCAGAAGTCACATCAAAGCCAGTACTCACAACCTTTCCAAGGAAGTGCAGAGGCAACATGATGGAGAGTTAACAGCCTTCTCTCTTCAAAAAGGACCTTAGGACAAAAACTGCTACCCATATTGTCCAGTTATGTAACAACGACCATGCCAAATAAGTAAAAAGCAAGGAAAGCAAGAAAAAGAGAATAAATTTACAAACAGTGCAAATGAAGATGGATTAGAAAATGATGTCTTATTTGCACTGGATAGCACAGATGTTGTAACACAGCCGAATTAAAAAAGCAGCAAATTTTATGTTACATGAAGTAGCAAAAGAAAAAAAAATGTCAAAAATGTCAAATTTTGGGCAAGAACTCCCCAAACTCTCTGGATTGTTTCCCAGAGCCAAGACACCAGTCTCTTATGTACAATTTATCCATCCCTGTCTTGTCTGGTTTTGACTGGTTTTAGCATAACCATCTATAGGTTTTATTTAATCAGCCAGGAAGGAAAGAGTTCAAGGAACACCAGGAAATATGTGGCAAAATACAGCAAAGTTAGATCATTTGCACTGGATTATTTTCCTCTGGCACACCACAGAAGAAATAACCCCAGACAAGGTCTGCATACTCCATGGTCTGCAGGGAGCGAGAGCAACATTATTCAAGGGAAGCAACACTTTAAAGAACTTTAAATTAGCTGTTGAGAGGCAGGTAGACAGATTGATGAGTGATTGCCCAATGTCCCCAACATTAGCATTTTGTGGTGAAAGCAAATATGAAAGGGGGGAGTAAAAAAATCCATGAAATACGGTTTTGCCAATCTGTGGTGCATTCAGATGACAGTGAAGTTCATTTAAGGACACTGGAAACATAAAATAAATTGCTTTCTCTGAATCCAAAGTTGACAGAAATGTTCCTAGTTTTATTTTTTAATCCAGAAGCACTGCAAGCCATGCTACACAACTACAGTAAAAATAAAATAACAATAATAAAATTAAAATCCCCCCGTCATTTTTCTTCCTAATAAAAGTGTTCCTTCTCCCAGGGCCCAAGGACCACATGCAAGGGAGGCAGAAGTGCTGGTCCCCTGAACCACACAATTAAGTCAGACTCACTGTATATCCAACAGACGCCCTCACTGCAGTGGTCCCTAAAATATGTTTTTAAGTAAAATTAACTCGGGAATCTGCAATTAGCACTGCCTCTGAGAACAAATCAGAACAAGTTTATTGAAGTGCTCTAACCATTTACCACACAGGTGAATTTACCCCCAAGGTTCACCTGAGTATTTTGTCTCAGTTTTCTTGTAATTTCATCTATCATGCTTTTTTTCAGTCCTCCAAAGGTGATGGATAAAACACAGAAATAAATAGGACCAACTGTTCACAGAAGCCTAAGGGAAAGCATAATTTTGTTATAAATACTCTTTGGCACAAATCACGGAAAGGCAATACTAAAATTGTTTGTTGAATCATTTATGAATTGGGCCTTCAGTTTCAGTTTGCAAATAAGTTGGAGGATTTTTATTGATGTTCTTTTTCACTTTGCTTTTAGTTGCCAAACAGCCTTTAAGAAACTGAACTGATAGATAATCAAGAAAACAGAAGGAATGGGGAACTTTTTTTTTAAAGGAAATTCCTATGCTAATGCAGGACTTCTTTTTGTTGGTGGGACGAATTTTCTTATAGATGATGATAAACTTTATGATGACAAACTAATTTCCTATGATGCCACAATTGTGAGTTTTCAACGAACTAAACATGTAGAAGCAACACACGTTTTTGGGTTTGTTCATAGGTGGGAAATTTTTAAGATTTATTTTTACAAAACAAAAGTTCAGTGGAACGTAAGTGCATGCTGCCACACCATCCATAGAGTCATCACACATGAAAAAATAAGCAATATGAAGGGAAATTCTACTGTATTGAGAAATTCAGTATTTTACAGCTGTGAGCACCCAAACTCCGCACATGAAAGATATAAACATGAAGAAATAGCAAGGAACGGATAGGTGCGTTTCTTTCTTAAGTGTTTTGTCTCAAAGTGCTACTTTTCATCATCTGAAGAGGGAGAGAAACTTGGAAATAGATAAAAGATTTACTTCTCCTTAGCCAGAGCAGGTGTGCATTGCCTTACCTGATCTGCCCTCGCACCAGTGGTCTGTTTTTAGTCCTGTTCATATTTGAGTCAAACGGAACCTCAAAGAACTGTAATTAAAAAAAGAAAGCAAGAATCAGAATGAAAAGATACCGGAAAACATGCCAAGCATGGAATGTCCTGTCTGCGTCTGCAGGTGCTTTCATCTCTGTTTTTGAAGGTTCAGGGACACAATGAAAATGGTAAATGGGTTTTATGGAGCTTTGATAGTCTGTGTTGACGCTTTTGACATCCTCTTAGAAAGAAAATCACCCAGAGGACAAAAATACTTTGCACAAGACCCCAAAAGTTCATCATTTGAAGTGCAGTTTGATTCCAAGTTCTTTTCTCAACAGGTCGGACACATCTTTTAGACGTACACAATTACATTTGCAGACACACATGGAAATAATGGAATCGTTATGGTTGGAAAAGATCTTTAGTATCATCCAGTCTAACCAGCACCACCACAGTGTTCACCATTAAACCACATTCTCAAGTGTCACATCCCCGGGTTTCCTGAACACTTCAAGTATACGGTGACTCCTCCACCTTCCCCTGGCAGCCCCTTCCAATGCCTGACAAGCCTTTCAGTGAAAATATTTTCCCTAATGCCCAACCAACACCTTCCCTGTCCAGCCTGAGGCCGTTCCCTCTCCTCCCGTCCCTGTTCCCTGGAGCAGATCCCAAATCCCCCCCGGCTGTCCCCTCCTGTCAGGGAGTTGTGCAGAGCCAGAAGTTCCCTATGAGCCTCCTTTTCTCCAGGCTCAGCCCCGCCCCCACCAACTCCCTGACCAGAATTTTATATTAATACGAATTGTCTTTGAAAATGTTGCACTTCTGGTCTTTAAAAGACAAACACTAAGGTTTTTTCCAAGATCAACTACCTTGCCATAACCCATAACCCACCCCAAAAATCAATCAATTCTTGTAAAACGCTACTGGAACTGCTCTGAGCCTACGGTTGGAGCAGGACAGAGTGAACACACCATATGGTGTTATTCAATGTCACAACCCAATCTGACTTTAAACATGGCCTATGGGGAAAATTCAGGCCGCTCTATCTGCCCACTCGGAATTCCCTCAGGCTTCTGCAGGATCTATTTTATAAGAATATTACTGGAAAAGCTGAATGCACTTTGCCATCCAGACAAATCTAAAGCCATTCAGTTTTATGTGTGCAAAACAATAATACAAGTAATAAGCACAGATTTACTTACAGAAAGAGTAAAACCTATTTACAGAACGAATATATTTTACGGATGTTACGTCTGAGGGCTTGAGGTGGGATCTCAATTATAGTGGATATGCAGGAAAATTACCACAAACAAATCATAATTCCAAACAGACAGACTCGCAGTAAGTTCAGTGTCTCCAAACTGCAGACAGATTTTAGGTGATCCTACAATAAAGGACTACATGATAAAATCTATTCTAGCAAGCTGATACATTTTATGCTACAAAATACTCAATTAACAAACATTTCCATTTTGTCAGTCCATGTCACTGGTCCTGCAACTTACTGAGCACTCCCATGGGAATCCCAGTGGACAGAGACCATGGGAGCAGCAGGAACCTGTCAGACCCCTCCGGCTGTACATCAAAGGAAAGATGCTCAATTTCCAGTCACAAGATGTTTCCACGAACTATCTATTTCATGTACCTTGACATAATGACTATAAAATGAATGGCAATCTCTTCCTTCCAATTTTATTATAGATATTCCTCTAGCAAACTCAGGCTGCTCAGCCAGGAGTTGGGAGGAAGGACGGACGGAAGGAAGGACGGACGGAAGGAAGGACGGAAGGAAGGAAGGACGGACGGAAGGAAGGAAGGAAGGACGGACGGAAGGAAGGACGGACGGAAGGAAGGACGGACGGAAGGAAGGAAGGACGGACGGAAGGCTCATACATCTTCTGCTTTGCCTGAACTCTGTGGCAGAGCACTGGGCAGCTCCTATAGTGATTTTTAGGCAGCTGACAGGGAATTTTTCATTCACTATTTGCTGTGGCTGATGTGCAATGATTAGGGTCATTCCCAACAACTACCAGAGCTGGTGAAGAACCTGGTTTGGAAGAAAAGCACTGAGGGGTCCTTGACCTCCACCTTAAGCTGGAGGGACAGGTCAGATCTTCTCAACTACAACACTACCCTGGAAGTGTTAGATGCTTCACAAAGAACCTCCAAGATACAGACATAACTTCCTTTGGAGCAAGGAAAGCACCCCATTCCGAGCTGAAACCAGCTGATTGCTTCTGACAGCTCAGTGTTTTGCTAATGGTTTCTTTCACTGTTATATTTCAGAGGCGATTATGGCAAATGAAGAAAAAAATTGCATTTGGCATCAGATAGAGAGAGCAATACAAGGGAAAAAACTCTATAGGGCTAAAGTCTGTTCTCCAGAAAATATCTGGCCTACAATTACTTTTTTTTTTGTAAGCCACAGGTTTTATTTCTACTTACAAAGGTCTGATTGCTCTGAGTTACTTCTGGTTTAAACTTGTGCATGTGAAGAGATTTTTGCTTATTTGACAGTATTTAAGTTTATGCATAAAGGTATCTGTGTGCAATGGATAAAAACAAAATAATGTGCAAGTTTTAAACTCAATGTGTCTCAGACACAAAATGGCTACAATGAAGAACAGTTGAATAGTCAACACCTGAACAAATTTAAACTTACGCAGTTGGTTATCAATATAAGCTGATGATGCCATGTTTACTGTATCAAATATTTCCATATATTTAATATTGTAATCAACCTCTGAACAGAATATAAATTTTGAACACAAATTTCCTCTGCTGACTTAAGTAGTCATAAATGTCTGTGTCTATTGTATACAGAGATGGTTGCTCCTGAAATTAAGACTACTGCATGACTTAAGACTGAATTTTTCTGCTTTTTAAAATCTGACAGTTGGAATAATCTGTTACTGTCAAGCATATGTATACAGCATGTCACCGTACTTGCAACTGAACTAAACTTAAAATCCTCTTACCTGCAGTGCCCTAGATTCCTTCACTGAGCTAGTTGCCATTCCATGTCAGAAAGATGGCATTTATCCCAACTTTCCCCATTTTGCTCCCAGTTGTTCAGCAAAATTCTCCCTCCATTTGCAATTATTTTCCCCTTGGTAATCTAGAAAAAGTGAGAAAAGCCATGCATCTCAAATATCATTCCATAAGAATGAAAGAGTGAAGTCAAACATATTATCTCATGCCAGGCCAACAGAGTCCTGCCTGTTTCAGGAAACAGTAAATTCAGTAAGATGAAGTCTAGATAAATAAATATTTTAGAAACACTCAAGAGGCTTTTTCCTCAGGAAGTCTGAATGCATCAGTTCAGCTGGACATGCAGAATATTATCTGCCCTCAGTATCTGGGAAACTGGCCACCAAAAGGGCAGACTGAGGGTTAAATCTACAGCATCTAAAAAGTCCTGAGTGACAAAACTTGGCAACAGCTCTCAAGAACCTAACCTAAATTTTAATCAGTATGCATGAACATTTAAAACATGATGATGGCAAAAAAAACCCAACAAAACAAACCAAAACCAAAAAAACTCAGGCCAGCCAGTACTCTGTAGTTTATTTCTCTGGCAGGCTTATCGTGCTTTTTGTGCAGAACTCATCTCATTAATATACAGTAATAAACATCTCACAATTCCTAGCAGAGCTATCACATTACTGCTCAGAGCTGTTTACACCCATGGGCTTTCTGTCCTTCAGCTTCTTCACATTGGTTTTCACTTCGTTTATAAGTGAAATGTTGAAGAACATTTAATTTCCAGCTAACTCTTGGAACCAGCAGCACCTGCAGAGGGTGGCTGAGCACTCAGACCTTCGGAGGGCTAACAGACTAATAATTTTCTTAAGCCTATGTCAAGATTCCTGTAACACCTTGCAGATGCAGATTATACTATGCCGGCACCTTCAACGCTTTTGATAGGGAAAGAGGACAGCGTATCCTGTGCCTCTGCAGGCAACTTCCACACCTTCCATCAGTCCACAGAATCACAGAAATCTCCTAAGTGGGAAGGGACCCACAATGATTATCAAGTCCAACTGCTGCCTCTGCACAGACATCCCAAGAATCCCTCTCGGTGCCTGAGAGTGCCGTCCTAACATTCCTTGAGCTACAGCAGCCTTGAGCTGTGAAAATTCCCTGGGGAGCTTGTTCAGTGCCCCAGCACTCTCTGGGTGTTGAACACCAAGATCACCTATTAAGTTTCCCAAGACAGTGGCATGACAATTTTCAGTTAATTAGGGCAGTGGAGTTCTGAGCACATGCTGCACTTGCCATCCATGGTCCTGCAGGAGAGATCTCATCTACTGAATTACAACAGTCCCACACCTTTACTCCTGTTCACATAGAAACACCAACAGAGTGCACTGAGAGGAACAATATGCTGTAGAGTTTATCAAACAGATCTGCCACACTTCAGCTAATAAACATCTTTCATAGACCATTTGGGATTTCGAGTGTATCAAGGGCCAGCCTGGCTGCTGGCCCAGCTCTAAACGCTGACACATGGTAGAAACAGCAGCAGCTGAAACAGGCAACTAGTGTGCCATGTACTGACATAACATTTTACTCTAATGCTAAACACATATTTACAGCAGGACCGATAATCCCAGGAACGTAAAGATGGAATGGAACACTGCCATTAAAAGACAATTTAATTCAAGGTAACTCTGAGATCCTCCCATTGCAAAACCACCTCTGAATCAAAGCAGGCTTCCATGTGTTCATTGCCATCAGAATTGCCCTCTAGATCTACATAGTTCTCTTCAAAGTCTCCCAGAAGGGCAGTTCAGGTAAATTTTCAGCACTAGTGAGTGAAGCAGTCACCTCCTCCTGCTGGGCTCCAAAACCCTCCCTGTACTGTACCACATGGGGAGGTGGAGATGAGCTATAGGTGATGGCCAAAGCTCCTCCTCAGCTAAAATCTCTTGCTACAGACCCAAGCAAACATTAATACAGTACAAATAAAACCCACTACAGCTAGATGCTCCACTAGAGCACTTCAACGAATATCTACAGCCAGAGGTGAAGCAGGGCTGCATAGGGCAAGTCTTGCAAATATTGATCTGGTTGAGTTAGGTGTTCCTGGGGTTCTCCAGGTCCCCTGAGCTACAGTTTCTCTTTGACTTGTACTTTGAACAGAGCTGTTTCTCTCTGGTTTTCTTTGGTATTGCCCAAGAGCAAACAGTTAACCAGAAACACCACTGAAACATGCTGGAAGCCAAAAAGGTTCATGAACCAAGAAGAAGTAGATGGACCAAAACTGTGTGGAAAGCACAGTGGCAGAGCAGACTGTGGATATCTGGGCAATAACCTGCAGTTTCCTGGGAAGGTGACATCCAGAAAGCCATTCCTTTCACAGCTGGCCATGCAGCCCCCAGATTCATCAGGTTTCAGCACTAGCCTTTCACATGAAGTCTCCTGCTTTTCCCACACAGTCAAAGCAAAGTTGCTTTAAGCAACACTGGAAACCCACCAGCCCATGAAGCATCAAGTATTCTCCTCTGAGACTGTTCTTCCTCTCCACATTACCTAATTATTTATATTCCTCATGTTTTCAGTTATTTTTCTTACATTGTCATAAAGTAATATATAATTACATAAATGGAGAAGAAAAACATAACATATAATTAATGGTAAGTAAGATCAAAATCAAGATTATTGTAGATTTCCTTCTGGTTGCCTTTCAATCACTTTTATATGAAAACGATAAAGAATAATTAAAGCATATTACAAAAGTCTTTTTATTCAATTGTACACAGATGTGACTAAAAAAAGTGGAGGGAAGGATTTTCCAAAGCACTCATGTGCTGACCTAACACAATTCTCACTGAAGTCAATGTCAGTATGACTTCAATGAGAGCAGAGACAGACCAACACTGAGTGATTTCGAAAATCCCACCCTAATTGTGCAAACAGGGAAAGGCTTTGGAGACTGCTGGCTTGGAGATTGTATATTTGAGTATCATAAAGGGCACACAGCACCTGTTTGTCTTCAAGATATGAAAATAAAGCAAGGCAAATATTTTAAGGATTAGAAATAGCATTTTTTTCAAATCACTATCTGAGAAGCCTCTGGCTGTGAAGTTCCCAGTCTTACTATAGATCTGCTCTGATATTTTCCATCTCAAAGAGGCTTCTAATTAAAAATGAGATTGATGCAAGGCTGAACAATGTTACTTACAGACACAGGAGGGCAGCTAAACCCTAGACTGTCATGTCCCACAAAACTGGAAAGGTCTGCCACATAAAGGATCTAACACAATTCAATTTTTTTCCCCCCACAAAAGACTCATTCATATTATTAGCCAGTGTTTAAAAGCCTGTCGCTTTGCAGATGGAATACAGCAGGAGGAAATGGCTAAGAAAATGTTGATACTTGTGACTTCAGAGATTTTTAGGATAGAGAAGACTCACTGGGATGCACCCATCTGACCTGCTGGACTAACAACCCATCCTGCCAGATCTGCTTTCAAGTGCTCAAGATGTGATGCTGTTATTCTCTTGACCATTCACAAGTGTGGCTTTCCAAGGATTCCCAGAAACACTGTCCCCAGAACAGGGCATTTTTTAGGCTTCACATGGCATTTAGTATTTCAGTATCCTTAACTGGCAGCAGAGGCTGGAGCCGCCAGCATTCCTGGCACAGTGCTCCGTGTTTGTTTTCAGCTCATCCAAGTCCTTTTAGTGGCTCTGACAAACAAAAGAAGTGGTTACTGAACTCTTGCACCTTGGGCCTCTTCCTCAGCACTTTGGCCAAACAACATCCTTTGCTGATACCACAAATGCCATTCCAAGGAGCTTGAAAAGCTTATGGCTGTGATAACACAGAATGTCACAGCAATGTGTCCCTAATGCTGCTGCTGCTGCATCTCTGAGGCTTGTCACAGTGAGGGGTCGGGATGGAGGAGAGGATGATGGACACATCCTGAAACACACTGCTGGTAACTAGGGAAGCCCAGCTGGATAAACCCCTGGCTCTGCAGGTGTGGATGTGCTTGTAGCACTCCCTTGAGGAAAAGCGGTGAGGGCGGAAGAAAAGACCTCGGGCCTGCTGTGTCCAAGCCTGCTGCAAGGAGCAAGGAATTACCAATAATTAGGGAATATATATCTTCTTCACAAGTTAAATAATATGGCATGTGTACCAAAATTCTTTATCTACTTTATTCCACATTTAAAAATTTTCCTGTCTTCATTTTGAATCAAGTTTGCTAGTACCAATGCATGAACAAGTAGCTCATTTAACCTCATTTTTTTTAATGCACCTGATGCCCAACGCTTGAAATGGGAGAAAATACATGAATCTCCTGGTTTAGTAAATGAGAAACAGGTCAGGTGAGCACCAGTGAGCCTGGCTCTTCTCATAAAAATCATATTTTGCTAAGAAGATAGCATAATAAAAATGAAATAATAATAAAATAAAAGCAGCCTTATAAGCTGTTCCATCTTGGAAACTGCTGACTTCAGGAGCTACATAACTAGTGTATTCCCAAGACCTCACGGAGGTCATGGCTTCAGGGGAAATGAAAGCTGGATACCACAGACAGGCTTCACCTTACGTGATCCACACTGGAGAAATAACCTCCATGGGAAGGAATACTGCTTTCCAGCCAGTTGCCAAAGACTAATAATATTATATATTTACCATCACCAAGTCCTTTTTATTTAGCACACAATTAATGCATCCACAAACAAAGCCCCTTACTCCAAGCTTTTCTTGAGCCCCTGTTCCAGGAGTACACTTGTCTACCAATGCTTTTGGGCTCCTTGATCAAAGGAGGTAATTTCCAAGTGCAGAACATGCTGGACTGAACATCTTCTGATCATTTCAGATTTTGTTGCTGTTGGGCTCTTCCTTTTCAACTTAAAACAAAAACTGCTAAAAATGTGTTTCAGTTAGATGAACAACTCATGCCCTTCCCTTGTGCTCACCCAACCAACTGCACCCACAGAATGACCTTATCTGGCCCAAAATCAGCTAATTTCCCTCTGGATATTTCCATTTTTTCATCTGTGTTACTGGGCCAGGTCACCCTGGACACAAAAAGAGGAGAGGGAAAGGCTAAAGCTGCTAGACAGCTCCCACCTCTGTGCTGGTGCATCACATACCCCAGGAGAGAAGAAGCACACAGTGGTGTGTCTCCCATTGAGGGGTTAAAGCATTCTTGTTTTCCAGGGTCATGGAGACAAAGCAATGAAGCAACATTCATTTCTGCTGCCCTGGAATAAGAAAGGAAAACTTCACTTCCCCACACACACTTCCACAACCGAGCTCTGATCACCCCACATCTGTTCCCTACTCCTGCAAGTTTTTAATGATGAATTATCATAATTAAATAGATGTCGGAATGATCTGACATCTGTAACATGGTTTCTTCAGGAACTCTTTTATTACTATGTATTTTAAGAACCATTATTAAGGCTGAAGAAAAATACCACCTTTATGCCAAAATATCCCCTGAATCACTTTGCAAAGACATTTTCTTCAAGAGATTCCTTTGCATTAAATAATATTTTCACAATGCCAGCATGCCATGAGTGCAGCATATAATTTAAAAAAGCAAACAAAACTTCAAATAACAATCTCTTTGCTGAAGATAGGTATTGTACAAGGTCAGTATCTGGTTTAAGTTACTATATGTCCTAAAATACATCAGGCCAGGTCCTCTGGACACAGTGCAGCTGCTTTGAGCAATACTGCAGATAAAATCTGATACTGAAGACGGCTTAGACAAATTCCTGTGCTGGAATAAAGTTGTTACTCAGGAACTCTTGGGGAAGTACTTCTGCTGCTCAGTGCAGTGCTTAAGTCAATCAGGAGATCCCGAGTCAACCAGGAGACACAAATCTCCTCCAGAGGACTGAGAACAGAGGCAGGAGCGGCAAAGACTTTATTTCCCCCTAGTAACTACAGCAGGATCCTAAGCTCCTGGATTTAGCCAGGGCAGTTGTAGAAGGAGCAGGTCACTCAAGAGCCCTCCAGACCATCAGTATCAGCTGCTTTCAGTCCCCTGTCACTACTAGAGAGCTATAAAATCAAGCGGCCTCACTGTGCTCTGCTCTTGCCCAGGAGATTGCAGCAGGGAAGTAGGAAGGTGAGATTTAAATCACTTCCACACATCTCCTGGCTCCAACCCATGTGTCCCAGATCCAGGTCATTTTAATCAGCTTTTTATAAATTGTCACTCAAACTATTAGAATACTAATCCACCTCAGTGTGCTTCCTGCCAGGAATGTGAATATTAATCCATAAACTGCTCTCTTATATCACACGGAGATGTGCTGGTTTTAACTGCTCATGGCTGACATGTCCTATTAGTAAGGCTTTTTTTCTTACAAGACAGACAAAAGTAGCATTGTGCATACAGCAGCAGCTTGCCTGCTTTCAGGGAGGCAGTTATTTCAGTAGGTACAAACAAACTGCTTGTTCAAAATATCTTTTCATTTCAGAAATAAATTAATCTTTATACTTGAAGTTCCTGGCATCTGTGAAAGAGAATTTGCTTTGGTCTGTCCATATTTGGCAAAATTAAAATCTAGCACTCCTTCTGGGCAAAATATTAAAAACCTCAAAGCCCCAAAACCCACAATGGATGAAATGCAGGAATGCTGTAACAGAATCAGTAAAAAAGTTTAAATGTGACCCAGGGTGTGAAGTGGCACAGGCCTTTACTGATGTCCCTGAGCAATGCAGCATGCTAACATTGTCCAAATGTCACAGAGCTGATCTGCTCCACTTACACACAGCTCAAACCTCCTAATAAAATCATTCCTCAGGAATTACTGCTTTTATATATTAGGAGATGATATGAAGGAGACCATCAAGTCATATTTTTATATACAGCACACTTAGGGAATTGATCAAGTCTACAGGAGAGAGTTTATAACAAAATTTAAACCCAGCTTTGTCCTGTTGTTCCGATGTCTAAAAGGAGAGCAAGAAAACCCTAAGGGGCATTTCAGGATTTACACTGCACTGGCAGAACAGCCTCATTGCTCCCCTCCTCTGTGTGCTCCAGAGTCAAAAGGAGCCCAGTTTCTAATATACCGAAGAGTTTTAATTGTTAGGGGAGAGTACCACAGGCACATTGATGAGTGCAATATTTTAACTTCATTTGTATGACAATGGGTTAATTTAGTTTTAAATCTTGGCAATAAAACAAATTAAATCACTCTCTCCCATCTGTATAGAACTTATCAGAAAGACATCAACATATTAATAATTCATTTTTTTCTTTTATTAATTTCACAGATATTTGATGTGGCAGGCCACGTGTGGTATTTTCAAGGCATTCTCTCCTCCTAAGCTATCACAACTTTGCAGATCAAAGGACAAGGAAGAGATACTCACAAGTATCTATATATAAAGACTCTGGTCAAGCCTAAGGACTTTGCCCATAGGAGGTTAGTTTTGGTAAAGGGTTTTTCTTCATTAAAATATAATTTTATGCAGAATGTGTAGAACCACCAAATAAAGCAACAATACAATATAATAACAAATATCCAAGGTGTAGCTAATCACTTAGCACCAGCTTTGCAGTAAAATCTAGTAAAATCCAGTAACCATCTTTTCTAAAAGCAAAATGCACCAACTGGGATCATGAACTGGGGATGACCATTACTATGCTCTTCTCTGGAGGACTTGATGACAAACCTGTACCCTGAGAAGTCACATTACAAAAGACATCTCAAACACATAACTAGGTCTCACCTTTCCTTTCCCTTCATTAAGAATGAAAGTGAAGCAAGAGTCTCACGATGACCCACTGAAAAGCACAAACACCCAAACTTGTTGCAGGGTCATTACACCATCCATCTTTGTAAAGCTGTCAAAAAATGTTTGTCATTCCAATACTGCTTGCATCTCCCAAATGCTATGATAATACACCCATCAATCTCAAAAGAGTTGAAAAATAAATAGTTCTGAGGCATGTTACTAAGAGGGATTCCACACACTATTAATTTTAGCTTGGAAACCAATTAAGACACCAAATCAAACTACCTTCCCTCTTTTTAAGGTATAATGACCTATTCACTTGCGTAAATTTATTTATTTTGTGCCAGTGATCCTTTTGAAAGCCTTAGAAGCTTAAACAACATTAATTTTAATCTGACTTCTGGCAACAGGAAGATTTTTGCCAAAAGGTAGACAGAGAGAATGATCCTGTTTCATTCCTATCTTAGAAGGCTATTCTTAAAATATAAGCATAAAAATAAATATAATGACTTATAAGCAAGACTTGTTCTAAGCACTGCATGAGCATCAATATGTTGTAATAAACTAGTGCTTTCCACATGAAACCTGGGGTAGCTTTTGTTCCCTTCAGCCCCACTGCAGCTTCTTGCTCACAAGTGTTACAGCAACACTTTTCCACATCAAAGCATGTGTCCAAAACTGCACACAAGAAAAGGGTTATTAAAGCAAGAACTCCCTCTCCAGCCAAAGGGCTCAAGCTCCTGCAGCTCATGCCATGGATATTACCAGCAAAAAAAAGCAGCAAACTCCCAGCAGTTTTTAATATTGACACGGAAATGCCACTCTTCTTGTCAGGTCTGTCTTCCAGGTGCCTTAAATGTCACCTTTGTTTGCTAAGTGTTAGTCCAATATGAAGTTTTCTGAGTATCTATTGGGGAAAAAGAAATAACCAACCTTGCACCTCAGTGGCCTGATTTCTCCCAGGTGCCAGTATCCATCCATTCACTCAAGAGCTTCTGGGGACTACTTCCCCATTTCCAGCTCCTTCCTGTTGGTGCCACCATAGGGATGTGGAAGACTTGACTACATGGGTCTTGCTAAAGCTGGATGGCTGGGACCAGTGCATTGTTCAATCACAAGAAAAAAAGGGGAAAAATCACCTGGATTCAGAAGGACACTTGACTGAGGCACTTTGTGCAAGGTGTTAAAGCCAGACTGCACCACGGGAGTTTTGGACATTGTGTTCACCTTCCATAAAACTAAACCCAAAATCATGAAAAGTTCTTTGGTGGTGATGGAAGTGCTTTATAGTATCTCACCCTGGATCAAAACCTTTACTTAGACAAGTAAGAATACATACATAAAAAAGGGACTTCTTCCAAGGACATGGAGGGCCAGGACAAGGGGAAAGGGCTTCTCAATGCCAGAGGGCAGGCTTACCTGGGCTATTAGGAAAAAATTCTTCCCTGTGAGGGTGAAGAGGCCCTGGGATAGGTTGCCCAGAGACGTTGCAGCTGCCCCATCCCTGGCAGTGTCCAAGGCCAAGCTGGACAGGGCTTGGGGCAACCTGGGATAGTGGACGGTGTCCCTGCCATGGCAGGGGGTAGAACTGGATGAGCTTTATGGTCCATTCCAACCCAATCCCCAGCCTGGGATTCTGTGTAAGAAGAAGAAAACAAAGGACTGGCAGTCTGGCATCAAGGAACCACTGATCATTGCTGGCAAGTAGAGGATAAAAAAAAAGAATTTAATTTGCTTATCCCTGAGCCCAAATCCATATCTGGTGCCACCCAACACATACATGCACCTATGGAAAAGGAAAATCATATAAAAATAAAACCATAAAAACAGTTATTAGGTCCTCTGAAAAGAAGAATTGCAAAATCAAATCGCTCACTGCAATGGAAACTCTTGAAATTAAAAAAAAAAAAAACAAACAAAAAACACATTACAAATTGAAACTTAAATAAATATTGCCATATTTCTATGGCCAAAAATATATGGTGAAACATCTACTTTTGATTGGATTCCAAGTTCTTCAGTGAGGAAAGTGCATGCAGATACCTGAGAAACACTATCTTTGCAATTCCAAAACAAACTTGTAACAAGTAGTTCTTACTCCAACACAAAACCCATAAAACACATTCCAAGAAAAAAACAATATGCTTAAAAATTCACATCATATTAAGGTTCAAATTAATTTCCCTATGTAGGCAAGTCCTTAAATGTATCTCTTCATTTAATTACATTGTAGTTCCTGTGTAGACAAGTCCCAAGATGCTCTTACATGATAATAAATATGAAGTTAAATATGAAGTGGTGAAATGAATTGCACCATTCAGTAATGCTCCCTATGAACTAAGATTTATAGAGGAAGCATGAAATAAAATGATCAAAGCACATGGTTACTATATCTGTATGTTATTCTGGGAAAAAAAAATTCAAAATAATCATTGAAAATTATAAATAATATATATAATATAATTATAAATATTTATATTACCAAAACTGCTGCAGAAGGGAATGCTCAGCCCACCTACTTATTTAGTTGAAGCATTAAACTTAGAAAGAATTCTAAGTGCATTTTACAAGTCATTTAAACATTGAACAAATCATGAAAATAAGTGAATCGTGGTTTAGTAAACACAATTTTTTTATTAGCTCTACCCTTAGGTGCTTTTCTAAAAAGTGAGGTAAACTCTTATTTTCACAATGAAAAAAAAAATCCAGCTTTGAAAAACAATCAGAAATTACACAAATAGACCCAGTTGTGGTCTCATGACCAGCAACTAGGAAAAAAAAAAAAAAAAAAGGAGTGCCATGAGGAAAAAGGAACTTTGCATCATGTGCCTTGTCCCAGTGGAACACTGGGCATCCGCCCCCGTCACACTCCTTGGCAGTGTCTCTCTAAACATATGCTCATACAAATAAAGGTTTAAAATATATTTTCTAAACTAAACCATACCCAAGGGAGCTTTGGAAGACTGCTCATAGGCTTTACAAGCACTTCATTTACGCACCACCATATGCATTTATATATAAATATTTATAGTTTGGCAGCTCCCTCTCCAAACGCGCACAGGTTTTCTCTGTTGGGTTTCATCAGTGATATTTCTTTTGAATTTCCACATTTGCAGATGCTTTGCTCAGACAGCCTTGATGGAAAACAGTTGCCTATTGGCAAACAGGCTGCTGACAACTAAGCCAAGCTTCTTAAAGGAGGGGAGGGTGACCTGCAAATACTGAGATGCCACAAAAAGACCTAGTCAAGCCCCGAGCCTTTCCTTGAGGTGTTTCTCCTCTCACTGCAGTGTACTGCAGTCAAACCTCACCTTAGCCAATCATCCTGCTGCCTAGCACCAATCAGTTCTTAGCAAACACAGCCTTTGCTTAAAGAAAGGAAAGATAACATTGCTCCAAGAAGTTATAGACTGCAAAACAAACAATATTTACAGATACAGAAGTGTAGAATCACAGCATGGCTTGGAAAGAACCTTAAAGCCCATCTTGTTCCAACACCTTTCCACTGGCAGGGACACCTACCTCTAGACAAGGTTGCTTCAAGCCTCAACCAACCTGGCCTTGGACACTTCCAGGGCTGGGGAGTCCACAGCCTCTCTGGGAAATGTGTGCCAGGGCCTCACCATCTCTATATAAATATGTTAGAAGGGCTGTTTATCCTGCTTCACTGCTCAAAATAAGGCAAAGACAAAAAACCCCACCATTATTCAATTTTGCTGTATCCTTCTGTCTTTCCTCCCCACAAATATTATAAGATTATTATTAGATTATTATAAGATTATTATAAGATTATAAGTAGCATTTTACAGAAGATACTCTTTTAGGAAAAGAAAAAAGGCAAGTGGGACCAGGAGTGCAGGAGACGTATATCTGCACCTTCCCTGAAACTCTCTGGATACAGAGCAACAAACACAGAACTCTCTGTACACAGAACATTGGCATTTCCACCATCACCAAGCCATGGTACTACAGGAAAGCAGCACAAAATCAAACCAAGTACAAACCAGCAAAGTTGGCATGCAGCTCCATCTCACCCCTGTGGGGTTCCAACTCATCCCTCACCTGGATTTCCACACTGCGCACAGTCCATGATGACAGATTTTCAGAAATGCCACAGCCAGGCTTTGCCTTCTTATCCAGAGGACAAAAAGTAATTTCACTGTGCATTCCCAGTGGAATAACTGTAATAAGTGTAATTCCCAGTGGAATTCCTTAATGACACAGTTATCTATTTCTAGGGTAACATCAGATTACAGGGGACTTGGGTGTTATCTCAATACAAACTGGCTGGGGCAGGTCAGCACAACCAGCATGGGCACACCAGGAGCTGCTCCTGTTCCTGCCCCAGCAAAGGCAAGTTCAGGCACATTGTGCTTCACCCATCCCAACACTCACATCATCACCACCTCCCCAAGGAGAAGCCGCACCAGTGCTTCCCAGCCCTGTGCTAGACCAGACAGTGGTTTTATTCAGAGAGTGAGTTTTCTTTAGACAGCACTGGAATTCTTCCAGGCGAGATAAAATCTATTTTTTTTCCATGCAAAGAACTAAAATACTCATCAAAACCACAAAACCTCATTTATGTTCTGATGCTCCTCCTCAGGCATTCAGTTTTGGCCACTGTTGAGACAGAATTTCTTTGTTCTGACCCTGAATGACTTTCTCAATGCATCTTACAGGTGAAGGGGGTTCCAGCTGCTGCCCTCCCACCCACTCCTTAATTAAAGATGCACAAGTCTGACATAAACCACGTTACCGATTAAAACTGGACAGTGATACATGAGAAGTATGTATGTGGATAGGTTTTGGAAGATGTACTGTTGGCAATTATTTTGGTGTTTATTTAGAATCTTTAAATTGGTTTAAAATTGGTAACAAGAAGAATTACTGCTATTTAACAACTGAAAGAGGAGAAAAGAGCAAGGAAACCCATTTGTCACTTGCAAATAATTGCCAGGAATTGTGGATCTCTTTAGGAACGCAACTAATTACAAAAATATTTTCTAAATAACATGGAAAGGAGTTCAAAGAGCCATGAGAAGCAGGAGCAGCACCCTTGTCCTGACACCCAGAGGCTGCTGCTCTCCCAGACATCAAGGCACTAACACAGTCAAGCTGCTTCCACGGTCAGGTTCACCCAAACACCTTTCCATCAAATAATCAGAGAGGCCTGAGGAATATGCAAACCTAAGCAGTTTTATGAAGGAGTTTTTCCCTTCTTAAAGAGTCTCAAGACTTTTAGTCCAGAAGGTCTTAGATTATCAGGCTACAGCCAGACTAGTACAAAGCATCCTTGATGTCTAGACCAAATGAAAAGATTAGCAGGTCTGCCCCAGTGCTGATTCCACCAGGCTCATACTATTTTTCCAGTGGATGCTTTCATAATTAAATATCAAGTAACAGGAGGCACTTTGACATTTATGTCACCCTCACCTATGAAAACAACATAAAGCTTCTTTGCATTGAGAACTGTAAAGTATTAAAAAGCATTCTACGGCTGTAACAGCAACCTGTCAAGCTGTAAAGAGAAATATAGATTTTAGTGAAGGGGATCCCTTGGGAATGCCACGTATTGGCAAAGCAGAGCAGCAATCACATTATGCCTGTAACTAATATGGACAAAGTGGAACGAGTAATAAAAGCCAACAAAAAGCAACCTTCATTCTGATTAGCAATCACAGACGAATAAGGCTTCAATTGCAATTTAAAATTAGGTGGCATGATCAATCACTCAGGTCTCTGCAAGCAGCAGCTGCGGGCACCTGCAGAAGAGGCACCAGGGACACCCTGGGGATACAAGAGACTGTAGCTCTGAACTCTGCCAGGGAGCACAGCTCCTCAGACACAGCAGTTGTGTTGATCTGGAAGATGCGCAAAACCCAAAACCTCGAGCACAAGAAAGGGGCTCAAGGGAAGCTTCCCCAAGCTCCCAGTTTTTATCTAGTTGATTCTCTTGGTCCAGGCAAGTGCATCAGCTCTTTGGACTGAAGAAACATGACAGGTTTTAGCTGTTTGGAATAGCTATTGCTCTGCATGATGCAAATACATTACATTTTAAATTCAGCCCAGGGCCACTCACAGGAGAAAAAATCCACAGAAAATAGATTTCCAAACAGAATGAGTCCTCATTAGAGGAATAAACAGACAAATAATGGACCTACTGAACAACTTCCATACTTTTTTGGTAATTTCACTGAAAGAAAAGACAAGCTAGGCATCTATGGGAGATTTTTGTTTCAAACAGCTGGGTGTAAAACTCAAGCAGGTTACTCAACCTTCCTGTGGAAGCTGAACAAAGAGAAGGTGAACAAAGTGTTAAATAAGTGGATGGGGGTCACACTACCCCTGGAGCACAGGCAGTGATACCCAGGGATCACTGGTTCATAAATTGCTGAGAAGTTAATGATACCTGGAAACCTTCATCCCATTTCCAGCTTAAATTTACACGCAGCTAATTTCTGCCCACTCATTCTTTTGCCAACACTGCTCTCCAGCCACAGCAAGGTCCTTTTCCTCCTGGTACTTACCCCTGGACATATTTCTGGAGCAATCAGATCTACACCAGCTTTTATCCTGCCAGGCCACAGAAGCCAAGTTCTTTCAGCCACCCCTTGTAAGCCTGTCTCCTTGTTCCCTCTCACATCCCAGCAAGTTCTTTTCAGCACCTGTTCCCATTTGAATTAATTTTTCTTGCAGAATAGTGCAGTTTTACAGATGACTATCTGCTAATGGCATTAATGGTTCCCAGCCTCCATGGAAATGCCTCGCTTGAGTCAAGATTGCATTTGCCTTCTTCGCACTACTGCACAGTCATGCTCTAAGAAAAGGAGACTTTTTTTTCCTTTTCTGATCCTTCTGCCTGAGAAACCTTCAGGCTTGATCCAAGAGTAGATAAAACTTCGAACTAAAAAGCAAAAAGTTCAGCTTTTGACCTAGGTCAGGTGTTAATAACCCACAGAGTGATCCTAAATAAGTCATTTCATGTTCTTATTTTTTTCATTCCCACACTTACCTATTTAAATCCGAACTCATTGAGGCCAAGCAATACCTCTTAATCTAAATTACCCCGGTGCCTTAAAACAATTGTGCCTGTGGCTGGAAAAAATCCTCATGCCTCCTAAGCTCAAAAGTTTCATGAAACTATCTAGATCTCAATTATTTTCCTGGTTTGTCATTGTTTGGAAAGACATGTATTTTAATGCATAGCCACACAAGTATATGTAAATAAAAAGCAAGCTGCTAAAGGTGCAAGCTGCTAATGGCTCACTGAATTATGGCAAAATCCAAAGGCATTTCCAGGACCTTGCAAGTTTTCCGTTGTTTTTGAGAACGTGCCCATAAACGTCCATTACTGAGCAATCTTTGGCAGACTGCAGTGGCTGTGAGATTTACTGAAAATCAGAATTCAAGCTGAGTTTGGGGAGACACTGAGCACTTTGCAATGCCTGCTGAAAAACCAGAAGAGTCAGGGACAGCACTCATCAGGATTACTCCAGGCTCCCAGCAGGCTGTTCCATCATAAAAATGAAATTATGAAGAAAGGATGATCTTCAATATTGTTCAGAAGTTTTTATAAATTATACAAGTTAACAGTCAGTCAGTCAGTCATACAGGGCCCGACAGAGGCCATGGCCCTTCCCTGGAGGAAAAGCCCCTAAGTCAGAAAGCTCACAACTCCCCTGCCCTGCCCTGCTGAGAGAAAGCCCTTAGGCAAGCCCCTCTCCCGTTTATGGTAAAAGAAAAGTTTCTCCCACAGTACCCTTGGTTGTATATAAATGTTTTGTACCCCATTAGTCCTTTCCCTTTGTTCTGCCCCTGAACCTTGGCCCTGTTGCTCAACCTTGCCCCTGCTTTCCTCATATAAACCACTCAAGACCTTGTTGGTCACTCTTTGTCCCTGGGCCCCTCTGTGGAAGAAGAATAAAGATCTCTGTGGGACCCCACATGAAGGCCCCTGTCCCTTTCTTCAGCTCTCCCACAGCAGCTCTCACAAGAGCTGAAATCACTCAGGCCAAGGCAGACGTGGCCGTGTGCCTAAGGTGTGTTTCTCAAGATGCTTCCTTAGGAAGGTTACAGCACTCCACCACCCTCGCCCGCCACGACAAGTCATCACGTGGAAATATGGAAAAAGTGAAAAAACCCCTCGGCATTAGAAAAAGCCCTCATCCAAAGGTATATTGAGGAGAGGAAACCAATCCTTCTGGACTTGCCATAGGGCACAGGAGATCTAAGCATTATCAGTAATTGCAGAATCCCAGAACGGTTTGGGTTAGAAGGAAACTTAAAAATCACGACATGTCAACCCCTGTCATGGGCAGGGACCAGGTTGCCCAGTGCTCCATCCAACCTGGCCTTGAACAGTTTATCATAAACAAATCATATCCTACCAATCAATATCCAGATGGGAATTTAATTTCTCCTAGGAAATTAAAGCAGCACTACCATCACTCACATAGGTTGTAATTTAGGCACACACACAAACCCCCCCATAATTCAGACAACTGAAACCCAGATTAGGTCTCCACCAAATGCAGCCTTTAATACTGCTAATTAAAAATATAATAGTATGTGATGTATAATTATACTAGATAGAAACACTTCTGAATTAATAAAGTTTTAAGAGCTAATACTTTGAGCGGTTTTTTTTGTTTTAAGTCATTTAAAACACAAGTTGAGTAGCAATAGCCAGCAAGGAGCTTTGGAATTGCCCAAGCTTTTGCTGGCACTTGCACCAGCACCTGAAGATGAGCATTACCAAGAATCTGAGCTGAAAAGACCCTTCCTACTCACAGAGCTGGGCAGGATTTCCAAATGACACATTAAAAACAGAACACATATGAAAAGATTTAATTTTATTATTGGAGCAAAAATGTATCCTGTGTGCTATTCATGCCATGGTGCTTCAGCTGTAACAGAGGGTTCAATCCCATCCTCAGCCCAGACATACTGGAGATGCTGAGGAACTCGGTGGGAGCAGCACGAGGTGCCAGCAGCTCTGCCCAGCTCCTGCAGCACAGTGCCTGGTACAACTGCAACACATGCAGAGTGTCTCTCTAATGGTAAAATAACACTTCTCAGGATGGCAGGAACATTGAGAAAGAAGCTTAAGGAGAAGTTTCAGTGCAAGATTTTAGTGAAGGAAATGGCTGATCCTCATCCTTCTTACTTATCATGCCTACAAGCCCCACATTTCACAGTCACACTGTTACACTGCCCTAGCTTGGTGCTTTTGTGAAAGGGCTATTTGATTTTAAAATACACTCAGGACTCTAGTTGTCTGCCTCAGCAATGTAGTGCCCTGAAATATGGATAAAAAACAGAGCCATGCAGCTCCCCACCACTTGTCTCTATGGCTCATCTCATCTTCAGTATTCACCCACATTCACAGTTATTAATTTAAATGCCTGTAGGAAAGAAAAGTCTGTCAGAAAACCTAACACCAAGTGCCTGCTGTGGGAACAACTGCAGAAAGAGCCAGCAGACATCCCAATAGGTATCACCAATGGGATAATCCCAGTACGGCAACCAAAAGCTCAGCCAACCCTAATCACAGTGAAAGGTTAGAAATTAATTACACTGTAATGACAACTCAGTGGTTTGGGCATCAGCTTCCAAATAACTGGACTTGTTGGGAAGTCAACAGTTGAGTTCCAGGCAAGGGAGGGCCAGATAGTATTAGTGTTTTGAAAAATACATCATTTAATAGTGAAACACAACTTGTTCTGCCTGTTTTTTACAGAAACTGAAATGAATTTTTCTAACTGGGTCTTTCTGTCAGATACATGACTGATATATTTGGTAGCTGCAGAATTTCATTCCTTTTCTCAAGGTATATAACAAGATAACCACTCCACTGTGGATATCAGGAATGATTTCAGGAAATAATTTTTAATTCTCATTAAATGGAAGATTACCTGAGCAGTTGCTATTATTATGATTGGCAATTAGCAATTAGCACCAGACAGTCATTTAGAATTTTCAAACTCACATACAAATATTAACAATTTGTCAAGAGAAAGCCATGTGTTATTCCCATTGCATGGGAAACAAATTACAGAGTTCAAGTGATCTCTGCCTTTACAATTGAATTGGGAAGCTTATACAAGAGTTATGCAAATAGGACATTGGGGACAGTTTCAGTAGATTACAAATTATTCTGAGTCTCTGACTCCCAAACAAAATATTCTTAGTCTGAAGTCTCTTACATACAGACTTTACTACAAAGGATGAAAAACTTAAGAAACTGCTCAGAGGAAAACACTAATAAAATTTTATAAAGAAAAATCACTTGTAAAACCATCATTATTAAGAATTATACTTTGACTCCAGGCAGAGAACTCAGCTGATGTAAGTCTATCCTAATGCCATTTAATTGAGTTATAGAGAGGTAAACTGCAAAAGAATCTGCTCCCAAGCCTACCAGGAAAACAATCCCTGCTCACATTCTCTGCAAATGCTGGTCACTATAAATACAGAATAAATATATAAGGATGAGCCACAGATGCAGGGATTTGGATGGACTACTATGTGCTCATAAGTACAGATATAATGCTTGAAGCAATTAATGTATCTTTGTACCATGGGAAACCAACTTGCCCATGTGAGTCGCATTTCTAACCTCCCCATACAGCCAAGAGAAGAACAAATAAGAGTCTGGGTTTGGGAATGCTTTAGAAGTGGAAATAAACACTGATTTCCCAAACCTCTGCAAGAATCCAGGCTAAGGCTGAAGGTGCACCTCAAACACCACCAGCCTTGGTGAGCAGAGCCGTGTGGGCTCCTCCTCCTCAGTAGGAAGGTTGGGCTCTCCAGCACGGCCATGGCAGACCCATAGAGGAGCCACTCGTGGGCTTGGGATGCAACCCGTGCTCCCGGGCTGATGCAGAACCACAGCACCAACATCATCTCAGGCCTCCTCCTGGTGCTTCTGCTATGTCAGAGAGCAACAGCTTCCCAGGGAGGTGGGAAAAGCTGCTCTTTTAACAATAACTGACTGTGGTACTTCCAGTAAGCAATAGCTTAAACAATACTTTTCAGACGGAAGCAAAACATCTGACATTTTGTCTCTTTGAATGCCTAGCAAAAAGCTGAATTTTGGAGTACAGACAAGTTACAAACTGAACCACTGATGAATAGTAAGGAAAAAGCCTATACCAAGGGATTTCTCAGCAGAAGAATTATATACTAGACAAAAATAAAAGGATATACCATATGTTGAGTAATAAAATTGGCAAACCTAGTAAGGTTCAAATACTGCTATTATACACATCTGGGCAAAACGGGAGGAAAAAAAAATCATTAAGCAATCTGAGAACCCCCAAACAAAGAAACTGTAAAATTCTGAACTGTAAAGCAAAGGAAACACACTTAATCCCTCAGGAGTTTAAGTATGTATTTCAACTGGGTTATACCATCCCTCACAAGGACATGGAAGCACACAGAAACCTAGAGACACAATATAGCCACTGTGCGCTGCGGGCACAAAGCCAACTGGCTCCAGTACCCACCAACCCTGGCACCTGTTGGGTTTATCATCAGCACATGCATTACCTCCTTGGGGCACCCAGGGAAGAAAAAGGTTCAACCAAATGCCCATTTTCCAGAAAAATGCAGGATTGTGTACTGACACTATTTTAAAACAGGATTTCCAGCTGCAAAACAAGGCACCCTTAATGCTGAAGTTGTTGTGACTTTTGTGTATTTCAAAGCAGTAAGCAGACATACAGAACCAAGAAGTTAATAATATCATCCTGGCCTTGTGGAGCTGTTTCATCTATAACCACAGATGTAGCCTCTTCCTGGCCTCCCCTGAGGCTAATTTATTTATGAATGTTCCTATTAAAAATAGGACTACTTATGTAGTCGCTTTCACTGCAGGGCGAGTAGGGGAGGCAGGATAAACACAGTTTAATGAATAAATGTCTTGGGACAAGATATCTCTTTCTCTGAGTATGTAAGGTCTGGATTCACCCTGCCAGGCTGTTATGGGATGCCCTATTAACACTCCCAGCATACCATGTAGGCTGGGTATTTTGGGGGCCTTGCCTTGTTGGGTTTTTTTTTTTTGCAACTCAAAAATTCTGTGCCTACATCATAAGTTTAAAAGGAAACTGCACACTGGGAGACAGCTACTACTGCCTTGGATTATGATATAAATAATAACATATATTTCTAATGCTACATCAACACAAACTCCTTTTTTCAGTTTGTGGTTTTTTGTTTTTTTGTTTTTTTTTTTTACGGAGTGGTTTATAAACTAATCCAGTGACTCTTGGCAACCTGGAAAGGTTTGTAATTGACAGCATTCTGCTTGTTATTAAAAAGGAGGAGGAGGGCATTGCTCTAACAGGCAAAACAGGGTAAGCCAAAATGGGAGCAGGATATGGGGGAAGATTATAGCTCATTTCAAATTGTACTTTGAGAAAAGGGAGTCTGGGAAGATCAGGGGAGATGGGGGAAAAGAGAATGAATGTGGCTGTCCAATAGCACTGGGTGAAGCTTTCCAGAACATAAGAGATGGCATGCAATAAGCAATGGAAGAGCAAACTGTGGTAACATGATGTAAAAGGACACACAAAGGTGGCTTTGAACAATGCCAGGGTGTGTTCAGATGAGACAGGGCTAAGATTCCTTTGAAGGCCAAAAGCACAAAAGGGAAAATCTCCACCATGCTTTTCATCCCTACAAACTCCTGTTCAGGGCTTCTGGCAATTCATGTAGTAGAACTGGAAAAATCTCTAGCCACGAAGAAAAGACCATAATGGAAGATCTTCATTTAGGGGATGAGCTGGCAATATCCTGACAGCTTTCAGCAGCTGTACTCAGAGTCCCACCACCCGCCTGCGGCCGCCCTCACTCCCCTGCCTGTCATTCTCAGCCCATATCAAATGATAGAGAGATGGGGCAACCTTGGCAGCCCGCGTGACAGGCGGGCAGGACTGGGACCACAGGAGGAGCTGCTGAAAGGTCTGAAATTGCTGATGTGTCCCACAGCATGAACGATACTTGCCATGCATAATGGATAGGATGCTGAGTATTTTCCCAGTATTTCAGTTGGCCTGTGCACTACTTGATGCCTGCTTCTCAAAAAAGGAGGAAAAGAATAAAAAAGAAGTAAGTCCCTGTGAAATTCTATGATGTGGTATCAGAACAGCTTCTGTGTTTTGAAAGAGTCAGTTGTGTGTTGCAACCTTCCAGAATGATGGGAAAAGAAGAAGGAGGGCAGGGGAAGGTTCTTCTGTTTGCAGTGGGACCTGCCCAAAGAAGGGATGCACCAGTCCTGGTGCCACTGGCATGGACCAGATCTTGAGGTCACATGCTGAGCTTTTTAGTGCCTCAAAATAAGGCATAACCACTTTTTATTTAATATCATGTATAAGAGATAAAATACAAACACTACCTAAAATAGCCAACACAATTAGCAGCAGCAGCCAGGAGCTTGCTTACTGCCTGAAATCCAATATCCAAAACAACTACAAGAATCTGTGAAATTTCATAGACAGTTCAGGATCTGACCAACACCAATAAAATAATATAAAGCTTTTCGCATTCTCATAATGGATTGGAAAATAACTTGTATAAAAAAACAAATTAAGCAAACAAAATTGAACTCAGGCCTTTCAAGGGGAATACTAGCATTTGTACTTCCCAGTTCAACAGACTCACCGGAGCTGTAGCAGCCCTTACCCTGCCATTCCCAAATAAAGCAAATCATGATCTGAAAAGTTTGGGGACCAGTTTTTACATTCAAGGTTCCAAATATTTGATTCAAACAACTTTGCTGGAACTGGAAAAGCTGCTCTCAGCCACGCGTGTCTCGTGCTCTGGTTACACGCTGCCGCGTCTCTGCCCCATCCCCTGCTACGATGAAAACAGTCAAAAGCACTGGGTTAAAGGATCAGAGGAATTATTGGAAGTCTCCTTGTGTACCACGGTAGTTTGGACAAGTAGCAGATACTGCAAAAAACTGATTATTGTTTGTTTCCACATAAGAGGAAACCAGAGGTTTTTAAATTAAGCCCAAATGTAATTAATTGCATGAAAGTTATGAGGAAATGGAGTCAGTACCACATACTAACACTTAAATTTATAAGCAGTGGAAAAATACACAGGGAAAACACATTAAATCCTATATATTAATGTAACAAAATAAGGAAGGAAGTGCTTAATAAGTTATGCTTTTTATGCCATCCAGTTACCCAAAACAATATTTAGGACTCCAGATTTTCAAATCCAAATCAAATAAAAAAAACTCACAAGAGCAAGGTTTAGGTTGGATCAGTGTCACAATGTGGAAGGAAGGAGAACAGAACAGATTTTGAGAGTGATAAAATACTAAAAACTAAATTAAATTTATATACACTACCACTCAAGTTTGAAAAATGAACTAAAAAGAAGAGTAAAACAGCACCAGGCAAATACACGAGATTCAAGATTCTAATAATAATGTTCCTTGATGATGCAGAAGGGAAAACTGATTGAATTCACAATGCCTTTTTGTGAAAGCTCATTCCCTCAAGAAAGTATGATATGTTTATGATATACAAAATACGATATTGAATTTTTTTCTTTATTACAGACACACAATTTCCCATATCCTGAAATGAAGTAACACACACTGTTAAATCCACTCCTGTGCATTCAAAGCAATCCCAGCTTATGGAGAACATATTTTGGTGTTCAACCATTGAAATGATGATCAAAGATATTTTAAAGGACATCTCATCGGCTGTTCAGCCAAAACAAAGACTTCTTTGGCACTTATTTTCCTAAAATGCTTCACCTAATGCATTCAACTCTGCATAATTTAATTGATCTCATGAAGTTTTCCAAGAGGTGATGCTTCACTCCCAGAGATAATCTTCAAGTTGAACATAATACTTTATATTACTGTTCTTCTTATTTTTTCCATTTTCTTTTTGCTTGTTCTCATTTTGTAAGATTTCAGAAAAATGCAAAGAGCACGTGATGTTAAGGAACAGGAATCGTCAGAGGATTGCTAAAATATTTGATGACTGTGTCCTGAGGCTGCTACAAATATTTTTAGTATATTATTTGTATTGAGTGAAAGCACTGTTATTTGATTCAAGTGCTGAAGATTACTTGATGCAAAGCCCTGTAGGTATTTCATTAAAGACAATAATAAAATACAATTATTATTGTGCTCATCAGGTTTCCAATTGTCAACTGCAGTGAAGAAAGACTCATAAAATTCCCAGATGCAAGATACTAAAAGATCTCATATATAAGGACCATTTGCTAGTGGTCTTTGTTTTACTCCATGACATTTTTCAAGGCTACTTTGGACAGCTATTTCCTACATATCCTTTGCAATAGAAGAAGGTACAGGAAACAAAGATTTTAAGATAAAGAGGGAGCACTATCCCTAAACCCAATCCCTGTTAGCATCTCCCTCAAAAATGAAAGCACATGAAATCTGGTCAGTCAAGAAACCAGAGCTGTAGATGCCTTGCAAGAGCACATAAGAGCAAACAAACAAATCTGTTGGTTTCAGGAAAAGGAACGTGTAGGAGGAGGAAAGAATATTAGTTACCCTGCAAGGACCATTTGCAATTGGAGTAGGAGCAACTGTGAAAGGAAATACTGTAGCTCCAGAGGTCCCCAGAGGATTATAAATCTTTTGGCCCTTGGGAGCAGGTAAAAAAAGTATTTCAATCATTAAATAATGAAGAACAGTGTTGAAACCTTCCTGGTGATGGCATGTGCGATCACGTGTTGGCCAGACAGATGGAAAGTGATTTACAGCCAAGGCTTTGGTGAGGAAGGAGATTTCTCTTTGTAAATACAAGAAGATGTATCTAACTAAGGAGTATTAAAAATCAACATGTAGATTTGGATAAATTCACTAATCTTGCAATAGATTTTATCATTTTAAAGTTCTTGGCCAAGTCACTGTGGTTTCTTCAAGAGTTTTATGAGGTGAGGGAAAAGGATGAATGAAGTTTTTCAGCTGTAGGAACTGCAACAGTTTCAAAGGTTGGTTTCAAGCTAGAAAGGAATTATGTCAAACATGGCACACCCTAAAGAAAAAACTGCTAATTGCAAGAAATAATATGGGAGAACAGCAGCTTACCCATTAAGCAATTCTTTGTTGTAGTCAGCTGGAAACAGTTACAGACTAGCAATGAAATTATGTAGAAGAAAGAGCTATCAATAATATATGATCATCCATAAAAGAATTCAAAGCTGAAAGGAGGCAATTCAAATGTCAGTTCAAAAGTAAATTAAAAGATCACTCTGAACTACACTTGGATTGGGATTTATGCCTTACAACACGATTACAAACCCTCTCCACTACTTCACCACATAGCACCTTCACAGTATAATCCCCTGCATACAATCATTGCAGTGAAATAAAAATATACAGATATAATAAATTGTTTATAACAAAGCAGAACATGTGAAACATTAAGCGGCAGATGTTGACAGGAACAGTAGGTTCTTATATATTTTTGAGAAATGCTGCAAGTTGCTGACAGAGAAGATACAGAACAAAATTCTCCTGTTAGCTAATGGAATTCCCAGAGCTCTTGCTCAACAAAAAGGGTTTGGTTTACTTAAAAAAACCCTGTAGTTAAAGACACTTTTCATACAAGCACATATTCTAATGACCTGATAATGAATTATAATTTTGACTAAATTATTTACCATTCTAATTAAATTTCACTGCAATACAGGATTTTGGCTATTGATTTAACTCATCTAAAGCTGAATGACAGATGATTTGACTGCAGGCAACAAAATCTCTTGTTTTCAAGAGTTTTGTATACTCTAAAAGCCCTAGCCTTAAAAACAAACTTTGCTCACACCTTTCAATCACTGCCTAGAAGAGACAGCAGTAGTAATCTTCCCCTCAGTAAAATCATTTAGCCTGTAATCTGATCATATTTCTGGGTTGAATTGCATTGATTTTTCAAGATTATAAATTTTACAGATATCATTGACATAGCAAACATGTTTATGCTCCCTCACATCCATGCTTTCTTCCTGGAATTTCTTAAGCCTTCTTAAGCCTTGATAGAAAAGGGAGTGGAAAAACAGATGACAGGAAAGGTGCTACTGAAGTTACACTATTGGCTTTTTGCTCTGAGATACAGAACCTATAATTTTCAAATTTTGTATCAGTGAAAATCAAGAGAAATAATCTCATATTAGCCAGACTGGGAAGGCAGCTTAAGCCATTTTATTCATTATCTAGTTTCTTATGCAAACTTTCAGGAAACAAACATAAAAAGATATATTTGCGTTTTCTAGGTGTTCATAAAACATCAGAATGAACAATGGGTAATAAAACCTGAAGGAAATCTCACATAGAAGAGCACATGTGAGTAACACACATATTTAACTTCTAAATAAAACCACCAAAAGTTGGTGGGATCCAACAGTGGCTTAAAGACATTAACTTTGTGGAGCTGTATCCTGCAAATACTCAGGGATAAGCAAGCAGAGCTGTTTTCTGCAGACAGGGTTACCCTCTGCCATGACCTGGCTGACAAGTTCTCAGCACTGAAAACGTAGTTGAACACTATCATACACAAAAAAGACCCAACAAAAAACATTTTGTATGTATGAAATTGTTGTGTTTCCATAAAACCTTCTCGTAGATTTACATCCTTCTCAATACAGCTTACTTGCAAAAAAAAATTAATGCAGGGTGTCTCTGCAGCAATTAGCTCTATTGCACAGGGGGACACGTCCACGGTGCAAACCATGATTAAGGGCCAGAAATTGGATTGATTTTTCTGTTAGTTTGATTGCCTACAGCCACCTTGCCATCCAGAATGGTGCTCCTTACCCTGCTTACTACCCAAGGAACCTCAGCTTCTCCAGGAATATTTGTTTATACAACACAAAGCTGCGCTGCCATCAATTCCTTGCAAAAATCCAAAACTTAAATTTATGCTGTTCATTTAGGTGTTTATTGCTAGAAATGGGCACCAGCACTGACACGGGCTGGTCTAGACAATATCACCATCAAAAGTAGAACCTTCACTGCTCTCCCCGATAAAATTACAGCCACATTTTAGAACTGATTTTGAAGCTCAGCAGTCAGTGTAAAACCTTCGTGTTAAAACAGACAAAAGGCAGGGTTAAGTCATACTAATGCAGAGCTCAAAACTCAGTAGACGTTTCATAAACAAGAGCTTATGCCCCATCCCTAATCAAATCCAAGCCCTGGATAACACTACTAAGAACTGATGGGTTTTTTCCCCTGGTGTCTCCCATTTCAAATGAGAGGAATTATTTTACAAGCCACACAGTGGATTTAACTGAAAATATGTTCTACATAGGGCAATCACAGCTACCAGTAAAAGACGAGGGAGAGAGAAAGAAGAGAGGGAGGGAGAGAGAAAGAAGAGAGGGAGGGAGAGAGAAAGAAGAGAGGGAGGGAGAGAGAAAGAAGAGAGGGAGGGAGAGAGAAAATCTTTCATGTCCATCAACTAAGTCCCAAAAATCCAGTCAAATCAGCAAAAGCAGGTAGAGAAATTTTTAAAGTAACCACTGCATTTTGTCTGACAAGGTCACCAGAGCGAACAGCACAACAACCAAAGTTATTGAACTCTCCTGACAAACACAGTTATTCAGTATTATGTATTTTCTTAACCAATCCTTTTACCAGTATTTTACCTTTCACAAAGAAAAGCAAAAGGAAACAAAGAAAGCAATAGAGAAAAATATGAAAGTTGTGTCAGATATATTAAAATTTTTAAGTAGAATGGAGCAAACTAACAACAAAAGGAAAGCTCTGACTTCAACAAATCAAATATCTTTTAAAAAAATTAATCCACATTTATTGCAAAGAAAATATTTAACACTTTGTGCATTACAAAATGCTCTTACTGAACCCTCCACTCAAAGACACATATTTCTCCTCTTCTGTCAAGCTTCATTCTTCCTACTGAATCTCAATCCTCACTGAGCCAAATATTTTTTTGAAATTTATCTCTACTTGCCTCCACAAATGTATGGTTGTCTGAAAAGACCTTAATGTTCTTACAAGGACAAAGATGCTGAATAAATACCAGACTGGTTTTTATTTATATGAATGTTTAAAATAGCTCTTAAAATATTCGAGGAGAGATGATTTTTATTTATAGGTTAGATTTTTGTGTGTCACATTTATAAACAAAAGGGAGAAGGGAGCAAAGCTCTGCTGTTCACATTTGGCAGCCGGCAGGCATCATAAAGGTGTGCCATATCAGAATAGGAAAGACCAAATTATAATGTTGTATTTGCTTGTATCTGACTTCTCTCTCTCTTATTATAGCTAAAATTCTGTGTTGTGGCCCAGGATTTTCAGGGCAACACATACAGCTGAGAAATCCTCAGCTGAGAAATCCTGAGCAGCACCATGGCAGCTCAGAATAAGGAATTAGAAAACATGACATTTGACTGGCAGCAGGTAACAAGGTGCAAAAGCTGCAAAGTTCCTGTAGGTAGAAAGAAAGCAAAGCAATGTAGTGGAAGAAAAAATTCCTGACAGCTCTGACACTCGGGACCTATTTTTCTCCTCAATGCACATGTAGTTCTGCTACGAGTATAATGAGAGTTATGCACGTAGGTAAAGAGGAAAGGTTACTCCACACAATCAATTGCCCAGCCACCCTGCTTTAAAAATATTACAGCAAAGAAAGTATAAAGATGTTTTAGTAGCTTTTTAGGCAACTAACCTGTTTGGGAAAGCCTCTAGGTCACTTCAAATTAGAAGTAGGAAAAAGTAAATATTTATAACATTGCGTTGAATGTCTAATGCCTAAAATCAATCACTTGTCTACCCAAAAGATAACTCCTCAACTTCCAGTACCCAAAGTAGCAGCTACATCAATCTAACAGAAAGCAAGGATAAGAGGATTGATTGCAAAAATTCAGATTTCAGTGATTAAAAAACATTGTTGAATAGCTGAATTACTCATATGCCTCCATTTAATGTCATCAATGTATTACTTCAGGAATGCAGATAAAAATTCCTTATTACTCCAGAGCAGTAACAAGACCTTCCAAGGAGAGTAATTGAAGCACAATAGCATACTACCTGTAATTAAAATACACTTAAAACTACAGAGAGGATCAGGCACAGCCATGTGTTACTCCAGGTGTGACAAACACATCTGGGCTGACAAACCAGGGCTGCCACAGCAGCTCTGTGATTCAAACTCTTGTGTTTTATCCAAGTCACAGCTATGGGGTTGAACTTTCAAATTATGAAATACCAGTAGCTATGAACATGATTACCTGGATTTTACACAGACCTTTTCCTCCTGAATGATAAAAAAGCCACTCTTCTTTCCTCTGCAGAGCAGCACAGGTCCCTCAGCACTGAACATTTTACACCCCAGGAATGTAAAATTCCTTCAGCCATCAAACTGACACTGAGAACATACGTCCATGCTTAAGCCAAACGTGATGATATTCAGAGCTGGTTTTCAGAGCTTTAAGCTCGTTAAGTTTTTTAAACACACCCCTAGGTACAGCACCAAGACGTTCCACAAACTTCATGTCCTGGGTGCAGCAGCATTCCTTTTCCAGGGCTGAACGAATCTGTGGTACACAGAAAGGAAACCCAGGTTCCCTGCAGAGACCCACTGTGCTCAGAATCCATGTTTGGGAGAGGAACTGGCTTTTCAGCTCCATTGCTGGACACCCAAGACACACTTTTTCAACACCATTCCCTCTCACAAACCTTCAGCTCACACTTGCCTGCACACACGCGATGTGGCATGGTAAAGGAGATGCTCTCCAAGCTCTCTGAAGCCCAGCAGGATTTTCATCCCAATTTTCAGTGGTCCACAGATTGAGTAAGAAAAAGGCTCCAGTCTGGTGGAGGTGTGGAAGTTGGGCATCCAATCATAGGTCAGCACTCTGAAAATTCAGAAGCTGTTCTGCTTAACTGATCTTGACACTACTTAATCAAGGGGAAATATAAGACCTGTAGTTGTTCACCACAGGACTGCCCCAAGCAAGTCCCCTCATGTTCAAATCTTACTTCTTATAAACCTTTAACAGGAGACTGCAAAAACATCACCATCTCCCAGCCTACAGCTGCAGAAGAACAAAACTCATTTTCCAGATAGATGTTTACAGAACAGAGCTGACGTTGATTAAATGTCATTTCTGTATATTTTACAGATGTCAGAACTTGAAGTCTCCATACAGCATTCTAAGTTATAGGATACATCTATTATATTAATTAAAAACATTACAATGCCACCTTTAAAAAAAAAAACCCTTATATTCACACATTTTTGAGCTAATTCTAAGAAATATTTCTCAGCTTAAATGTAATTTCATGCTTAACAAATAATTCTTCCCAAATGAGGAAAACAAAATCACCAAGGGAAAAAGCCCGCTGTATATAACATAGATAACTGTCTCCTTTCCAAGAAGATGTGAGCTTAGTTTACAAAGTTCTTTAAAAATGAAGCAAATTCATTCTTAAAGCAATTATTAAAATGAAAATTATATAAACTTATATAAAATTATATTAACTTCATCAATCCCTACACATTCTCTGTCTGCAGAGTTTTCCCATAAATAGATTAATTTTCTCAATAGAAATTACACAAACCACAGATAGAGGTTTCATTGTCCACAACCCAGAGACATCAAGCCAGGATGTGAAAGAAAGTAAGGGAAAAAGCAAAAATACAGTAGAAGTTACTTAAAATGGCAAAGTTTTCTAAAGGATTTGTTTCAAAATTGTCACTGGCCATTCTGGACTTCATTGTTGTACCACACCTGTGAAAATTCAAGGCTGTTTTGAAAAGTTTGCAATGAACCCCAAGTTATTTAATATTCTCCCTTTGTAAAATAGGTGGATAAAGTTCATGTTGGCACAATGCATGAGAAGCTGGGACAGGCTCCAGGGAGGACATGCTGAAGGATCTCAACTCCTGCCACCACTATCCTTACAAGTCAGTCATGACTGACTCTGCCTGTACAGCCCTAAAATCTAAAATATTTTCCAGACTGGATTCAGTTTCTCAGTCCAGACAATCCCTCAGATGAGCTGATATGAAAAAAAGAGGGTGAAGATTCACTAGTATTCTGGTCCTTCAATAGGCTGGTGAATGTGTGTTCCCTTGAAGCCAAAAGGGAAACCTGGTTCTACATCCCACACGTATGGACCTCCAAGGACACATACCAAAGTATTTACACATACACATCCTGCTCCCTTAAAATCCCCTTTAAAGCATTTTCAGAATTTCTCCTTTCCTCCTCTGTGATTAAATGACTAAATTCCCAAGTATTTGTAAATTAAAACTCATAAGGATTTAATAAACTGGGCTGGTATAAGGATATAACCAAGGTGGTGGTCTGTTTTTAATCCTACACCATGGCTGTAATAAAGAAATCTGGGTGAGTACCCAGCTCTCATCTAAAATTCAGTCCTGTTTCAGCAAGCACCCAGCGAAGCAAAGCCACAGAACCCTGAATGATAAATACTTTGGTGCATCTTTTATGCATTAAAATACTATCTTTCACATAAGAAAATGAATTTTATAAAAGAAGTCAGAGCACAGACAAAATAACTTTCTCTTCTGAAGTTTATAATTAACATGGTTAATTTGAAGCTGTGCACTTCATTCTATATAGAGCTATCTATGATTTAAAGGTTTGCTGTAACCTGTCCCTCCCAGCAGCCTCAAAAACACACACAAAGATGGTTCAAATTAACCATTCAAAACAGCCAGAGTCAGTGCAGAAATCCTGGCTCTTATGAAAAGTACATAATCCATAATATCCTTTATAATATAACAGTCAAAACTGCTATATTACTGGAATATGAGAAAATGTTATCATATGTGAAGATTAGCATTTCTATAAATTAAAATGGAGAAATAAAGTCCTGTAAACAATATACACCAGCGTGGTCTAAATAGAAACTTTGCAACTGCCACGCAAGAACCCTGTTAATTTGAATTAAAAGCTGACCCCATCCAAGAGCAGGGTAACTGCTGACAGCAGCACGTCTGGCTCACGCTGTCCCCTGCCCACAGCCTGGTGTTCCCTGGCTCTCATTCCCTGCGCCCGGGCCCGGCCCTGCCCCAACACCGCAGGTGTAGGACACAAGCATCATCTCCCTGCAGGGCAGCACCTTTGGTATTCTAACCCGGCCAGCTCATGATTTTCATCCCCAGTGTCGCTCAGATTTGAATCAGTGACTGTTATCAAAGTGCATGTTAGAAAGGCTGGTTAGCTGTCAGAGTCGCCACGAAAGGAGAAGGGGCTGCCAAAGAAAAATACACAAGACTGGATCCAGCATTTCATATTGCTAGAGCAAAATAGTACTGAACCCATCCTCACACTTCTGCCTGCTGCAACCTCAGCAAGAGATATCTGGGATGGAAGAAAAATTCCAAGAATTGGATACTGCAGCTTCCCACTCAGTGAGGGCTCCACGGGGATCACAGCAGTGCCAGCATCAAGTGCCACAGCAAGTGGAAACAAATTGCATCTGCCAACTACAACTCTGCTGTAGTCTTAACAAGCCACTATATACATGAAAAAAAGCACTTTTAAAATTAATTTTTCAATAAAAATAAACTTAGGACTTAAAAAAAACAAAACAAAAAAAACAGCATAGAGTTTTCTAAATGTGTAGTATCCTACATGCCAAGTTCTCCTGATCAGGTAACAACTTCTAGTTCTTACTGCTGAAATAATAAAGTCACGCTACCTTTTCCAGCAATCAGGGGCTTTCCAGCAGCACATGATGAACTTTAAGCAGTAGATACAAGCTTTCCTTGAAGCAAGTATTAATTTAAAAAAAAATAATTTTGAAATGTACCTTAAGTTTTAAAATATACTGAAAAACCCCAGACATTAAATACTCAGCAGAGCGTTTCTGGCAGTGTGTGTAGAATGTTTGGGTATTTTAACACAAATAGGGAAAACACTGCTAGAAGCCCTGACTTTTCTCATTCTGGATTTTGGATCCAGGGCAGTTTTCTCAGTTTCAAACAAGCTCCAGCCCAGATCCAGCTTGCGCAAGCACAATATTCAGTTCCCCAGCTCCAGACAGAAATAGGTTTGTGGGCACCTCCACAAACCTCTGCACACTTACAGCACAGGTAATAGGTGACAACACACCCCAGCGCCTTACAACAGTTTTTTAACCAAGTTTTCCAAACTATTGGAAACTATTTCCAAATTATTCCAAACCAAACTGTTCAGGAAATCACTTCTTCCTCCACCACACTCCACAACCTAGATTGTGATCTGAAGTTATTTTGACAAAATCATTTTCAAGCTCTCCACTACAGAAAACGAGGGAAGGCAGCCAGCTTTACATCCAGGAATGGCAGGATCTGGGCTGGGAGCTTTTGTCTTTGTGGTTTGCTGCTGTAATTCCAAAACCACACACAGTGCCGGAGCTTTAGACCAGTGTTAGAAATGTGACTTCAGAATAAATTAAGAACACTCGTGGGAAGGAGAACCAAACTTTTATGTGGCTTCCTGGAGGCTGTTCTGGCACTGGCGAAAAATCAGACACTACACAGTAGTGGATTGGTAATAAACTAACCCAGAGCAGAACTTCCAGCCACTGTCAGGCACGTGGTGCCAGGGACAGAAAAAACATGTAGGATGAAATCACAGCCCCACGTCATTCAATGGCACAAAGCAGATTTTTCAGCGTGGGCATAAAGATTCAAAAACATACACCTGTATTTGTTCATAGGGGAGGAAAATTGTAAGAGTTTTATACCAGGGTTTCGATTTGCATCTTTCTCCCTATTATTATTTATTGCCCTGAAGATAACTGTTCATTTTACAGGCCCCCATATTCACTACAGTAAACATCTCATTATTCCGATAAGAAATGAAGAGCGTAGGCATAATGCAAATCATAAATCTGTGAGACAAAGCAGAACCATTCAGGTCTCCAAAATCAAGAAGCGCATGCTGTTTGCCAGCCATAAAAATACAAGCACCCCAAAATATTTTTAATACCTAAAAGTTCTATTTCTAGCAATTACCACACAGTTTTCACAAGTTTTCCATCTTTTTGAACAATCAATCATTTAATTCACATTTTAATTATGCTACAGGGAGATTATTATTCTGTAAGAGATAAATAGCATTAAGTCAGTTAGAAGTCATTTCAGGCATTACAAAATTACTGAGACTCCCTGCTAACATGTTTCATTTCTTTTCCAATTTTCTCTGTCCCTTACTAATATAAGAAAGGCCTACACAATGAAATGGAAAATACAGTACATACTTCTCAACAGGAAATCAAAATTGGCTACACACCAAGCACATCAGTATTCAAAGATCTAAAAAGAATAAAAATATTAAGTAGACTGTCTGCTAGCAGTTTTGATTACTCCAGTTATAAAATCAAAGCCGTTCCCATGTTTGCATTGATGCCAATGGGTAGATGAATTAAATATGCTTTCACTGTGAGATGTCTCCTTTTGAGGTTCACTGCCCTCCCATTTTCTAGCAGCACATTAAAATACTCATATTTAGCGCTGTAGGATCAATCCTATGCCTGTTAAATGCAGCATAAATCTACCACTAATTTCTGTCCAAACAGACTTTGGCTAAAGCAAGTGCAAATACAACAAACTAACGCACTACTCTGTGCAAAAGAATAGAGCACAGCACTACACAAAGCATAAGTACACTTCAAACATTAAAAAAACCCATCATTTTCTCAGACCTTTCACATGATACAATCAAATGACAAGGTTAATTCTTTTATTAAAATCTTATTTTGCTGATTAAAAGTAGTTTATTTTATATTCCACCTCTCCAAATCATTCCAAAGAGCATCTGAAAGCTCAGACATGTGCTATTCAAAGGATTTAAAAGTCAATGCTAAAATTTATCTAGTTTCTAAAATATTATCCTATTTGTTGGCAGAAAACTGTTCCAGGCATGGAGGCAATTAGTTCAGATAGCACACTTCAGAAAGGCTGGAGAATCCCATGAGATTTCTAGGCAGAAATGGGAATGCTAAGGGTATGTTGTTCAATGTGATCCAACCCCCCCCCCCCCCCCCCCCCCCCCGCCAAACACAGATGTTCAATTAAAAGGCCAATTAAAGGAACATTAACCTTTAACCAAAAATATAACAGTAGTTTAAATTAGTCAAGAAAGCCAGAGCAGAATGTTATTTCAAACTCCTTTTCCTCCGCAGACTTTCTTTAAAGTCTTATCCATTCATTTTTGTTTTATGAGGGCAACACTGCCCATAAAACTAACATTTTTGAGGTTAACACTTGGCTAACTTGGAGAAACAATGCTGTCACAGGAATGTTAAAAAAATTAAAAACAAAACAAAACAAAAACACCTGACTGCAACATACATTTTAGGCCTTTTGAACAATAAGGTGGGGATGAAAGTTTAAACCAGGATTCACTGTGGAGTAAATTTATCAGCAAAGTACCTACATGTTCATGTAGCACAGTCTGCCACACACTTTTAACACTCAATCCTGTAATATTAAATTTTGATTTCAAAAAACAACCATAAATACTCAGATCCAAGGGTTATACCACCATTTAATGGTTAAACAGAGGGTGTACAACCATTTATTGCATTAGGCGACTAAAGGACATACTACTTCAAGTAAACTTGGAGTAATATCTACAAGGGAGATAAAATAGCAAAATGCACTGAAGTTGCTTAAAACAGAAAAAGCAAATTGGTGAGAGACGCACAAAACACAGGAGTGGGAATAAACCCACCTATCCAGGAATCAGCAGAAGCATCTCTGATTAACTGCAGCGCCCCATTACTGGCATTTTTCTAACTGACACCAAACTAGCATTTACTAATTCAGAGCTCGGGTGTGGCAAACCCTTGAATGGGGGCTCCTTGACGGCTTGGCTCCTGCTCGAGGTGTAACCAACAAGATTTAGGGAGCTCCAGGCTGGGCTGGCGCTGGCAGGGAGCTGCACACGCTGTCCTGTGCCCCAGCCCCGCACCCTAAAACAATGCATTAATTCTGCATTCCCTCGGGCCTCGGAGACTGTGCTTAACATGATTAGTGCTGCTGTCTACCCAACTTAAGTGCTGACCCTGCTTCAAAAGCTGAAAGTAGAGCAGATGTCTTCTGCTACCCAGAACATTAGAGCTGAAGTCTTCTCAGAGGGCAGAGAATAAAGACGAAAGCTTTTCACAAGAGGCACAGAAGAAATGCCAATATTCTTGCACACACTCTCTGTAGTACAGCTCTGCCTCGTTTTCTGCTAGGTTGGCTTTGTTTTCTTTACTATAACCAGCAACAAAAGCTATTTTCCTGTAATTTTTTAGTCAAAATTATTTTATGGTTTTGTGTCTCTCTGACACTCCCTAAGTCTGACATCTAATATATTTTCTCTAGCTTCCCAAGTTAGTTTTCAAAAAAATATTTTAATAATAGTGACCAACATTTGCTTTTTAGACTGCATTAGCTGAAAAAAAGAGTAAGTAATTAAATTCATGACTTGAATATACCTACTGTAATTAAAAGGACAGAAAAAAATCACAAAAATGGCCTTTAAAACTATTTTGAAAGTACTTTTGTGTTTAATACTGTACTTGCTATCATGGTTATTTTAAATACCTGTCAAAGGAATGTTTTATTTGCGTGCATTTGCTTGCAGCTAATCGCTGAGGAGAGTTTAAGGATGAAGCTAAATGTTAATTAAGGCTGGCTTTCCAGAAAACAAATTCTACAAACGTCTCAGGAGTAAATTTATTATCTGACTTTTTGAATCTGTGATCTGCAGAAATAACTAGCACAGCCGATGAAATTATACCTCAAAGGGAAAACCTGATGTTCCCAATCGTTTCAATAAAATGAAAGAAAAAGGCTATTTCAAAAGTTCCTTTTATTAACTGTATCCAGGACCCCTGAACAGCTCCTCGGCCACACGCTCTGGCTGGTGCTATCTTACATGATCAATCTGTGGTGCTGAGCCCCACGCTGACAAGACCCGTGGTGTGTGCACTGATTACGGCTTTGGAAGGACCACCCAGAAAGACAACCTCACTGAACACCTCTCCTCCAGCAGCCCCAGCTAACAGGGAATATACACACCAAATACACTGCCTGAAAAATTAAATCCTTGCAAACAATTTCAAGCAGAAATCTATCTATTGCAAAAAGACAAACTAAACCCGCTTACCTCTCAGCGCTGTCGGATGCTCACGCTACTGCAGTCCACCAGCAAATCTGTTTTTGTCCCCGTTGAAATGGTCTTTGGCAAAACTAATATTCCAGAGTGAGAAAGCAACTTGCCTTTTACATGCAAAAAAAGTATCCATGCTGTGGAAAAGCAGTGAAGCTCTTTTCTGATTGCTATGCATTTCCACTGCAGGAAGAGCCTGTTTGATGACTGGTCCCATCTTCCATGATATTTATGCTTTGTTTTCACTGCATGTGTTTGAAAATATCCCAGAAACTTGGTGTTGAAAGTGACTGACTATACAAAAACCCCGTTCTCTCCACATTCAAGTCTCACCTATGTTTCTCACTCAGACTGATGCTGAAGCACTTTTAACAGCTCTCCAGTTCCAGGAACAGGCTCATTTTTGTGCTCTTCAGTGCATCACTCACAACCCCACAGTTTCCCAAACTAATGCCTACATGAAAGCAGAAAAGTTGGAACAGATCACTGTGCACTTTCAGTACCTGCAGCTGTTACTCTGCAGCACAAAGATTAAAATTTCAGCAACCGGGTCCTTCCTCCATCCCACTGCTGGATCCTGCAGGACACTGAGCCACAAGAGCACCAACAGGAGAGAACAAGAAAAAACAGCACTGACACATATGGTTTAACTTACCATTAACTGAATAAAGGTATTTTGACTAGTTCCACAGCTAAATTACAAGCACCTGTTACACACATTAGCAGCACCTACATCCTACTCCAAACACAAGGATGTGGGCCAGCAGATGTGAGACTCAAGAAGATTACATTTCACATGTTTAGCACTGGAACAGACCAGATTTATTTATTAATTTCACAGTTTCCTTGAAATAAACCATTTACATTAAAATAATTCCACCTAATATGCCATAAAAATAACATCTGAATACTCTAATTTATACCTTTTTATATAAATTTACTGTTAATTTTATGATCTGTGCAAAAATAATTTATCAGCATCCAGTTTGTAGTATGGATTTCAGGGTCAAGTCAAATGAATCATGAGAGAAAAATGTTCCTGCCTTTCTAATACCTTTAATTTCCGTAATTAACCATAACAAATAGAGCCAGTCTATCTAACATGTCTAAGCTTTTCTGATGCTTTCATTTTTTCACTCTGTCAGCAAGGTCACCAATGGATATGCTATTTTTCTGCCTAGAACATGTCTGGTCCATTGGTTCACATCCTATCCTGACAATGATTCAGCTTCAGTTTTGGGTCCATTTGGAGTAAATAAAGAGATCAAAGGTTATGGTGAATACAAACATGGTAAACTGTGTATTGGAGGCACAACAAAACAAGGTAGCTAGGACACATTTCTCAAATTCTTTTTGCCTCCAAGTTACTATAGAATAGCAGAGAGAAGAAAAAAATCAAAAACATTTTATTGGAACAAATTATATAGTTCAGGGAGAAGAAAAAAAACGGGCTTCTGAGCACACCTGATCTGAAACAGATGCAGCTGTTCAGCTGGGTATGGGAGGAGAGACACTTTCTGTTTGAGTTTCGTGAGAAAAGTCAACACAAGGGTGAGAAAGATGGGATGAGAGCAGTAACACTCATGAAGAAAGCTAAAACGTGTGTATTTCCTCCAGCAAATAAAAAACATTCTGGAATGGGCACTAAGGACCAAAAAAAAGACTGCAGTGAAGCCATTCCTTGAGCCAGCCACAAGGAGCACATTTTGGATCCGTTAGATGATGGGTTAACCTTGAAGTCACCACACTGAACCCTACTGAACCTCCCACCACACAGCAACTGAACAACTGACTTCACAACAATGACTTAAAACAAGAAATAAAATCACTGTTCCCACATGTCACAACCAACATTTCAGTCATTTTTGAGCTGCAAAAGCAAGGAACACCTTCATTAGGATAAGGCTGTGCACAGTTATCTGTATCTTCTGCAGCAGACTTGGGCTCACACCTCCCAGCTGGCTGTGCTTTAGTTCAGCACAATGTTCATGTTCAGCCATCAGCCAAAATCATATCTTTTATTGGCATGATCACATTGAAAACACAGGCCATCTAGATGTGTAATTAGTGCCTAATTTTAAAATATATTGTTCTTAATGCATAAAGTACAGGTTTGAACAATGTTCCTAAATGCTTCCATGACATATATGGAATTCCAGAACTTTAAGGGTGGAAGCTGATAGTGAAGAATTCCAGAAGTACCTCTGATACCAACTGAGAGGCAGAAACTGCTGTGTAGGTATAAATATCAATGTTCTGTTACCCGTGAAAAAGAAACCAATCAAGTCCAACTTTTTCCTGGAGAAGGACACCAAAAGGTAGGAATAGATGGGTCTATGGAAGTGTCAGTCATTAATCAGAAATTATTTTTAAAAAGAAAAGAGAAAAAAAAGCTAGAGGCACCATACCAGAGACTGTTGATTGACAGCTGTCCCAAGAGATCTTATGACATTTTAATTATCTTAAGGATTTGATTAATCAAATTTTCTTTCTCAGCTGCACTCACTAACAGTGTGTGTGCATACACACAGACGTGCTTGTTGAGGGAGGGATGCTGCCCTACACATACACAACCACTATATAAACCCTCCCTGCACTGCCCTGTATCTGGGTCCCCACCCTCTGAGGATGCAGTTTGGGTCCACCTTTCCCAAAGAGAAGCTCACAAATCAAGCAAAGGTGAAGACAAGCACAGAACAGCTCCATAGAGGAGAACCAAGATGGAGCAGCTTTCCTCAGCCTGGAAAAGGAGAAGAGAGGAAGAATACAAGAGATGTCCACAAAATCATAAAAGGCATGGAAAACCAACTGGGAGGTGAGTGGCCATTGCCTCTCCCAGTGCTAAAAAGGGGAAATGGATAAATCCACGGAGGGAAGCTTGCACAGATACAGACACTATCATTGACAAAAAAAAAAAACAGCTGGAAAGTCTTTTAGAGACTTATCCCCTCATGTCTGTACACGTCTTAAGGTTCAGTATCTACTAACATACAATTTTGTTATGGAATTTCACCTTCTAAAGAAAAATACCCTTTTCCATATCCACTCCAAGCAAGTGTTGCAGGGTAAGCTCAAGGGTCAATGAAAAGGAGAAGGAACCTCAACAGTGCAGAAGTGGGAAGAGCTGGAGGCACCAACCAGCCTTTTCCAGGCTCTCACTCCCCAGGAATTCCCACTATCCCTGTAGGCACCAAGGGAGTGGGTGGGACCTGCCCAGTTATGCTTCATGGAGGACAAGAAGAATGTCTCAGTTCCTAGGAACTCACAAGTCCAGCATGCTCCTTCCAGTGCTACCAATAGGCAACACTCTGCTTCCTGGCAACCAGTGCTTCCTGGCAGGGCCAGAAGAGATTTACGAGAAGACTTAATGGGTCTGAGACAGAGGGTCATCCATGAGTCCTGCTGAATAGAGAATCCTTGCATCAGATAGCATTTGGCTTGACCATCCCCAGGATGGTCTTTCTTCTGTGAGAAACTAAGAAAACAAAGCTTGCTTATGATTTAAAACAAGTGGGGAAGGCTTTTTGAAGTACTGTTTATGCTCACTGCTGAACAAGTGCCAAAAAGTTAAGCTGTCCCAAATTTTTCTTAGGGAACATTAGGCAAATCAGCCCTACCACTCCCCATGTCCCAACTGTGACAAGGACAGAGCCCCAGTTTCAGAGATGCTCTGCAGATTCTGGAGTTAACTCTAGTGGTACCTGGAGCCATTAAAAAAGACTTATGAACAGGCACTGAAGCACTCTGCATCCTGCCATTCAGAACAACTCAGTAGCTGCCCTCAAATGTAAAAACCTGTTCATAAATAAGTCGGAACCCATCACAATCAAGCTACTTTCAGTATTGAAGATGATAATTGAAATCAAAGAGATGATTTACTATGAAGATCTCAAGTGACATCTGCTGAAATAAAAATATAGTTTGGAAGAAGACTGTAAGAAGATGAGTAAGCTATTACCAATAACTTTTACATCTGTCATTAATTTTCACTTGGTTTTATCTTCTCTCCTAGTCTGCATGCAATTTCACGTTGACTTGTGTTTTATTACCATCCCAATGCGGCTCCCATCAACTGAAAAGACGAATAATGGCCTATGAAATGCCTATGAAACGCAGCAAATAGCACAGATATTGTTCCCCTTTCCTTAGCAAAGCACAGTGTCTTGAGGTGACTGGCACAAAGGAGGACTGACAGCCTTGAAACAATCTCTCTGCAGAATGTAAAGCAGCTACAAATACGTATGTGTAGACCAGAATGTTTCCCCTCAAACCTGGAAAGAGTTAATCAAGTTACACTGTTTGAATATGTTAGTGAATGATGTTGAAATGGCAGGAACATTCTCTAGCCTGGCATATCCCAGACAAACTTCCCCCAGTGACCATAATTTAAGGCAACATTTTAAAAGAGCCTTTTAAATATCAGCGCTATGGGGAACGGCTGAGGTCTGCAACAGAACCTCTCTTGCCTTGCTCCCCTGACAGCACCCGGAGCTCAAAAGTATATGTTTAATGCCCAAGGGTCCTACCTGTCTTTAAGGAATTTTTATAAACTAGATGGCTACCTCGGGCTATTTAAGTACTTTGTAGTAAGACATCAATGGCATGTACAGAGATATTCCTTTGATCATTACACCAGTGGAAATAAATAAGAAAACAACCCCTAAATCTTCACCATATAAATTTATGCTTGGAACTCAATGACATAAGAATCACCATACCACAAAACCACAAATAGTATTCTATTTAGTCTCTGTGTTCTCACTCATGTGATAGCCTTTGATATTTCCTATGATGAAAAATGAATACATTTTAAAGCAAAGATGATTTGTGAACAAAGCCCTTTTTATTTTGGTTTCCTACTGGAGAACAAGAAACCTAAACTTACAGGAGGAAATCAATTGCTGTGCTAATACCAACAATAAATGAATGATATGGAGATTTTCTATTTTGTAATTTCTAGCAGAACATTTCAAAACTTCTTTTTTGTTGTTCTGTTTCTCAGTTCAAAATTCAAATTATCATTAACATAAGGCAGAATTTAAACTGTTTTCATTTTCATTGCCTGCACAGAAGATACAGAATTGTCTGCCTTTCGCTATGTATAACTAAGCCTCACCAAATGAAACGTTACACAAGTTTTATTTTAAGGTCTGCTCTTGAAGAAAGAGAGGATGTGAACATCTGTGAAAAACAAGTGCAGAAAGAAGACTAAGATATGTAGATAAATCATTAGTTATATTAAGATATGAAACAGGCACCTAAAGAATGGCATAAAATATAAATGAACTTTGGGATCTGGTCTCTTAATTTGACAGCTGTTTGACAACTGCAAAATGGAAAACTGACCTCAGACAACTGTGTATAAATGAGACTATTAAGCAGAAGAATTTCATATGGAATGATACAATATACACTGCAGTAACTCCTCACATGGGAATAGATAAATGTAGACTGGAATTTTTATTGTCTTTGAAGGTGGTGATGTTAAAAAGACTTGAATTTCACAAAGAGGAGCTCTATGCTACATTACCACAATTAATGCCACTTTCTGAAATACAATGACTGTCGCCTGCAGAAAGAATGCTCACAGAGAACTCACAGGCACTTAAAAAAAGCATATCCAAGGATATGTGTCCAGTATGTCTCCATTGTCTGGAAACACAGAAAAAAAAAAAGTCTTCTGCACTTCAGCTGCAAATCCAAAGTCAGCAAAATTATACAATGAATAGGTCATGGCATAACTCATTTGAGGGATTTCTTTGGAAGTGTTGCAGGCAGTCACAATTACTCATGGAAATTGTATCACCAAAGCAGCACCAGAACAGATGCTGATCCATGGAGAGAGTGGTTTAAGGAAATACTCTGCAATTTTGGCCCCTATGGACAGATCAGATTGGAAAGAGTAGCAAAGCAGTAAGGGGAAGCTTCTACCATGACTGCCTGAAGCATGGTTAAAATTTTGTATTCTCAGCAGTAACACAGAATTAAATGTGAAAAAGAGAGAAAGCCTACTTTTAGATGTAACCAACCATTTTGACTCATTATTCTGCTCTAGATCCCAATGAAAAGGGCAGATCTTCCAAAAGTATCCCCAAGCACCACTTCTTCACATTCTCCAGCAATATAAAGAGTCCTTTGTAATAAGTATGTTTGATTTCTAAGCAGTTAAGCATTTGGCTCTTTATTTTATTTCTCTTTGGGACAAATACATAAAATCAGCCTTTCCTACCCCTCTTTTTAACCACAAAAAATCCTACAGAAGTTGCACAACCTGTAATAGAAGAGACAAAAAAAGCTACCCAAGCATTTGCAGCAAAATCCAGACTTAAAAAGAAAGGTTACAGCTTTCCAAGCTAACCTAACAAAGGGTTAGCGGTGACAGCAGCAGAAACAAAGATTTTGTAAGTCAAGTAAATCCAGTGGCTTGACTTTTGGATAGGAAAGAAATTTGCTGTCCGCTATCTTTAATTTTCAGTAGCAGCCTGTAAGGGGTGGGATTTGTTGGGGGTTTCAGGTTTTGGTTCTTTGGGATTTTCTTTCTACATATTGTGTCCAGTTTTTATGTCTCTATGTGGTCAGTAACAGAATCGAAGCTGAAAAATAAACAAAGCAAATCCCAAAGATTTTAAATGAGACATGAGCACCATCACCAAAACCTTTAACATCCAAACCTCTCGGAGTGAGGAGTTGCACTGTCTGAAGAATCAGAGTTACAGAATATCCTGAATCAGAAGGGACCCACAAGAATCATGGAGCCCTGGCCCTGCACAAACACCCCAACGATCCCACTCTGTGCGTGGGACATTGTCTAAACACTCCTAGAGCAGAGGCTCCAGGAGCAGCCTCAGGGTAGTGACCATTCTCTGGGAAGCCTGTTCAGTGCCCAACCACACTCTTTTGTTCATTTCTAACTTGCCTTTTCCTAGATCTTCTCATTCTTGTTTTCAAGAGACACTAAATAACCATCTTCTAAACATCTTCCCCCAGCCAGCTGTGTTTTTACAGCACTTCATGGCACTCTGCCTCACTGTAACCTACTTAATGCTACTCAGAAACTAATTATGACATCGTAATAATACTACTGATTTATTCTTACACAGTCCTGGCACAAAACCAACTCTACTCCAACTCTACTCCAAGTTAATCCCAGATATGACCAGAGCTATGGAATCACATCTGTATGATGACTTAAAAGAAACTTTGTGCTTTACAGATTATCCATTTTCTAAGACTCTAGCAGTAATTCTAATAAAATGTTTGAAATCTCCCTACAAAACTTGCACTGCTCATAAGCCTCTGCATCACCTCTTGGCCCCACTTCAAAAGAAACTTTAGAAATATCCAGATCACTAGAGAGTTGCAGTCAACTGTCATTTTACAGGGGAGGCAAGAATGATTTCCACCAGGAGTGGTCCTTGCCCTGAAGACTTTAATCAGGGATGAAGAATGTGAACTCAACACACAGATCACAGTTTAACATCTCCCCGTTACAGCTGGAACTCTGCCAGGTGATATCCTCCATTTGTCCCTTCCAGACATGCCTCTGCTACTTACCCTCACACCAACAGGAACTCTCCTCACTGAGGAAAACTCAGCTAAGCAGAAGGAGCCTGCCTGAAGCATGGCTGGCTCTGCTGCACACTCCCACTCCCAGGAAGAGGCCAAGAATAATGGTAAAAAAAACTTTGGAAATCAGGCTGTAACCAACACAAGCAGCAAGAGAAACACAGCAGAGACCTCTCTTCATTGAAACTTTATTTTCTATTCCCAATTCTGCTCCCTTGCTGCCTAAGGCCATTTCAGATAAATACTTTTTAAATGGATGCCCTTCAAAGATGTATTTTGCTTTTAATGCCCTTTAATAAACACAAGGCATTCCAAGTATTTAAGCAGTTTGTAAAATGTTATTATTTTTAAAAGTATCTAGTTTCAGAATATAAAAATGAGTTTGAGGCCAAACTATCCAGCCTGCTCTCAAATGCCAGCACCTTTATAGTACACTCTGAAGTTACAATGGATTGTCAGGTCTCTGTTGGAAGCACCAACATAAATCTCGACTGTAATAAGAAGGCTTAAAAGGAGAATTATAGGGACAGATTTTCATCTTCAAGAAGTCTGGTTTACTTCAAAAATTTACATAATCTATACAGATCCAGGCAGAGTTAGCCTTTAGTGACCTGAGAATACCAAACCTTCAAGATTTGCAGACATGTCTGGTTTAAAGTCAAAGCTTATATTATTAAGCTGCTGTAACTCTTACATCTCCATCCACGTGTCCCATTTTATTTCTTGTCCTAGTTTAAATTATACTTCTAACATATACTTCTAACATGATACTTCTAAAACCCTGTGTTTTTTAATCTGGACGATGTACCTAATGATTTTGGTATTAAAAACTAACCTCCTCCTTCAGTTTCCATACAGATCTCATAAAAGACAGAAGAAATGGATTACTGCCCAGAGCTGTGGTTTATTTCTTCATTAAACAGCTTATGCTTAGAATCCTCTTAAAAAGTCACTTAGAGGCAAATGGCTATTCACCACTACAAATAAAAATTTTCTGAAAAAAAAATTTACTTCAGCTTTCTGTTCATACCAGTATTATAATCCCACCAGGGATACTGCTGAATTTTTGTGCCATTTGCATGGCCATTTCCCACCAGAACCCAAGAAACTGTGGAGATAGATATAGATATAGATATATGGATAGATATAGAATCTTCCCCTTCCCAAGGAACATATAATGAATGTTGAATTTTAAAACAAGAAATCTAGCTGTTAGCAACAATGGGTCAGGTGACGTTTTTAGGACAACTGACAAATGCCCCAAGAGTTGGCAACATGGATGTTGTACATGCCATGTCTGTTCATCCTACCACAAATTAGGCAGATCACATGTTGGAAAGCTCTTGCACGGTGGAGGCACGAATTGAAGATTCAGCATACCTTGCTAGTGCCTAGAGCAACATCCAACCCAATCCACGAGCAGCAGTACAGGGAAAAATTAAAAAACATTCTATGAGTAGGAATATTAATCTGCATAAATCAACTCTCTGTGAACTTCTTTCTTGTAGCATGTGACGTGTTGATTTTCAACTTTCAGCTGCACTAGTCAGTAACCACACCAACACTCACAAGCTTTGACAAATCTTAATACTTCCTGCAGCACTTCCAAGCTTCAGTTAAGTCATGTCCAGAAAGAAGATGGATGGTCCTTGAGTTTTTACATGCTTAAAGCAGCTTGTTTCCATTCAAGACTATATCCCTCACAACAATAACTACCTTCTGTGATTTTTACAGACTAATCAGCTCAATTTTCAATCTTCTCTCTGTGCTCCCCTGAAAACCTGAAATGTGTGACTCGCAGAAATGTTTTGGTTTTTAGAGGCAAACCCACACACTCTCACACTATAACTTTCCAGATTGCAAACTCTGCAGGACATGCATCATTACCTTCTTCTACTGGAAAACCACCAGACTCTCAAGACACTACTGCAATTCAGATAATAAATAAGAAAATTCACGGCTACCACCACAGACAAGAAGGGAAGGCTCCTCTGTTACGTGTATCCACTATAACCCACACACTCTACTCCAAAGACCTGTTATGGTGCCTTCAAAAATGTTTAAATGAGCACTGGCACAGGAACAGATAACTAGTATTGCACATGACAGGGAGTTTTCCAAACTGGAACCAAACCCACCCACTGGTGCATCCCTTCACTCAGAGAGTGCCTTAGCACTCTCCCCATGACCTGCCACCGTGACAACCCTAGAAGGGCCTTTCCAACAAACTATGGAGTTTGAAGGAAAAATCAAAACAACCATATCGCTGTGATATCTGTGCCAAACAACCAGGACAGTGAAGTTTTATATTAAGATAAAAATGGATCAATGTGACAAAAGAAACAAGAATTGAAATAATGAAGAACTTCATACTAGTGTCATCACACTTTCTGAGTCAGGGGGGCTTAGGTTAGATATTTGGAAAACATTTTTCTTCCAGAGAGTAGGCTCCCCAGGGAATAGTCACAGCCTCAACGCTGCCAGAGCTCAAGAATTTAGACAAAGCTCTCAGGCACAGCATAGGATTCTTGGGATGTCCTGATGTTGCAGTTTTACAGTGACCAAATGCCAGGCACCCACGAGAGTCACTCACTCACCCTCCCCTGCCACAGCTGGGCAGAGGAGAGAGAAATTTAATGAAGGCTTCATGAGTTCAGGACTGGGAGAAAACACTCTAAAGGCAAAACAGGTTCAACTTAGAGGTACAAAATGAATTTATTATTAACAAAATCAGGAGGATAATAAGAAGTAAAATAAGCCCTTAAAATACCTTTTCTCCCTCCCCCCCCCCCCCCCCCAACCCCTCCCTCCTTCCCACTGACAGCACAGGGAGACAGGGCATGGGAGGTTTGGTCACCCAAGTTCTTCCTCTGCTCAGGGAGGAGTCCTTCTCCTGTGAGGCCATGGGGTCCCTTCCAGGGGAGACAGTTTTCTGTAAACTTCTCCAATGTGGGTCCACTCTCAAGAGCAGCAGTCCTCCCAAAACTGCTGCAACATTAATTCCCCCCACGGGCAAACAGTCAGCCCACAATTGCTCGTGTCGGTCACTCTTCCACAGGGTGCAGTCCTTCAAGGACAGGTGCTCCAGCCTAGAAACACGGGCCCTCTCTCTCCACTGGGCGTTCCACTGGATCCCAGCCTCCTCCAGGCACCACCTGCTGTGGGTGAATCTCTGCATCCCCATGGATCCCCTGGGCTGTGGGTGGATCTCTGCATCCCCATGGATCCCCTGGGGCTGTGGGTGGATCTCTGCATGCCCCATGGATCCCCTGGGGCTGTGGGTGGATCTCTGCATCCCCATGGATCCCCTGGGGCTGTGGGTGGATCTCTGCATCCCCATGGATCCCCCGGGGCTGTGGGTGGATCTCTGCATGCCCCATGGATCCCCTGGGGCTGTGGGTGGATCTCTGCATCCCCATGGATCCCCTGGGGCTGTGGGTGGATCTCTGCATCCCCATGGATCCCCCTGGGCTGGGGGTGGGTCTCTGCATCCCCATGGATCCCCTGGGGCTGTGGGTGGATCTCTGCATCCCCATGGATCCCCCGGGGCTGTGGGTGAATCTCTGCATCCCCATGGATCCCCCGGGGCTGTGGGTGAATCTCTGCATCCCCATGGATCCCCTGGGGCTGTGGGTGGATCTCTGCATCCCCATGGATCCCCCTGGGCTGGGGGTGGGTCTCTGCATCCCCATGGATCCCCTGGGGCTGTGGGTGGATCTCTGCATCCCCATGGATCCCCCAGGGCTGTGGGTGAATCTCTGCATCCCCATGGATCCCCTGGGGCTGTGGGTGGATCTCTGCATGCCCCATGGATCCCCTGGGGCTGTGGGTGGATCTCTGCATCCCCATGGATCCCCTGGGGCTGTGGGTGGATCTCTGCATCCCCATGGATCCCCTGGGGCTGTGGGTGGATCTCTGCATCCCCATGGATCCCCCTGGGCTGGGGGTGGGTCTCTGCATCCCCATGGATCCCCCTGGGCTGTGGGTGGATCTCTGCATCCCCATGGATCCCCATGGGCTGTGGGTGGATCTCTGCATCCCTGTGGATCCTCAGAAGCTGTGCATGGACCTCTGCATCCCCCATGGATCCCCATGGGCTGCAGGGGCACAGCAGCTTCACTACGGTCTCACCACAGCCTGCAGAGGAATCTCAGCTCAGTGCCGATAGCACCACCACCCCCTCCTTCTCCACTGACCTTGGTGCCTCCATGTTGTTTCCCTCACATGTTCTGACCTCCTCCGCTTCTCTGACTAGAAGAAAAACTGTGTGCCCTTTGTTTTGATTTTCTTCTTCTTTCCTCTTCTATCACAGAGGAGTTACCACCATCCCTAATTGGCCCAGCCTTGGCCAGCAGCACGTCCATCTTTGAGCCATCAGGGATTGGCTCTGTCAGACATGGTAGAAGCTTCCAGCAGCTTCTCACTGAAGCCACCTCTGTGGTCCCCCACCTCCAAAAATCAGGCTGTGCAAAACTAACATACCTGTATACAACTCCATGATCCTGATGGGGCCCTTCCAACTCAGGATACTCTATGAATCTATGATTCTGTGATTACTGTACAGGCCACAGAGACACTTACCCACATATATACCAGACCCCTACAGAAAACTGAAATGGTCACTTTGAGTTTCTTCACGTGAAAGATCCTTAGAAAACAGGAGTCTTATTTCTTTAACCTCACAGTTACAGCAGTCCCAGCAACTGCACAAGAAAGATCCTTTCCCTTTTCAGTGGGGAACATTCATACCATTTGCTCTTTCACTCTTCCCTAGGAAAAGGTGAGCCAAGACCCTCTCTGTCCCTTTTCTCATATCCTAGAGGTACCTCTTCTTCCTTCTCTCTATTACAAGCTACAGCAAAGGGATGATTCCCTTGGGACACCTGTCTGTCCCAAGCTGTGGCAGATCAGGTCAAAAAAGTCAGCATTGCACTACATCTTCCTCTAAAGCCTTGCATCTTTGGAAAAAAATTAGTCAAAAGCCACATAAGGTAATGGAATTTTTGCAGCCCATACAAACAAGAGCATTCGAGTACTTGCTCCAGCCCAGGCTTGCAGTAAAACACAATCAGCTCTCTCCTAGGCAGGTCAGCTCTTCACAGGCAGTTGACAACCAGAGTGTGGAACAAAGTCAAAAGTCAAAGCAGAATGAAACTTTATCTTAACAAAGACAACAGTCACAGAAAATTAAAGCAAGAGGACTTTAACTAGGTTTTACTGCACATAAATCCTTTCCAATGCTAAGATGATGAAGTAGAATCTGAACTTGTGGTATTTATGTAGTATTTTTTAACAACGGAAATTTGATGAGAACCCTAAAATAATTAAACAGGAAAGGGACTGCAAGAATGCTCTGGATTTGTGTTTCAATGAGCTATTTCCAAAATAAACGGTATCGGTAGGCTGTTTCAGGGAACCAGGAAATAATTTTCCTTAACCCTTCTAAGTCATACTTTACCACATTGTTGCTATTTTTCGTACAGCACAATACACTAGGTCCTGTACTGCTGTTTCTGAAACTGTCAAGAGTCTAATTCAAGGCAATAAACAGGTTGAATATAGTACCATTTAAATTACAAAAAGAAAGTGACATTTCACTACTTATTAGATAAGGTTAGAATTTAATACTTGCACTGCTGAAGGAATTCTGAGCTACTTGGAAATGTCAAAATATGTACTTAAAGACTGGCAAAAAAGAAAAGTTATTTTCACTCTTCTAAGCTTAGAAAGGCAATACCCCTATGGATCAAAAGGCCAGATAAATCTTATGAAGTACTACGTTTTCCCTTTTGTCTAGTCCTCTCTTCACATTCCCTCATTTCAGCCCTTTGAAATTCCTTTGTTCTGCCCGTGATCAGGGCATCCAGGGGAAATTTGGCATTGAATCTAAAGAGAATCCCACATCACTCAAGTATCCCTGATAATCCATCACTTGGTAAATTATTTCTTTCTTACCCCCTACCTTGCTTGCACCCAGCATTTCCACAGAACCTGTGAGTATGGTGCTAATGAGACAAAACCTCCTGTTGCATCCAAATGCATAATCTCAAGGATCTCAGTATGCACAGAAGTTAAGGGACTTCTGAAGTTGCCATCCAAAAGCTCCTCTACATCACACTGGTACTTCAGAATAACAGGAATCTGTCCACTCCCAGCCCATGTCTATCTCCAATGCATGTGCAGATGAAAGGACAGTTTCAAATGGAAAGAAAACAGAGGACCATGAGTCCACTTCCTTTGCTCTGTCCCAGCAGGACACAGGAGACTGCAGTCCCCACACTGACATCTCCAAAAATTCCCCTTTACCACTGTACTACTTTGCTTGTGTTCATTTAGGAAATCAGCTGCTCATCAACAATGCAACCAGGGAGAGAAAGCGAGTCTACCCTGTTAACAATGGCACATCTTTCTCTGTGCATCCACAGAAAACCATCTTTATCAAATCAGGAAGCAGCATGATCCAAAAAAGGAGACACAACATTAAATTATTTTTTTTATCCACTGTTTATATCATTGGTTGATTTTAATATATAGGAGATGCAACACAAGAGTAAGAATTGAATCAAAACATTTTTACTTAAACTCCCTAGAATCTCAAGCTTTATGCCAATAGTGAGAGCCACAGAGAGCAGGAAAGTAATAACAAAGGCATCATTATACTCATTTTTATTGTCTGCTAAACATCACAGAGGTGACTGGGGTCTAAGTCCCTAAGGGTTACGTGAATCCATCAACTTTAAGACTCTTTGCCTACCATACTCACACAATATGCATGTGAGCATATTTCTTGCAACAATGATATGCATTAGAGTATTTTTGAAAACCCTTTATCAAGCTTCAGTTGTAGGTCAAACGATTCATGCTCTGCAAAGATAATCTTTGAAATTTATCAGTCCTTCAGAGGCTGGTTCTCATTAATGCTCATCATGCTCACTGCTCATGAAATACACCCTCACAAGCTGAGTTAGTCCTATTCCACATCAACAATTTCATCATGCTAACTTGATCCAACTGTTGCAATTATGAATCATCTGTTGGAACTGTAAGTTATGATCTTCAATGACCACTAATGAAGGCTGCCTAGCAGTTAAAATATCAAAGCAGAATATATCAACATACTTTAGAGCACAAGACAGACTTCCAGTGTTGCACTTTTCTTATATTTATTATCTACTGTAAATTACATTCCAGGATGCCTCTGCCACTGACAGTCCTGAAGTGTGGAGTTCAGCACCAGGTTTTAATAACCCCTCCTGCCAGTTGTTTGATCACTAGCAGGAATGGGGAGAGGGGGCAGATGAAAGGCCAGGTGGCTGCTGGAGGCAATCTGTTCAGCTCAGGGACTTCAGAGAGAGACAGAGATGCATCAGGTATGAATCCCAAATGAGCGACTGGGAGTGCAGCCTGACTGACACTCACCATGCCCAGGAAAAGGGTAAGCAGCTGCCAGTGCTATCATTCCAGAGGCAGGAGAGGAAAGGTGCTACAAGCTAGGCATGAATTACTCTGATCTGGAAAGCCAAAACCTTGGCTTTGAATGAAAGTCATTTCAGATTATTTCTAAATCACTTCAATCATTCAACTATTATCATTTTGACATACATTGTATGGAGCAAAACTTGTTGACATTTAAAATGAGTTCTCTCATTCCAACATGACAGTACAGTTTTTTGGAAGGGAAAGGAGCAACAAAATAAATTTTCAGAGATCTCAACAGTGGGCAAGAAATAACTTTGAGGAGTTTACTTAGCAAAAAGCTCCTGCACTGAGTGGAGGTGGCTGCATAATCTGACAGAGGTCAGTTCCTCCATCTTGGAGCAGAGCATATTAACACCATTAGCACCAGAATAAAAAGTTCGCAATCCACGGACATTAAATAAAATACTTCTTTGGTAGAAGTTGGGTATGGAGATAACACCAAAAACACAGCTGGTTTTGAGGAACAAGACTATTTGTGTTAAATTTCTTTACTGGGATTAAAGAGAAAGGGGACAGGGGATAGAATCATGCTATTGTTATATTCCACTTCATCAATAACCCAGGTATCTATCACTAGCCCCCACTTTCTATGTATTACTTTAACCCTTGGGGTAGTGGGTTTTTTTCCTGTAACAGAGTTCTTGATTTTTTTTTTTTTTTTTTTTTTTTTTTGTGGGCAGCAGGTCAAGGGGAGATTCTGCCCTTCTGCTCGGCTCAGGTGAGACACCACCAGCCAAGCTGTCTCTACCTCTGGGGCCTCAGCACAGGAAGGATGTGGAGCTGCTGCTGGAGCAAGTTCAGAGGAGGCTATGGAGATGCTCTGAGGGCTGGAGCACCTCTACTCTGGAGAGAAAGCCTAGGACTAGGAAAGGTGGGGACATTCACCTGGGGAAGAGAAGGCTCATGGCTGCCTTTCAATACTTAAAGAAAACTTGTAAGATGAGGACAGACTTTTTCAGCAAGGCCTGTTGTGACTGGACAAGAGGTGATGGTTTCAAAATTCAGAAGACAATAGATATAGATAAGATAAAAAAGACCAGACTTCTTTTTCAGTGAGGATAATCCAGTAAGCAGACTGACACCTGGAGGAAAGTTACTTTATTCAGCCTTCTGCAGCATCCAAATGACCTTCATAGTTTGTCTCACACCAAATATCACATGCAGGTTCCCTGGGCTGGTAATTGAACTTGAATCCCAACTCCATTACTTTAAGAATAACCCATCCCTCCCACTCCTTACAGCTACACTTCTAAGGAATCACTGTTATCAGGAGAAGATGAGACTTTAAGAGCAAAACACAGACATCAGATCAGACCCCGAAGGGACAGGGATGTTACCTTACATTTGTTCTCTCATGCTGGATAACATATTTATGGTATTCTTCATTTTCAGCTCTCTAACTTCAGCTAAGACATTCAGCCCAGTGTACTTCCTTGTCAAGGTACCATCAGTCAAACCCAAGCACATCATTTTATCTCTCGGTCACTAAATTCCAACCACTTTAAACATCCTGCTTTCATCTTTATAGTTCTCTCCCACTTTTTAACCATGCCACAGTTACAGAAGAATGTACTTGACATAAAAAATGTGCATGTGATTCTTTTAACATTTCAATGCTGTGTATTGTGTCGTAAACATCTCTTCATGTTTTATCTCCTCCTCCATAAATCAGAGGTGACTATCTTAGAAGTCTCAAAAATGACATGTTTTCTCTCTAATATAAACGCAAGCTTCCACTCCTTGAAGCTTGAGTGAGCTTTCAAAAACCATCAAAAACCAGAGCTATAAAATAGCAAAAGATTATTAACCAATTTAATATAATCTTCTCCCACTCCACTTCTTTGACAGCCTGGAGTATGGGAAAGAAGTTGTTACAAAATTAGTCTTCACTAATCAAAAAACCAAGAGTTTACTTAATGTATTTGCAACCTGTAAGAAACAACACTAAAGCATTTATTTGTTTGATTCAAGATTTACATGCAGTCTTTACAACACAAAACCCCAGAATATATTTCCATTTCCTTACCCTAACTGCAATTAATAGGACTGATCTCCTCTTATGAGATTTTCTGGAGGTTCTGGCTATCTTAGTATTGTTACAGACACCATGTATCTCAACCCAGTCCTTGGTAAATGCATTACCTGATTTTTTTTAATTAAAACCCACTGTAAAATAACAGTTATTTTCAAAAGAATACCAATAAAGAACACCTGTCCCAAATAAATTTAAGTTACTTCAATGATGGAAAAAAGCAAGAATGCTGCTGGAAAGAAGGGGGAAAAAAAAAAGACAAAAGCCATTTTAGCAGGTGGGACTGAGAAGTGGTGACATGTTGTAGTACAATTCCAAAGGGCCAGAGAGCATAATGTGGTGTTGGATGATGTGGAAGAGAAGCAGGCAACGCCGGCTCTGGGAGACACTGCAGTGCTGGATTAGGTGAGAGGTACAACTCTGAAGTATTGTGATAGGAAGGAGTGAGGCACAGGCAGAAACACTGCTGGAGGACAAGAGAAATAAAACACTATCTGTTCTCTGGCACCTTCCCATAGGAGTTTTCTCCCCCACAGCCCACAGACCCAACACACTCCACAGAAAAACCCAAGGACCCTCTGATATTTATCCAGATCCCCAGAATTCTCAACATTTTCCACCAGCCCGAGTCTGTTTCTCTAAAACTTCTGTCTGACATCAATTATTCCAAGGTACTCTTCTTGACATTTTCTAAACAAATGTTTCTAGAATTACCTTGTTGTACTGCAGGCACCACCACTCCTTTTTGTACTTTTTGTCTGCATTTTCCAATATGATTACTTCACTCTCAAGTCACAAAACAGTAAGTCACAAACTCCTTAAAAATTACTGACCAATTTCACAGGATCACCATCAAAATGCATTCTATTTGCCTTGGAAAGCACTGCAAGAATTTAGACTCTAGGGATTGTGAAACTTTTTTCTAAATACACGTCTGTATAAATATCCAGACTGTACTTCTATAAACAATAAAAAGACAAAGCTGTCTATTTGCACCAGTTTTTTTTTTATTGCCTTCTTGTTAAAAACAGTGAATGTGGGGCAAGGATCTCCTCTTAAGTATATTTTTGTAACTTTCTGGCTCCTGCAGCCAGCAAAAATAAGTTAAAAGTATGACAACACAACCATCTGAAAACAAGGAGAAAGTGATAATTAGATTATTTCAGACCAACTGTGTAAAGAAACAAAACACAATGTTTTGGTGTCTGCGTACAACTTAGCACAGGCCTGGCTCCTGCCCCCACACTTTAGTCAACTCAAATAGTTAATTCAGCTTAATTCACTGGGGGTAAAACCATCCCAGCTCCTACCAGATTGCTACAATCAAGCATCTGAGATAAAGAGAACAAAAAAAAAAAAAAAAAAAAAAAAAAAAAAAAAAAAGCTTCCATGAATTTTGAATTTTACAGAATCTTCATTAGATTTTCACAGGACCAGGGTCCTCACATCCTGTCCTAAATTACCAGGAAGAATCTTACACAATTCACACTTTACCTTTCCATGACATATGGGGGGAGACTGTAAATTGTGCACATAGATTTATCAGGGAAACGAGGAGTGGGAAAGATGAGTTTCCCTTGAAGATGTGGAGATTTACAGCAATATGGGAAGCGGAAAGATGGTTATCCTATAAAAAGGTCCTTAAGGGACAGCGAGGAGCAACAGGGGAAACATGAGTCATGAGCTGCCAGAGAAGTGGATGCGTATGGGGAGCAATGGACAGAGCAAAGTAGCAATAAAGGAAGCTCCAAGTCAAATGTGCTCCTTCCCAACAGTCGAGATGGATTACCCAAGCTTTAAGTATTTATGGAAAATTAAATTCCCAGCCAATTCAGACATGGCAACACTGGGAAAAGGGCACTCAACAGCTGAAAGGATCCACTGATAAACAACAGATCAAAATCACAGCTCTTTCCTTTTGCTTCCTTACCAACTCTACTCCTTTATTTCTTTTAGTAGGAGTAATCTGCCTTCAAGGTATCTCTACACAGGCAAGTGGCTCGACATGAGTGAGTGTGAAAATTTCAAGTCCTCAGCTGAAATTGTGGAAGGCAGTTTGACACACCGTGAGGCTGGAGTAACTTGCCGTGAGTAAAGAGTGAATTACAAGCCCCAGCATGAAGTTACTGCACTCCTCCTAACTTCCCTTTCTTATCCCAAGTGTCCAATTCCAAATTACAGCACAGAATTCCTGTACTCCTGAGTAATTCAAGAGTTCAAAAAATGGCTTCCAAGAGTTTAAAAACTTTTCAGACAAAATACAATGAGCAGTACATGGAAGCTGAAGACAAAGAAAACCAGTTATTTGTGTGTGAATATAACCTCTCAGAAGATCTAGCAAAATCAAGACAAGTTGCAGAGGAGTCTCTAAATAAACAATCATTACATAGTCCAGTAATATCCACATCAAAAGCCAAGGTACATATGGCAGTAAGCATTGCAAAGGATAACCCATATATTTCATTTTTAATATTAGAAAGGTAGTAAAGAAAAAAAGGGAGGAGAAAAGGGTGCATCTACAACTGTATCAAAACCCAGAAAAACAACCTTACTTATGACAACCTTTCTATCCAGCCATTGTGTGAAAAATATGTACGTGCAGAGAAAACAGAGTTAGCTGCCTGCCCCAGTTTTAAGCTTAGTGAAATAAACACTAAAACCTGTAAAAACAGTAAATAGGACTTACTTCAGGCTGAGCAAAATGTGTGCTGATGGGTGCAATCCTGAAAAACAAATCACATGCCTACAACTGAGTTGTTACAAGGTGTAAACATCAAAAAGCCCAACTCAACCAAGCTGACTCCAGGGTGTGGATCACAGGAAACCTCCACTACTGGAGTCCCAGGACTCACAAGTGATTGCTGAAACCATGAAGTGCTCTGAAATGTGTCACTGCTGCTGCTCCTTTTTCCAGGCCACATTTACAACTGAAAATGACTGACCACAGCTACTACACGTTGAAACTCCGTTCAGCACCGCAAGTGTTAGTACCTGTTCACTAGTTAGGCTTTCCTTTGAGAGGCAGGGAGAGCCCAAGAGTCACTGTACTTCAAAACTGAGTGCAGGAGAGCCAATAACAGCATCAAGCTCCAAAGGCATGTTGACACAAGCAGGGAAGCCCAAGTTCAGGCACCCAGAACATCTCTGGCATGGAACAACCTCCATACAATGGAAATTCCACTGCGGATGTTTAAAGTGGATCTGAGCCACTCTTAAGACAGACCTACCAAGGTCATACAATAACACAACTGAAAATCCAGCCCATAAGGCTGGAGCTCCACTGCCTATTCCTACACTCCAACTACCCAGTACTTCCTGTCATTTCCAAAGACCCAGGACTGGGTATAACCAAGATAAACATTATTATTGTGAGGCTTAAAATCTCATCAACTCCATTCTATACAAACACACTGTGACTAGCAACTCCACTTCAATTTTCAGGCACATATTACTTTTGCAGTATCAGTTTTAGCAGCTCAGAGCTCTGGCAGCAGCTGAAGGCACAGCACTCTCAGCCATCTAGTCACACTCCTGGCAGCATTTCAGAAGCCAGGACAACACCAGTTTGCTGTACAGATGAAGAGATGGACTGACCTGATTGATGGAGTTGGCTGCACAGGATGCCAGGCCAGTTCCAAGGGATGCGAGCAGGAAACAGGTGAGCTCAAAAGGGACCGGGGCCATGGCAAAGCCAGCAGATGTGGTGCTGATGACCAGAGCTGCAACACAAGTGAGAACACAGTTCAAAGCACCAGCAAGAAACAGTCTTTGTGCATAACACCAGAATTACGGCTTTCAAACCCTGAAAGAAGTCTTGTGCAGATTAAGTTTTTGCTATTTGTATGGCTCACAGTAGCGCTAGGAACTGGGCACAATTAATAAGAACATTCTAGATAAAGAAATCAAATACAAGAACGAGAACGGCCAGAGATGAAATAAGGAACCCAAAAGCAGCAGCACATTAGCAAAAGATATGAGGATACAACTTGTGTCTCTATATTCCCTAACATATGGATTTGCTACAGGACCAAACTGCTCCACACAAAATGCACAGGGCAGATATTTGTTCCAGTAACTCAGACATCACTGCAAAGTCTAACACGGAAGAAAAACAGTAAGAAAAAAATCCCACACTGAGATATATGCTTTATATCAAATTATAGCAGGAATTTAAGCAGTGCAGAGTCAAAAACAGACTTGGGGCATGTAGCTACAGTAATTTCACTGCAGTCTCTGTTCCCATTGCTCCTATTTGACATGCCCACTTTGGGCTTAAAGTACAATCACCTCACCACAGAGACCCAACAACACTTAATGGCTTCAACATTGGAGTGGGTTCATAAAAATCCATTTCAGTTTTGTCATGCAAAATTAGAAATTTACTACACTACTGCAAGTTACATCCTTAAAATAAAAATTGCCCAGGTTTCAATCCTAATATTGTAATTAGCCAAATAATAGGTTTCAAAAACCTCACCTTTGGCAAGAAATAGTATGACATGACAAATTTTTTATACTACAAAACTCAGCCCACTTATGGAACATCTTGCTCATGACCTTGAACCTTACAATCTGAAATTATTAGTTGTTAAACAGAAGGTATTAAAATTGTATTCTGATGTAGTTACATGTTTCAGACCTCAGCTACCTTAAATCAAAGCACCAAAATGTTCTTAATTTTCCTGATTCCTACAAAGTCTCCTTTTTGTCTGAAATTAAATGACAAATAAATAATCTTTGCTGACTGAAAATACCTGGATTATCCATTAAGCAGCACTACTTGAGATGAAAAACTAAACGTCATGGCAGAGACCTGCCAATAAGGATGCACATGCAAAGAGCTCATTTCAAGAATTGTGCCTGCATAAGAACCTTAGGATTTAATCCTGAAAACACAGTGGAGAAAACTTGCTGCTCATCAAAACTTTTCTCTTAAGTATTAAAATCCATTGATGGCTGAATATTATTATAATAACATGCATATTACAATAAGTAGTAATTATTTAGCCTTGTTATGGATTCACAGGCTACTTTACAATACAGTGGATCTAGGACAGAACTTTACCCTTCTGAGCAGCTCTGAAAGAACCACAGATTCTGCTGCTTCTCCAGACAAATGAGCATGATGGTACTGATAATTCTAAATTATTAGATTACATTTATTATATAAATACAACACAATGTTAGTTTCCAAACTCTTGAATCCTCCTTAGGAATGCACAAGAAAACACAAAATGCATTGGTCCAACTGAGAGTTAAAAAAAAAATAAAATCACTGAACATGACAGTGAACAGTGGTATTTGCATTTCCAAGAGTGATTACATTCTTTTTTTTTTTTTTTTGCATAATAAATCACACACTCACTTCTAGACAAGAGTTTAATTAAAGCTTACCTTAGAGAGCACTTTACACCAATTTATTATGGGAAAACACCAACTCATTTACTGGAGAAGAAAGGTGGAATGGATTGGCAAACAGTCAGTGTAACATTACCACTACCCTGACCCCAAAGAAATTCTAACACTGTACAGTTACAGCACTAATTAAAGTCCTCATTGATTTCTCCAGATTAATTTTAGCCAGTCATTTCAGCATGACTTATCAGGATCTCATTTAAAAAGGCTGCAGTACATCCCATTAAAGCAGGTATTTTTCTTGTTTGCCCAGGGTTTGCACACCAGGCATCCCCTGCTTCCCTCACCACCCAGATATTCCAATACAACACATTAGCAGTAAATAGGAAAATGCTTCCTTTGGACTGGGAAGTTTATTTTCTTTAACTGTGAAAGCAATAATTTACTCTTCAACTTCCCTCATGGAGGAAAAGTATATTTAACTGAGATCACATCAAGGGAATGAGGTCACTGACTCTGTTTGTTTTTTAATCCCTGTTAGTTTAGTGTGTTTAGGGGCCAAGTTAACTTCACCTTATTGCATAATAGATGAAATCGATCCTTTCAAGACTTGTTGATGTCTGCTGGCATTATACACGCTCTTCAAAAGGAAGCCAAGATTTAAAATTATGATCTCAGCCTAAGCCTTACTTTCAGTCTTTTAAGCATTTTTAGCTTTAACAAAAATTAACAGGGGACATTTGTCTCCCACGTCAATGTAGATGAAAAAGAAAATGCTAATGGATTGGTGACAAAGAGTGAATTATAATGTTTCTGGCATAAAAATATAGTCCAAAAGTTTAGTGTGTTCTTTACATTCCTTTTACACTTCATCACAATGTGTTCTGCCTTTATAAACCCTTGTATTTATAGCATGTGAATCACTATGCTATATTTTGTTTGCCTACTATTAAAAAGTAGCCAAGCCAAAATAAAAGCACAGAAAGCCAAAGCAAATCAGTCCTGCTCTAGAATTCCCTTCTACTGCTGTACTGGTGATATATCAGTACCTAAGGAAGGAGAAAAGCGAATGCATTTGTGCTCTTTTCCTCAAGAAATAATTTCACTGCTTTACTGCAAATTTTTATATAGCCCTTAAAGAAAGTAGTTTTCCAAAAGCTGAAGAAATTTTCCTTCCTGACTTTTCACACTTTGGTTTCTGGAAAGCCAACTGTAGCAGCAGTATTTAGTGCTACCCACCTGACCATCATGTCCTTTGTAAATCCAGGTTTCTTTAGACACATCAGTTTTGATACAGATTATATAACCTGGATGCTAAATAAAAGTCTAGCTGCTGAAGCAAACTTAAATTTGGGACAATGATTTGAAACAAATCTGCACCAAATCATGCAAAATTCAACTGCAATATTACAAACACAGCAGATAACCTCTTCTTACCATTAAACAATTTTAATACTTTGCTAAAAATGAACTGTAATAATGGTCTATTTTTATTTCATTAATTTTTTTGTAGCATAGAAAACCAATCGCCAGAAAGCTACCACTATTCAGCTTTAGTTTCTTTGATGGGATAATAACTGGTTTAATAATCACAAAAGAACTGCTTCGACAAGTATATGAAATATATTTACAACTGTTAAAAATGTAGACCAGCAATAATCAGACAATAACAACCAATAAATCTTTGTCAAAGTTTCTGGCTATACTGAAGTTACCATTTAAAGAATAAATGCTATTATTCCAGAATTATTTGGGAACATACGGGAACTCCACTAAAGAAAATGCATTTTTTTACTATAGCCACTGTTCGCAGACTTTCAGCCTACAAACACAACACAGGCCCATTATTTAGTCATTGCTGCAGTTTGGCAAGAGTCAAGAGTCATTATCAAAACTGGATCTTCATCATCTTCTTGTTACCAATACAAAAGATGAAGCAGGATGCTCACAACCACATCTTCAATCAGTACCAAACATCTCAAACTTCTGATTTCAGGTTCAGCACATTTGTGCTAGAAGATCACTATTCCACAGACACAAACCTATACAGAAGCAATTCACAGATTCAGGTACATTGGAAAAGACCTCCAAGATCACCCAGTGCAGCCTTTGACTGATTACCACCTTGTCAACTGGACTAGAGCACTGAGTGCCATGTTCAGTATTTTCTTAAAGACACATGGTACTGTACATCACAGAATCACTGAATGGTTTGTGTTGCAAGGGACCTTGAAGATATTCTACTTCCAACCCTGTGCCATGGGCAGGGACACCTTCCACTAACCCAGGTTGCTCCAAGCCCCATCAAACCTGGCCTTGAACACTTCCAGGGACGGGACAGCCTGTTCCAATTTAGCTACTTGCCCTCACAGAAAGACCAACATGCTACAGGAGCAACAACAAGGAAATGTTCACAAACCATAGAGCATTATCTAAGGGAATACTCGGCTTTTTTCATGTCATGCTTTCATCAGTTTGCCCAAACTACAAACTGAACTTTGATTTTCCTGTGGTTTTCCATATAGTTCATCTGAGTTTTCACCTGCAATCCTTGGAGAGAACATTACTTAAATTTAACTTCAAGTTTAGATTTAAGATGAGACAATCTGAAATTGCTAGTGTGTGCGTGCACATTATGAATTGACAGAATTTCCTCCTATTCACATTCCTTCCCTTGTCCCTCTCCTATTTTCAGTTATACATCAACTTTAGGATCAAGTCGAAAACAATGCATTTATAATTCTGAAAACCTCTCAGACAGATGCATTAGCTTTCCAAGTGCCAGGATGGTAGGATACAGCTGTTCAGAGGGCAGCCAACATAAAACACCACAGAGACAGGAACAGATGGAAATTGATTCCAAAAAGGAAGATTATGTGACATTTAATTAAATGTTTCCTAACTATTTTCTATGACAAAAGAATATAAACAAAAACCTATTTCTGTTTTTAAGGCAGAGATTCTAATGGCAGTCACAAAAGCTGCAGTTTACATGAAGCAGGAGGGTATGGAAATAACAAAACTCATTCCTTTCCCAAGGTGAAGTACAGTTCATACTACAAACAAAAAGTCTCTTTCCAGGAGCAGCAGGAAAAGAACAGAGCATAAGGAAATCCCATTTTAGCATCATGCAGAGTTTGGTTTTTTGTTATTTCATACTCTAAAATGTAAAAATGAAGTGTCTGCCAAAAGAAACACACAGGACATGAGATCTATCAGAACTTCACGGGCAAAAGGAACAAAATATTGAGTTTTATGACATTTGCAACTTAAAAACTGACCTCAGAAAATTTTTTCTTCTTTAAAAAAATAAAATGAAAGAACTACAACACCACTGTCTTTACAGAATACAGAATTTGCCTAAACGATTATACAAGTTGGAAAAAATTTTCATTGCTCTACATATTACACACAATATTATTCCTGCTTGTCTCCTACACTATCCCATGATCAATAAAGACCAACAAGAGAACTCCTCTCCTACAGAGTCCTCTTCATCCAACTTACTATTTTACACTTTCCACTTCCTAAAAATCTGCACACTAACCACAAAAAGATCACAACGAGAAACAGGTTAAGTTTTTTCTGCATCTTTCTATACCCTCTCAATGGATAAAGTTTACCACACTTACCTTGGATCAAGAACCCTTCCTGGCACAGCAGAAAGAGAGAAACTAAAATCACAGCCCCTTTCCCAAGAGGCTTGCAAGCTGGATTAAAAACTGTACAGCTGTTCAGGAATCAGCAGTCAAGCTTACACCTCAAAAAGCACTCTCATAGAAAACAACAGTCCCGAAGGGAATGAAATTCCTTAACCTTTCCTTCTATACCCTGTTTTAAATCCAGAGTGGTGCTTGCCTAGTTAGAAGAGGCTACTGGGAACTGTGGAAGAGTTTTGCAGCGACTCCGATGCCACGTAAGAAAGTTATCACATGAAATTGCTTCCTCTTGAAAATGATATTCTCACATCTTGCCAAAGCTGTTGAAACTACTACTCTGAAGGAGCACCAGTAACACTGAGATGTGCTACAAGCACTGAGCTTACCCATCAGCAAACATAACAAAACATTTAAAGTGCTTTCAACAGTAGTTAATTTTCTCTCTCTGGCCCTTTAATCATCACATTGAAGTTTTCATTTCTGGATCTAGTGAAATTTTTAAATTTAGTTCTACTTCAACAGCTAGCACCGCATTCAATTCCATGTAACACACACTTCAATAAAATCACCTCAGTGAAAATATGCCTCCCACGGCACTTCAAAGTTACCTATGGTGAGCCCAACAGAAACAAAGTATTACTAAAACTGAAGGGCATGGGGAAAAAAAAAGGCACCACGCAGAAAGAAAGATGAGGCAATGACTGAGGCTGCACCTACCACAGAGTTGCTGCAAATGATCCCCATAATTGCTGAATGTGGTAGTGAGAGCTTTATATAACCTGAGTTTGAAATTTCCAAGTCTGGTATGTTAAAGTGACATAGTAAAATATCAGAATACATGTTTTAATTTCATTAAACTCTTTACCAGCACAAAATAAATGCCATCAGGATTTCTAAAAACAATGAGGAAGAAAATTTGGATGTGCAAACAAGATCAGTTGTTTCAAATCCAGAACATGAGATGCATCAGCAAGACTGAGATGAAAACGTAAATTACCATTATACGCTCTATGTGGTCAGCAAGACTTTTCCACAGAAAAACAAACAATGAAAAGTTATATATTGCAAGACAAAAAAGTTTTTAAATGTAAACTGAATTCAGGACGTTCATTATAACAAAGTTTATGGCAAAGAACAGTCTTGTCATCAGGAGTTCACTTGACCCCCTGGACAGCATCCAGGCAAGGACTTAGGAAATTACATTTCTGTTCTTGGACTTTATATCATAGACAAGATGTAAGGCTTTGGTCAGATCATTAGAGCTTCCTTAGAAATAAAATATACAAAGCACTACCTATTGGCAAAGCAGTAACTTAGAGTTGTCAAGTATTACCACTTGAACAAGACAAAATGTAGTTAAGGCTACAACGCAATTGCTTAACAAATCGCTAGTTTGAAGAGACAACACTATCACTGACTGAAAAGTAAATCAGATCTTCTTTTATAAAATTCAATTGGTCAGACAAACATTTTCCTTTCTAATACAGGAAACTACTTGTATTATCTTACATTGGGACTTCTAGTGCTAATTTCACAACCAGCAGTGAAAGGTATGTGGCTGGTAAACTTAAGCAAGACAACTTCAAATACTGAACACAATATTCGTAAATTCACTTCCTTACCCAGTTTCACTGTAGTCTGTCTACTAATGCTTGCTTATTTCCCAGGAACTAGCTGACAGAAGAACGAAAGCTCCTCTCATTGTTTTTAAACAAATTTAATGGGAAAACTATTAACGCTTCCATGAAACAATTTTCATAGCACATACTTGATGAAATTGATCCTACTCAGCATCAGTAAAGCGGGAATTATCATACGCAAACCTAAACCATACCAGCAAGGTCCTAAACAATTCTGCTATCAAACAGAATGCAGAAAAATGAGGAAGAATGACCAGTAATACCTGTAAGCTTGATTTTGGACAAGCGTGCCAAAATTCCTGGTAAATCCTCCAGCCGTAGCTTCATTTCTTTCCATCGTCTGTCTTCTTTGGATTCAGTTCCCACTGGTATGACTGAGACTTCAGTTTCTGCAGCTGATTTAATTTCTCTCAACTCACTTCTGCTTGATGTCTCAGACCAAGACTGATGAACAGGTGAAACTGGGCTAATTTTGTGTACAACCTTTTTTTCCTGATCCAGTTGCTGAAGCTCATGAAAAGGAGACACAATTGAACTGGACTTGGGTTTGGCTCGCTGGCTGAGGTCTTTGTTGCACCGTGTTACATACTAAATACAATGAGACATGTTAAAATAATTAGATAAAGATATTTCTGTGCATTTCACTTTATTAACACCAACAATATTATTGCTATTTTGTTCCTGTTAGGAGAATTACTTCCGTAACACAACTGAGTTAGTCTGAATTTCACACACTTATTTCACACACAGAAAGGCTTCTGAAGTTGGCTTAGATATTGCAAAAGCAGCTTTAAAACTCACAGCTGAATCAATAATGTTTATGTAGGCTTGGAGAATTCCATTTGAACAAGTTTGCTTCCTCCCCCATAGCTATGACAGCAAACTCTTGTTCATATTCAAAACCACCAGGTAACACGACTTAAAACTAATGAATTCCACAGAATTATAAAGGCTGGAATGGCCTAAAAGATCATTTCACCAAACAAAATTCACCTTTAAACAGAGAAATATACAAATGCCCATACAAATTCAGTTTCCAAATATAAGTACTAAACTTGTGCGTATTTAAGAAATGAAAAAAATTTAAAATGTGCCAAAAAATACAATCTACCATCTATGATTTAAAATCATCTCCCACATCAGTCTATTGTTTATGCCAGACTTTTTGTTCACTAATTAAATAACGAATTTCAAAGGAACATATACAGAACAACAAAATAGGAGAGAGTTGTTTGCTCTCTTTTAGAACTCACAGAAGGAAGATGGAATAAGAAAAACAGTATTTAGATTCTCCTTCACATTTTCTTCCCCAAAATACTCTATATATTTCAAGCACCAGAAGAACAGAAAGACAGAACTTTCAACTAATCCTGATTTCAAGTACACAGTAATAATTACAATGAGGAAGAGTGGTCTGCAACTCTGAATGAGCAATGTGAATACAGTTCAAATCAGCAGCACAATTTAAAAAAATTACTACCATCCACTTACATATGATACAACTCATCAAAGAAGAAGATGCAATTTCAAGGGTTTGAATGATAATTGCAGCTCTTTTAATACCTAAAACTAACAGCACAGTGTAGATGTAACCTGTTAACTTAATGAGCTCAGGAACTGTGACTCAAACTGATTAACTCAGAACACACCACCTCCATAAGTGAGTTCCATTAGTATGACTGCTAGCCTGAATGTGACTTTATTAGCATTTTTATACATAATAATTTTAAAATAATTTGTCATGTTTCTCAACAGGAGATAAGCACCCTATTTCAAGGGCACAGAAGCCTCCTGTCAAGCAGAGGAGACTTTGCAGCACATGGCACTGTCCTTGCCAGAAAAGGTTTCCTCCAGCCTCAGATGTTTTAGGATACAAAGTGCCTTAACTCTGATTTAGTGAAAAACTGAGATGCTTAGAATTGTCTGAGTTTGGCTGAACAAAGAACATTACTTTCATCAACTATTCTCCATTTTGACTTATCACACGGGATGAATGAGAAACATAGGATAACTACACTTGACTTACCATTCGTTTAAGAAAGTTAAAGTACTGAAAGGTAATCAATCTGTCGTTGGCCTCATGGTAAAGGTGCACAAGCCGGCATGGTATCTGCCATACTCCAGTGCTTCTCAGATGCCAAACAAGTAACCCTGTTTAAAGGAAAACAAGAAAAAAGGTATCAGGAGATTCCAGTTTCTTCTCTGCCACCGAGTTTGCTTCTAATTAAGACTACAGTGCCTATTGTCAGCTGTGACACAGAACACTCCAACAAATGGGAACCAGGGTCAGGTGAGAGAAAATGTTTGCTGCTCCAGGTAAGTTAAAGACCTGACAGTGCAGAATCATGGAATCATTAAAGATGAAAAATACCTTTAAGATCATGACTGAATACTAACCCTGCACTGCCAGGTCCACCACTGAACCATGTCCCTAAGTATTACATCCACATGTTTTTTGAACCGTTACAGGGATAGTGACTCCATCACTGCCCTGTGCAGCTTGTGCCGGTGCCTCACTACCTCCTCAGTGAAGAAATTTTGCCAAATAGCCAATATAAACCTCCCCTGGCACAACTTTTGGCCACTCCCTTTTATCCCATCCCTTGTTCGCTGGGAGAACCCAAACCGCACATGGCTGCACCCTCCTGTAAGGGAATTGTGGAGAATGGTAAGTTCCCCTGAGCCTCCTTTTCTTCAGGCTGAGGTTCCCCAGCTCCCTCAACTGCTCCTGGTGCTCCAGACCCTTCCCCAGCTCCGTTCCCTTCCCTGGAATAATTCCAACCCCTCCTTTTCTTTTTTATTCTGAGGGGCCCAAAACTGAACTGTAGGCATGTCCCAATAATTTTGGGTGTTTACTCCAAATTCCTGAGCTCCAATAAGCCACGTTTTCACAGAATATCCTGAGCTGGAAGAGACCCAGAAGGATCATCGAATTCAATTCCTGGCCCTCCACAGGACACCCTAACAATCCCACCCTGACCTTGAAAGCACTGTGCAAACGCTGCTTGAGCTCAGGCAGCCTTGGTCATGGAGCACCGTTCAGCATAGTTCTGTCCCGCTACCACATACACTACCCACAAGATTATCGTGCCAGAGCAGCACTGAGAGGAAGCAGCTGCCATAGGACAGCACCAAAGTCAAACACCGGTGGAGGACACACAGCGCAGTGCGGCACACGGGGACACGCACAGGCATGGCCGTGAAGGCTCCGGGGACCGCTCCACAGAGCGACCCCGGCCGGGCCCAGCCCTGCCCTGCCCGCACACCGGCCCTGTCGCCCTACGGCTCGGCGGTACCTGAGAGCGCCCGGGGCGGGCGGCAGCGGCGGGCGGCGCTCATGGCCGGGGCTGCTGCGCCGCTCTCCCCTCACCGCCTGGGCGCCGCCATCTTCCCGCCGCGACCTTCGAACGCTTTCCGGGTCGGCGGTGCCGGGGAGGCGGAGCGGCCATTGCGGGGCTGTCCCGGCGGGAGGGGCGGTCGGGGGTGTCGAGCCCGCCCTGGGGCGCTGCTGTGGCTGCCCTCCAGCGAGGGGCGGCCGAGTTCGGAGCTGCTGAGAGGTTTTTATACCCAAGTTTGGCATGCCTCAGGCCACTATATAAAAGCGGCGTGGAAAGAGTCAAAATGCTTTTCGCCTCTCTACTAGTACAAAATAAACGACCTAAAATAACAGAATCCAAGAATGGTTTGGATTGGAAGGGACCTCTGGAGACCACCCGGTCCAACGCCCCCTGCCCAGGCAGGGATCACCCAGAGCCGGTGACACAGGAACACACAGAGCAGGTGACGCAGAATCCAGGTGGCACTGGGATGGCTCCAGAGAGGGACACTCCACGCCCTCCCTGGGAAGCTGTTGCAGGGCTCTGGCCACCTCCATGAGAAGAAGTTCTTCTTCCTGTTGAGGTGGAATTTCATGTGTTATGGTTCATGGTTATTGCTCCTTGTCCTGTCACTGGGCAACACTGAGGAGAGTTGGGCACCATCCTCTTGGCATCTTTGTTGCTATTTATATGCATTAGTGAGATTCCCCTCCAGTCTTCCCCAAACTAAAAGAGGCTCATCTCCAACAGTCTCTCCTCATATGGAGATGCTACAGACCCCTCATCATCTTTGTGCCCTCCAAGGGACCCTCTCCAGTAGTTTGTCTTTCTTCCACTGAGGGAGCCCAGAACTGGACACAGCACTCCAGATAATGAGGAAAGAAATTTGTATGTACAAACAAGATCAGTTGTGCAAGTCCAAAACTTGAGATGTATCATCAACACTGAGATGAAAATGTAAATGACCATTATACACTCTATGTCATCAGCACACCTTTTCCATGGAGAAAAAAAGTAATGAAATAAAAAGTTTCAAAAACTAAACTGAATTAAGGACTTTTTTTATTATAAAAGTTGTCGTGGCAAAGAACAACAGTTCTTGGGGAGAGATGTGGGTGAGATTGTTCCTGCAGAACAAGTGCTAGAGCAGTTTCCCACCCAGCAAACCAGACAGTGACCCTGAGGGAAGAGGAACTGGGGTGTAATTTTTGGGGTGCAGGAACAGGGGACAGCGTTCAGGTGGGAGCTGGGGCCAGATAGGAGGTCTTGGTCACCTTTCTCATGAGGAAGTGCCCAGAGCCCTGCCTGGAGCACCCCCACAGCCTCTGCCAGGCTCTGGGGCTGTTCCCTCTGCTGCATCCCCAGGCTCATCCCCAGGAAACAGCTGTGCCCAGGATGTGATCTCTGTCACAACAAGAGGGTGACCAGGAGTGTGTTGGGACATTGCAGAATCCTTGTAAAACAGCCAAGGGCTAATACAAAATGAATAAATTCTATAATTCTATGAAGTCTCATTCCCAAAAGGAGATTTAAAGAGCTGAATGCCTAATTAAAAAAAAAAGAAATTTATATATATATATATATATATATATATATGTATGTATCTGTGTTTAGTTTCTAAAGTCATTTTTGAAACTGAAAGTTTGGTTTCTAGACTTCCTGGGTAAAAATATGCATTTCAGGGAGTCACATTGAAGAGCTGTTGCAGCTGTCACCTCATCCTGCCCTCATAGATGTTCTGGGGATGGCTGGATCCTTTGCTAAGCTGATTCAACTCAGTAACCTGAATGGGAGAAATTGCTAATTTTGATGGTTATACCGTTTGAACTGGCCCGGTGCATGCACTGTTGGAAAGGTTGAAAAGCTAAAGCAGGGCACAGAGGAAGGGCCTTGGACCAGAGTCTGAACAGAGAGGGAAGGTAATGGTTAGGACTGCTCCAGCAGTAAGGCGTAATTGCACCCCCAGGCATCTTTAAAATGTTTTCTCTTAAGAGTTTATGTTCAGACAATGTCGGCTATAAGTCACTTAAATGCTTTTGAAAGTCATTCTCAATATTTTTTCATGGAAATATTCCTCAGAACCATCTTCCTCCCAGGCTTTCATTTCTTTATAGCACTTAAATTCATGGAAAAGTCATCTTAAATCATTATTAGGAAGATAAAATGAAAATACTCACTCTAATTCACTGAGAATATCCTACTTCAAAGCATTTGTTTCCACTCTCCTATCTGGCGAGCTAGGGAGAAATTAGGATTTCACATTTCTTGCAGTTAATATCCGGTTTTACTCCAGGTTCTCATCCCTGAGCATATATCGCTTTGCTGTTCCTGTTTGCGTATCTACTTTTTGCCCTTTTTTCTGCCCTCAAATTTACACCTGCAAAAATAAAACATCACACAGCAAATACACACAGCGGTTGCACAGAGGTCCAGAATGGTTAGTTGGGTTTAGGGCAGTTTGTGCCAGAGAGCAAAAGATTGAGATAGTCAAGTGTTCAGTGTCAGGCCTGAGATTTAAAGTTTAATGACTTTTATTGCCTTTCACTTGGGCAATGAATTGCACCCCAGGAGAGAGGAGATATACGCTACTTTTCTAATTAAAGAGAATGTTATCCATGGACATGGAGACAGAGCAATATCACCTTGTGAAACAATAATGAGTATTTAGGGCAAACAAAATGCCACATACCCATTTGGGTTGAACCACTAAAGCTACTCATAGAGAGAAAATAATCTTAGGATTTTTAATGGATGCAAGTATCCAAATGTCAGGGTTGTATTCAAGCCCAAAAGTTCTCCATAGGCTTTGTAACTCATTACTGAAGGTTTGGCTTTGCACATCACTGATTACACAGGACCTGGTCCCATAAAATACGCTAGAAAACACCAGGAACTATGGAGTACAGAAGGGGCACATGGACCTTCCAGCACCCTCCCCCCTCAGCTCCCACCATCTAGTTCATAAAAGCCCAGAACCTCTGTCACAGGACCAGGGAGAGAGTTGCTAGAGACTCATTTCTTGTCACGGGGCTCCAAGGTCACCATTGTGGGTCAGAACAATTCCTGAAGCATCTCTAACATTTTGCTAGCTGCCAAGGTGGGCAGTTGCTCAGCACCTTCAGCAGGTGCTTCCCTTGCTTATAAACTTTGCACCTACAGGTTTGTTCTCAGGCTGATGCAAGGGGCATTTAACCACACAACTGCCATTAATGCTAATTATAGAGCACATATTAACAGCTTTATATGATCTTTTTTCCTATTAGTACTGTCATAAATCTGATTGGTGGGGCTTAATTAGATCTCAGCAGCAGAATGCAATAGTTTGATACACAGAAAGACAAATTTGTGGAGATGGTGAACTATTATTATACTTCAATGTTAAAATTTCACACATAACACCAACAAGGCTTCTTGTAAATTCATTTGTTGCCTGAAAATGATTTAAAGACCGACTGTAACAATATTATGTTCTTCTTGCTTCACAGAATGTGGCATTAATGTTACAGCTCCACAGAGACTTGATGTACTTTCAGATAGGGAACTCTGAAAGCCAAGTGCAAAATACATAGCATGGCATCCTGCTGTTATTGTGGTAACTTTTGCAGATCATTTAAAAGATGGTGACTGGTGTTTATTTTAGTATTCCACCATGAGGGAAGCTGGAGCTCAGAGCAATCAGTTGGTGAAACCCAACTGTATTTGATTTTGGGGGCCCAGGATGTAAAGTAAGAAATGTTGTCCAAAGTGAAGGGCACTAGGACATATGAGAAACATGGAAATAACAAATAGAAAGAGCTAAGGAAGTATTAAAGGCCAGGCCAAACTCTAACTATAGAAAGTTGATTGACTGCTTAAGGCATCTAGATTGAGCCAATGATCTCTGCTCAACACCTCAGTTACACCCCTCCTGAGATCTTGAGTCAGGGCTTGTCACAGCTTCTGCCGCTGAGAGACTTCCAGTGATCCTGATGATCAGTTAAGTAGTTCTTTGAGTTACTCGTACTGCCATGGATTTGGGGTTTTCAGGGACTTTCTACAATTCAACACTGTGATGCACTGATGTTTTTACATCAATCCAACACTGAAGCATAGCAAGTACCCAAGGCCAGATTGGATGGGGCTTGGAGCAATCTGGTCTAGTGGAAGGTGTCTCTGCCCATGGTAGGGGGTGAAACGAGAGGAGCTTTGAAGTCCCTTCCAACCCTAACCATTGTGTGATTCTGTGTATTGTATAAAGTTTGGTCCTCAATAAAGAAACCTCACAACCAGGAGGAAAATCTACTGATACCAACCAAGAACTTGAAACATGCCACTCCCATGTTATTAAATACTTGCCCTCAGCAAATAACTCTGCATGGAAACTAGCAGGTAAAAAAAAAACAAACATCAAAAACATGAAAACTCCTAAACCTTCCCACCATCCTGATTCCAGTGTTATGGAGTAGTTAAAGCTTCCAAGAACAAGTGAAGTAGTACTTCTGGTGGATCAGGGCTCAGTCGCTGTTCTGAAGTGGTATGCCTGACTTATTTCTTTCCCAAAGTAGAGTTCAAATACACCATAGGAAATCAGCAGAAGCTAAAATCTGCTGCCTCTTCTGAGCTGTCCGAGGTGTCCTTGTGCTGAACCTGGGGGATATAATTATTTGGAAAGTCCTGTGTTTCTTGTTTGCCACCTGCAATGGACGATAAGCTATAATCACTCACTTCAAGAGAAAAACTTCCCGCCTTTCCTTAGGTAAAGCTTTGCTGAGTAAATTCAGCTGCAATCAGATTTGGAGTTAATGTCAAATCTGGTAATGTTGGTGATGGGGAGTAAACAGCAAGGTGGCTCGGGATGAACCCTGCTGAAGATAGCAATGAGGGGAGTCACTCTGAATAAATGGCAAAACCTTCCTTATGGCAGCAGCAACCAGCCACACAGATCCAGCAAGGAGCTACTTAACCCACTACAATGCCCCATCACATCAGCCAGCCCTCTTTAACTCACCCTTACATGGCTGCTTCTGACCAGAAAGGATACTTTTTATCCCTAAATTCTCAGGCAGTCAACAGTAACTATTTCCAGAAGCCTTCTGCCCTTAAAATTACTTTCTGAAGAAAAGGACCTGTGTCCTGTGCTCCTTCTGCTGAGAATTGGTGCTTAAATATCTCCAGAACCCCTTTCTTTGTTTTTTTCATGCCTTCTTTCAGAGGTCTTTCTTTTCGTAGAAAATCTACGTCAAGTTCCCAAGCTGCTTGGGACTCAGAAGATCTAGAAAACACAAGATTTATTGAGAGAGGAAATCAGATTAAAACAAGAAACAGCTTGCATAACTGATCTCCTATACCAGCAACTGCTCAGGAAGTTCTCAGTACACACACATTAACTATTTTGGGGAAGTGTCTTTCACTTTCACTTTTCAAGACACTTTCATTAAGTGTCTTGAAATTATTTCTTGCAATAATTTCTTTACACCTGCCTCACTGATGAGCACAGCCTTCCCAACTGGGAGATGCAAGAGGAAGACTGACTGGTTTCCCTCCTGCTCCTGGGTGTAAAACTGGACAAGTCCTCATGGAAGAAGAGTGAGAAACTACAGTGTGTCTCCTTTCTGTGACGAGAAGAATGCTTTCTATTTTTTGATTTGTGAGAGAATCAATTTAGTTTCTGAGGAAAAGAATGTCACATGAGAGAAACAGACTAGCATTCATAACAGGAGGTGTGGAACAGACCTCTCAGCCCTACTGCTCTTAGCAGTAATCTGTGTCCTTCCCTATTATCTTACAGCCTGGAATGCTACATGGGCAAAGTTAATTAATGCCTTGCTTGTGTTTCCAGTCACAAAATGCACCCAAGCCACGCCAAGTTTCTTTGTTTTGAGAAATACCATACATGCCCTGTTGACTGCAAACTCTACAAGCTGTTTCTGGCCTGCAGGCTGCAGATCCAAGCCTCTAAGCAAGCAGACTCCAGGAGAAGGCTGTCATGGTCAGGACAATTCATCTGCCTGCAGACTGTTCCCCCAGGTCCTCAGGAAAGGGAGAGCCTCTGGTTGGAATAACACATGAAGGAGGCTGCAGGGGTGCAGGTTGAGCAGTCCTGCTCCAGGAAGCAGAGCTGTTGTAGAGCACCTTCACCACTGACTTTGAGCCTCCATGGAAGAGTTTCTCATGGAGATGTCATCAGACAGTGCAGAAACCCCTCCACAGGGGAGGGCATTTTTGTGCCAGGCAAGTTACATAATTCAGAGTCTGCCTGTTTGGACTCCTGGCTGCTGCAGTAGATCTACATCTCTGAAAAATATGTGGCAATACTGCTGACTCCAAATGGAACCCATGAGGTACATCATCCTGAGAGACAAACCAGGTCCAGCACACCCCCCCTCATCTTAAACAAAGAAGACTGAGGACTTCCTCATCATAGAAAAGCAGAATACACATTCTCCTTATTTATGGACATTTAGGGCAGAGTTGTTATAAATCATTCAGCCAAGCAGTCATTTTTTGACGCTCTCACATCCCAGCCCAACTAAACATGCTTACATTAGCCTCAGCAGCTGACAACCATAGCAAACATCTTGGATAACATTTATGAATATATCAAAATGATTCATAATGAGCTATCAAAAACAGCAAGAGATGGAAGAGATAGCCTATAGAGAAGCCATTCTGAGATCATAAGTAATTCAGAACGGTTATTAAAAGTCAAGTTTTAGCTATCACAGATGTGTCCCTGCTGCTCTGCAGATAACAATGTAGGGTGTTCTGATCAGGTTGAGAGCTCTTTTCCACCTAGGGCTCTTTATTTCATTCTGGCAGTTATTATATCAACATTGGAACTAGCTCAATGTAAGTCACAACCACCTTCATCTCCTGAACAGCCCCAGAGAGACAAGCCTTAGCACACATCAAATCCAGCTTTATTTTCCCTGGGCTGGCTCTGCTCAGTGTTGCCATATTCCAAGGGTTAATTTTGGCAAACAACAGTAGTTGGTCAAGTACAGCACATGCACCCCCTGGGAAGTTTTCATAGTCTGTCAGGCATTTGTTAACACACTTCCCCATTCAGCTTGTGATGAAACTGTGGCACATTGGAGACGAGCCAGAGGCTGAGCAGGGAATAATATTTATTTATATCTATGCACAATATTTCATGTCCGCCCAAATCATGCACTTTCCCTTAATCCACAGTGTTTCAAAACATTTGCAGTTCTCTCAACTAATTAGCGTCAGCTTTGCTTGGCCTGACCTAGCAGAAAGAAATGTAAGACTGTAAATGCAGCTGAACGTTTTAATTCACTGATCAAGGCTGACATTTCTTCTCTGCCTGGCCTACCAGTCCATAATTTAAAGATTCTTATAAGGTGTAAAATGCTGTGTTTTGTGCCATGACAAGCAATACGGAATGTCCCGGCCTTGTTCTGTTGAAGGGGTCTCACCAAATCCCCATCTGAACAAGGGGATGGTATTTTTGTGGGTCACTGAAACAAAACAAGAGCCTGAAAAATTGCTTCTTGAGAGCTGTTTTCTCAAAGTGACTCACTATCCACATTCCAGAAGGAGGGACCTGATGGGCCCTACCTCATCAGTGTGAGGAATCACAAAGTTTTTGTTGTATTGATTTCCAGCCTATGTGCTGAGCAGCATGAAATATGAAACAGTGTTTGGGCTGAAAAGTGCACAGCAGTATAGGAAGCTACTGAAGATATCAAACGTATCCTCCATTCATTCAAAGTGCAAGAGGGGGGAAAAAGAATACAGAAAAGATTAAAAAAATATATTCAGAGGTTTCTTGGTCATTTGGAGAAAAATGGAGCCTGGGTGCAACCAGATTTAGTGTCCATTAAAATTGGAAAGAGACAAACCTGCTGAAAACAACTGAATTTGTGTGTGAGCACAGCCTGATGTGGTACCTGTCGATGTGGAGGGATTGGTGATTGTGCAATACAAAAACTGACATAGCACATTTGTCTCAGAGATCTGAGTTCAGTGTGATCAGCCTGGTCACATAAAGAGGGAAATTAAGCTCAGACCCACCCAAAAGACCATGAAGAACCCTCAGTGGCCCATTAGACCATTTCCTATACGTATAACTACCCTTGTTTTAAGAAACAATAATCACTGAGTTGCCCTATCTGAACCTCTGAGAAAGAGACAGGAAGGGGACAACCACACTTCACAGTGGGCAATCACAAGGGTCAGAGGTGGAACAACAAAGACACAAGTTTTTATAAAGGAAAAACTATTTTCCACTTATTTGTGCTGAATACAGAGACTGAGAGAACCCAGTGTGGCCATCACCACTTATTAACCAGTCTTGCATCATGTTGTCAAGGTATTCTTTGTTTTCAAAACAGGCCAATGTGACTTATTTATATGTCATGGTGGCCCAGGTCTTTTTGGTTCACATATTCACCTTCAGGAGATCTTTGTAATTTTCCATGTCATCCAAAAGGTTTGTATTTGGTGTTTACCAACCAATTATTTGCCATTTCTGCAAAAATAAGTCAAGTTTAAGCCTGATTTTGTTACATGGAGAAACTTGAAGTAGTTGCATCATTAACATTAGCAACTTCAGCAATCTGACCTGAATTTGGCTACTGCATAACTTAAATCTCTTAAGGCACCTTCATTGCTGCAGCATTAAGGAAGCTTTCTGGGTTTTAAAAAATCCTCAAAAATGTTATTTTAAAACTACTCAATAAATTCTGCTTTTTACCATAAAATTTCCCTTCCTATATAATAAAAAACAACCCTCTAAACTTATTCAGTCTATATCATGACAGTGTTTTAAAATACATTTCAGTACTCATGAAATGCACTGCAAATTCAAGTCTGGTGTCTGTGGGCTGTGTCAGGGTGGGAATGTTTTGACTTTGGCCAGGGCTTTTTTTATTCTTACTATATATTAGCTGAATTAGGCTTGCTAGCTGAGATCAAGATCACATGGAATTACGTGCTCTATAAATATAGTGTAAGATGCAGCCCGGGCCACAGATAAGTAAAATCAAGCAGATAAAACCAAGGGAAGAGGGAAGTGCTGTCTGTTATCACCCCTTTACAGATGGGGAGCAAGGCCACAGAGAAAGGACTATTTACATTAAATTACTTCAGGCACAAAACACAAGAGCCCAAGCACAGAAGACAGGTTTCCTCCACCCTTAGTGAGATTTTTCCAGGGGCTGCTCACATCAATTATAGGTTGAGAGCTGAAGGAGGGGATGGTAAGAGAGGAGACCCCAGTGAGGGTCTGACTCTGCTCCTTTCAGTTTTGGTGGGATGGAGCCCACCACCCTGACTGTGGTGTTGTCTCAGTACATCACTGAAACCTCCATTGATCCATCATTATTGTTCTCAAAAACATCATGGTGGGCTTCGACCTGTAAGAAATAATAATTTAGCTCATGAAAACACTCCTGCCAAGTATGTGAGTTAGTGTAGAGACGGATGCAGAGTACAAGGGTCAGTGTAAGACATGCTTCACAAACACAAACATGCCTATGAGACCTGGAGAGATGGGGATTGTGAAGATATGGAGTTCTTAATTAGCCAGCTCAGGAGACAGTCTCAAATATCTGCATCCCCAGGGAAGTGAAACAATCCCTATTCCAGTTAAAGGCAGTCCAGCCCATCACCTCCATAATCACAGAATCATTTAGTTTGGAAAAGATCTGAAGATCATAAAGTCCAGCCATTACTTCAGCACCACCATAAATGCCACTAAAACAATATCCCCAAGTGCCACACCCACACACCTTTTGAATGCTTCCTGGGATGGTGATGCCACCATTTCCCCGGGGCAATACAGAAATTGATGTTTCAGGGAGGAGATCCAGAATGTCCTTCTGAGGAATTTCAAAGAAGAACAGTGTTAGAGCAAATGTACCCTACCACGAAAGAGGGTCTTGGAGGTCCCCCTTGCAGGGTACAAAGGCAGGCTCACTGTCCAGCACAAGCATGGGTACAAAGCATACTCAGAAAAAAACATCAGGGCAGAACAACAGATACCTACAGCTGGGTAGGGAAGAGAAACCTTTCTGATTTGTCCTATAAGGCATTTAATCAGAGTTTTCTTCTAACTTTAAGAGAGAGAGGATTGCGAGGTGCCACAGCTTCCAGAAGGGGAGCTCCAAATTCATTGTAGAGTACTGCTTTCCCTTATTTTTCTTGTTAACAACTGAATTTTAATAAGAGAGTTCAGTTGCTCAGCCATTTCAGAGTCACTATTAATTTAATCTTTCTCCTTTTTTTCTCTCTCTTGTCTTTTGTGTTCCCATGATATAGCTCTAAAAACCTTCCTGATGCCTCCAGGAGCAGTCACTCATCTGGCTGCCCTTGCCATCTTCCTGAAAACCTCCTCTCCATGGCAGAAAATTTTGTGCTATTTCCAACTACTCCACCTTTTTTATTTTTTCTGCTCCTTAGCTATTGGATTTTCCTCTTTCCACATAAAAATTTCCCTAAGGATGGGAATGGAATGACTACTGGAAGTGCAGCCCTTTCCCCTTGAAGGGATTTGGGCTAGCAGACAACAGGTCTGCATCTGTCCTACTTTCATCTAGACCATCACTCACCTTTGTTTTGAAAAGTTTATCCTTCCCAGCACTGTGTTCACCAGTATCCCCAAATCACCTGCCTGAAATCTAATTCTCCTACACCTCTATCACAGAACTGTAACTGTAACTGTAACTGCAGTAATTTAGTATTAATTAGCCATCCTGTTATTTAGTTCAGTCCTTATGGACCTCACAGTGGCCCAAATCTGATGTGTCTGGCACAGACATAGGAGGAGACAGTCCCTGTCCCAAAGCATTTACAGCTATAGATGATCCAAAAGGGAAATGTCTTTTTCCCAGTATGCCAAAGTAAAGCAAGAAGGGGTTTGTGAGGGAGTTCAAAATCACCTCTAATGACTGAGCTCCCACGCACAGCTGAGTTCATGGCACTGCCTTTGTTAATCCTCCTTAGGTGAGTTGGCGCAGGTCACAGAGGGGCTGCAGAGCCCTTCGGCCCACGAGCAGGTAGCACATGTCATAAGCTGCCTATGCTCCCCCTCTGCCAGCCCTGGTGCCAGATGCAGCCTTTTGTTTCTGCTTTGTGAATTTCTGAAATGCCAGGAAGGTTTCAGTTTGCTAAAGTTTTGGATTCCTCTTCTGGATCCACTCCTCATCCTGTTGAATTATTTTATCCCTTCCTAAAAAAATGGCCTTTCAGCACGACAACCTTCTATTTGGCCAGGGTATCTTGTGGCTGCTCAGAAGATATCCCAGTAGCAAACTGATAGTTGCTGAATTTCTCTTTACTGTGCAAAGATATGTTGCAAGCCAGAGCCAGAGAATATTATTACCTGCTCTAGTAGGAACGGATTATTGTTTCTTAGCTGAGTTAAAATGGGTTCATGCATGTGAGTGTGTGACCAGATGGGCTGGGTGTGTTAGAAATACACACTTGCTATAGAAAATTAAATGTTTTCTTTTTCTTAGTGGAGCACCAACTACTCACTTAACAAAATAATGAGGGGGTTTTTGTTTTTCTTTTTAAAATATGAACCGGAACAAAGAATGGTAAATAATGGTGCAGCACCTCCCAGCAACAGGTAAGTGCCTCTGCAGCACTCACAGCCTCACACAGCATATCCCCACATGAATGCCCATGGCCAGGAGCCAGCACTGGCAGACAGTGACTGTGTGCAACATTTGATTTCTTCCATGTCTTTGTGAGTGAGAATTTTTTATGGCAGTGCTTCTATGGGAGATAGATAGAGGGTCCTGCCTCCTGGCTGGAAAACTCTTGTGCTGCTTGGCAGAGCTGGAGCACTCCTGCTTCCCCCCTGTAGAGTAGGTTGGGATGAAGATGGCTCCCACTTCTACACAAAATGTTAGGAAAGCTTCCATTGCAGCCCAGTACAAAAGAGATACGAATTCAGAAGTCTGAAGAAAATGCTTCTTACTGCCACCTCCCGGAACATGCAGACCCCTGATGTGGGGAGTATCTGGTTCTCTGAGGTGCTCGTGTACGAGGAGGATTCATGTCCCCTTGGATAAGCATGAGAACTAATAGCGGCATAAAATGCCAGTGTATTTAGGCTGGGTCTGATTTCCATAATGTAAGTTAGAACACACTTTTGCTGAGGTCAGTAGAGCTGCAGTGGGGAAAAGCCACCAGTACAAAGCCTGTCATAGTAATTTGCACAGGTATGAGAAGGTGTGTGAAAGATTTCCCTGCAAATACACCCTGTAGCTCCTCAGGGTTGATGGATCCATTTACACCTGCATAAGGAAGATAAAGTAAAACAACACCAACCCCAAGTGGTAACCTGATTTACTGTCTCTGCAGTAGAGTCAGTGTCACAAAGAAAATTCAGGAAATCTGGCTGGAGCCATTTATCAGTAGTTTACTGCATTATTGAGTCTAAGCTGGAGTGATAAAAACAGGGAACTCTAGAGTTCATGGTAATGCCCATCAAAAACTAGGTGATATTTGGACTTCCTGAGCTCCTTTGATGTCCTTTTGTTCAACTTGCAAATTAGACTGTGAATTTGGGAGCCTGACTTTAGATAATAATTTTTACAAAGACTGTTCTGAATTTCTAAGAGAAAAAAAGAAATTGCCTCCCCTGAAAAATAGCCATTCCAAGAAAATTTCCCCAAATATTATCACTAGGGCTGATAAACATCCACAGCAAAGGGGTGGGGCGGGTGGGGGTGAGGATGAAGTGGGGGAAGAAACAAGATGAATTAATGTTCTTTTAAAGAACTTTTTGTAACTGATTTCTAGTGAGGAATTGCCAGTGTTGTTAATATGCAATTGGATCTTCTACAAGTCCTGGGATGACTGATGAACGGACAAATTCCAGGGCTGGAGACAAGGTGCTGCCTTCCTCTCTCAAAACTCATCACTTCTCCCACAGACTATTTAAATCTCCACCAGAAGTTACTCAACTCTGTATTAGTAGTTTAATTAAAAGTTTCCATATGCAGGTTGCCTTTGGTCTCACCAGCCTCTATATGGGGAAATTAAAAGCATAGCAACAGGGAAAGGCTTTGAGTTCGTTTTATGAGGAGAGCTGCTAACCCGCTGCCCTGGTGTTTACAACACACAGACTGTGCCATAACTGGCCTGAAAGACCTGTGCCTACATAAAGCAGCTCTTTATAAACTCACCTGGAAATAAACATCTATTTTTTTATCCTAAGATGTTGCAACAAACTACAGAAACAAGAGTGGTGTTACTGGCAGGAGCTGCTCTTTTTAAAAAGTCATCCGTGTTTGCAGATCAGATGTCCCTTGTGCTTTAGTGATACAGCAAGGGGAACAGTTTTAAACTAAAAGATGAGAATTTTAAATGAGTATTAGGAAGAAATTCTTCCCTGGGAGGGAGGTGAGACCCTGACACAGGTTGCCCAGAGAGGCTGTGGCTGCTCTATCCCTGAAAATGTCCCAAGGCCAGGTTAGACAGCGCTTGGAGCAACCAGGACTAGTGAAAAGTGTCCTTGTCCATGACAGAGGGTTTGGAAACAAGATGATCTTTATGTTCCCTTCCAACCCAAACTATTCTGTGATTCTAAGCTTCTTTTCGGGGAAAAGACTGAAGGTTCGACCAATTCATGTGCAAGAGGGATCTCACTTCTTTCTAGGACTGAAGCCCAGTGCTCTGCGTGTTCATACAACTACATGCAGGCACAGCTTCAGCTCCCAGCACTCAAAACCAAGCTCTTGGCTGGAGGTTACCAAAGCCTGAGTTTATATCTTGCTCTTCTCAGCCAATCCACTAAAAATGTGTGGCTGTGCAATGCTCCATTCATCTTCCTCTAGGAAAAAAAAAAGAAAACCTCATTTTAGGCACTGTAACAAAAAGAAGTGAAACGCAAATTTGGCTTCAAAGGAGTGTGGGAAACAGAATTGGTTTACCAGCATCTTGAAGGTTGGGACTGCTCAGAAGGGATGTGAGCAGCCCTAGCTCATGTGTCCTGTGTGTCAGGGTGAACATGTGCTTTGTAATCCCCTCCCAGGGCAGTCCAAAACATGAGATCCACAGGGTCAGTCTCATCCTTTTGGATCTTGTCCCAGTGACCAGGTAAACAGTTTGCACTAAGTGGAACTGGTGCCACTGATGGGATGGATGGAACTTGCCTGAACATGTATAAATGGGCTGCTTGCTGGAGTTCTTCTGTGGGAGAAAAGAGTTCAAATTGTAACCTGGCAGTTGTAGGAACTGAACTTAATCTGACACATTCCTGACCTGCTGCAGGAAAATGAGAGATTCTCCATCCTTCCCATAGGTTTTTGGGCACATTGTATTTCTTTTCTGTGAAGAAATGTTTGAATTCTGGGAGCGCAGCTGAAGCCACACAGCTTTTATAAGGCTTTTTTGAGAACTACCCATTAACCAAAAGATCAGTTATTCACAGATGTCCACCTGGCCCAGTATTGCATGGGCAGAGGGTTGAGGAGGGTTTATTCAGGGCTGAGGACAGGCAGCCCCTGGTCATACACAGTGGGGCTTCAGAGTCAGTGTTTTGTCACTGAGGCCAGCCCATGGAGCCTTGGATGTCCATGCAGGACCACTCTGCACTGTGGGGACAACACAGCCCCTGCTTCCTTGAGGGAGAGGTTAAACCATCTCCTGGGTGAATACCTCACTCTTTCCTCTCCTATTCCTAATACCTGCTAGGAAAATGCCTTCCCCTCCTATTCCCTGCCCTAAAGCATGGGGCTTTCCACTTCTGCAGTTAAAAACTGTACCAGGACCCCAGCTGTGACAAGGAAAATGCTTGAATGAAAAAGCCATGACCTGCCTGCAGTGAGCTCAGAGAGCTTAGGTGAGCATCCTTCTCACCAGCACTGTCTCTGCTCTCCTGCCACAGCCTGGATATGGTGGAGACCTGTGGTTAGGGAGGTGGTTGATATGGAACTGATCATGCCTGGGGCAAGGAGGGCTTCTTTATTGCCTTTAGCAGCCAGCTGCTCTCAGCAGCTTCTGTGCTCCAGACCCATCTTTGTTGAGACATTTCAGAGCCATAATTTCCTATGCAAGTGTCCAAAATGTTTATATTTTGTTCATGAACAGATTACCAGTGTTCCCCAAGGGGCAAGATTCACCTTACTGGCATATTACGCTGTAGCAAAGCCCAGCATAATAGTCAAATAGTCATAATAGTCAAAGCCCAGTGGCACCAAAAGTATGTCTTGACTGTAGGGTCAAGAGAGGGAGATGCCAGAAGGAACCTAGAGTTTACCTTGCTTTGCTTTCCCACTTCGAACACAGGGTACAAATAGATGGAGTGTTCAGAGTTTTCAATAACACCAGGTTTGTCCTCACCCCTAACCAGGGAAACCAATACAGATACTCAGGCAAGGCCTCCAGGCTCTCCTATGGACCATTTTGGGTACTGACTCAGGCTGGGAGTGGTCACCAAGACTGTCTGATGGTGGTCAGTCTCTCTTTAAAGATGTCTGTGCCCACAGTGGCTGTGTCTTGGTACAAGGTGACACTGGCAGAGACAGGGCCCGGTGGGATCACTGATGTTAAGAGTACAGGAAAGTCAAGATGCTGGTTTCAGCTCATAAGTGGAGATTTAAGATTCCCACAGGCAGCCCATTTCCAAACTCGTGGTGTGCCACACTATCAACCATGCACCTTTTATAGCCATTCATTTCAAAAAGGCATCTGGATGGAAAAAAATTATATATATATAAACATGATATAAAGAGTGAGCACATTACAAATGGCAGCTGGGTCAAAAAAAAAAATAACGCTACTGCAGTGCTTAGAGACCATTCTAAATAGATTCACTCCTAGCTTTGCTATTTCATAAAACATTAAAGCATAAAAATTACTTTAAATACATCTGTAGAAATAGAGACCACATTTTATTAAAGGTTTCAGGTCTGTCTAATCTCTCCTGTGTAAGATATTCATTTTGCAGTAGCAAAGGCACAGAGATCATTAAGTCCATCTCCAGTGCTAGCAGACAGCCTTTGCCAGATACCAAACTCTTCCCTCATTAATATTTCAACATTTGAGGTAATGCTGAGAAACCATCCTTTGTCACAGACACCAGGGAGATTTGTAGTAAATCTTTTCAAAGAGAAGTACTGCATCTGTAGTATCCAAGGATTAGAATTTAAAATTGAACTAGAGCCAGTGCGAACTGCAGAGAAAAAATAGCAGTGCAGCAGGACAGAACCACCAAATGTGTTCTTATCATTGGCAAGACTGGGGGGATGGCAGTTGCTGGCCTATAAATGTTGATTTGGGGGTTTCTTGCAACTCCAAAGTCTTCAGTGACAGACAGGATTCTCATCTGATCCAACACAGTAACATTTGCACTTCTGGAAAACAGCAAAGTAAAGACCTGAATACAGGCAGGACACAGAGGAGCCCTAAGGACAGATCAGGAAGAGGCACGTTCTGTTAGGAATAAATCTGCCCTGGTGCCCACAAAAAAATAACAGCAAAACCTTCAGCTGTAAAGGTAGAAATAGAAGCAGAAGGGAATTGTAGAGAAGGCTGAGAGTGTCAAAATCTGGAGGGTATTTCAGAGGTGTAATGATGAAATCAGAACAGGAGGCCCAGGGAGCTGCATAAGAGTGGATTCTCTGGGCATTAGTGGCATGTGACAGGGCATCAACAAAGGCACAAGGGCCTCGCATGGGAGAGGGATGGAAGGAAGATAGGGTCCTTGTTCAAGTGCAGATCCCAAAAGGCTCAGGAGAGATTTGTGCCCAACCATCCCTGTGCCTGTCAACAACAATGTGCCATCACAGAGCTGCAAATGCGGCAGCATTGAGGAACTGCACAGTGCTGCTCTTACTCACCTGTGGGCACCAGCTCTCCAAACAGCAGGGTTGGCTCCTGTGTCACCCTAGAGTACCCTCTGAAGCAGTTCAAGATGTTTTCAAGAGCGAAAGGCACTGTAGGAATTAACTACTTGATGAGGCAAGAGCAGACCTCAAAGAAAGCAGCTCATAGGGAAAACTAAAAATCATTTGAAAGGGTCAGAGAGAGACAAACCAACGCTATGCTGCCAGGACAACACCAACACCTTCCAGCACCCCAAATTTTCTGAACTGTGACATGGAAATATCAATTCTTCTCCCAAATTCATGCCTCAAACACATGTAATACCTTGTAATATTGCACAGAAGCTGATGTGGAAGAAAACAGTGTTGCTCACGTTGAAGTTGCCTCAATAGCCCTACAGGGCACCTTTGGACAAGGTACTGTACCAAGGCTTGAAAGGTCTGTCCATGTTAATGTTAAATGGACAATTTAGACAAAAGAAAATAATGCAAGTTTATTTTTTTTTTATTTGGAGTTTAGAGAGGAAGGCCTAAGTAGCAAAGGCCCTGATGATGAGCACCAGCAAAACCCAAGCTCACTTTCCCTTCAGTGTCCCTTCAGGAACATGTGCAGTGTTCATGTGCTAACAAATTTATGTGAAGGGAAAGATTAAATTATTCACGTGGGTCCTATAAGACCAGACTTAAGTACCTACAAGACTTGGGTACTCAAGCCAGTGCCCCATGTAGGTAGGTGTCCCAGCTGCAATATCAGTGTTTTTTCCAACACACCATGCACCATCTCTAAGGTATTGTCTTATTTCATTGACGATGAATGAGTCAAACAAAGGTCTTGAAATAGGACAGATTGGTGCCAGTGATTGGTGCAAAACTCAGTGAACACTGAGGGATCACAGAGGATATCAGAGACAACATCTGCATGACGCAGGATGTTCTTGAGAGATGCCAAAGCCATGGGAGGACACTTAGCGATAAGACAACAGATATCCTACCACAAGGACAAATGATGAAGGGGACAAAAACAGCAACTACATGGAAATATAGCACTTCAGTCCTTGCATGTGTGGCTTTTTTAAAAAAAAATCCAGATCTGAAATGTTTTGGCATGTGATCTTGAAGTTATTTTCTTGCCCATGCATTTTTTACGACCTAGGTCATTTGCTGCTGGTGAGCTGCAGCTAATGGGCACATGCTGATGATATGGGGAAGGGCACAGTGTGGGAGAGGAGGAAGCAAAAAACCCAAACACAAAGCAGTCTGAAAAGCATCTGAGTGAAGCAAAATATGTAAATGGAGAAAGTGAGCAAGGAAGCTTGTGGACCGTCAGTGAGGAGCTCTAGGAAGTATGCAAGAAAGAAGTGTGGAAATACAACCCACCAACAGCACTTAATAGCAGCAGCATTTTGGAAGTGTTGCTGAGGTCCTGCACAGGCTCTGCATGAGTGAATAATCCGTGGAGAGAAATGGTTGCCATTCAACAGGGCATGGAACCATTGTCGCAACACTTAGAGGATAGTTTTATAGCTTTATTTTCCCAATCTAGAGGATCAGCCTGTCAGATGAATGATTTTATACTGCCCTAAAGTGAATGATGTTGGCATTTGGCCACCAATTCAGTAGCAGCCTTGAACTCTGCTTTCTCTTCCACTTCCAGTGAAGCAGATTTATTCTCAACTAGCCACAGATTTGCAAATCAGTATTTATTTGTAGGATGCCTGGTTCCTTGGACAGCGATGCTGGGATCACCAGAGGCTTGTTTTGGATCCCACATTGATTCCAAAGGAAGAGTTGGTTGTGTCAAATTCTTTCTGGTCTTGTTTGCTATGTGGTATACACAAGAATACTCTTGTGTTAGGAGTAGAACACTCTTGTCTCTTAGGCATCAATGAAAATATCACTGACATTGCATTAACATAGCTGTGTTAATAAATGCCAATAATAAAATAAGAAGGAACATTTTCAGCCAGGACTGAAGCTATGTAAAAAAATGCATTTTATTAATGAAATCCATTTCTGACTGAATGAGACTTTCATAATCAACTGAAAATCCATCTGTGTCCTATTCCTGGTGGAAAAGCTTTTACAGCTCACCTTTTTAGGGTGTATCTGACAAGATCTGATCTCTGGTTGGCCTTTTTCATAAGTGGATTGATGTGAGATGCTGGAGGTCACTTGCAGCCTTTCATCCCTTTTGGAGATAGGAACAACATAGCAATTAATCCAGCAGTTGATGCAAGGTGTGCACAGTTTGCTCCACCCATGCTAGAACATAATTCAGGCATCCGAAGAAATATACACTACACCACAGTAGATGAGAAACCTTTTGTTTTTCATTGTGAGGGAATAGTACTCACAGAACCATACACAGATTGTATTTGGTGCTGCCATTTACCCCGTCTGACACCTTTTGCTGGAAACACAGGGAATTTTGGGGTAACTCCCCTCTGTAGCAGCACTGGGATCCTTTGATCAGTTTGATGAACCCATGGTAGTTCCACCGAAGGGGACAAGCCCATTAATTGGAAACACACCAACCATGCTACCATCAGGGTTTGTAGTCCTCCCTAACAAAAAAGCCTAAAAGAAACTAAGCATCATCCACATCCCCTTTTATTTTCCATTCCCATATGATAATGTCAGATGCATAACTATGTCAAAGCTACCTGGCATCCACACAGAGACTGCTTCCCTGCCTATGCCTTTTATATGATCAGGCTCATTATTGTGTTTTCCCAATCTGACAGCCATGATCTCATTCACCAGCCAGCAAAAGTACTAATTGTTTCAGTAACTAATAATGCTTTGTGGAATTGTCAAGGTGGTATAGGAATGTAACCAATAGCAAATGAACAGAAGGTCTTGGATTTAGAAACATCACCTCATTCCAACCCCTGGCATGGGCAGGCACACCTTCCACTATTCCAGGTTGGTCCAAGTCCTGTCCAGCCTGGCCTTGAACACTTCCAGGGATGGGGCAGCCACAGCTTCTCTGGGCAACCTGTGCCAGGGCTCTTTCCCACAGGGGAGAATTTCTTCCAAATATCTAATCTAAATCAAAATCCCCAACTTGCTAAATAAATTTGATTCTATAATCCTCTTGGACTCCTTCCAACTCAGAATATGTTATATTTTCTGAATTCTAACAGGGGTGATTTATGGAAAACAGGTTTATCATATAAATACGTAGTTGGGATTCTGCAGTGATGCCTTTTCATAAGGTTAAGTTGAATTGCATAAGCTGTCCTTTGATATAAGAATCATCCAAACTGTGCTGTCCTGCAGACAGCTGATGGCTCGAGGGGGAGGTTATTCGGTGCTTGTGTTAAATTTCCATGTGTTGGCCAGATGCTTTTCTTGGAGCACCAGTGAATGAGTGCTGCTGATCTGCTAATTGTTTTGACACCATGGGAGTTGAAAAGCACTTGGCTCCACTGAAACGTGTGTTTTAGTTAAATGACCCCAGGGATGATCAGAATCAATTTTCCTGCATATGTCTGCTGCCCAGGCACTTGAGGTGGTTCTGGTCAGTGCTATAGAAAACAAGCAAGTATTTAATTAGCTCTCTCTGCATTGCACACAAAGAATAGGAGAGCCCTTTCAAAGCTGGAAGCTCTAGCTCAAGGAGCCACTTAAACACCAGCCCTATTGAGGACAGCACTTGAGCGGATCCATGCTTATGTGCAAAACATATGCTTGAGTTTCATTAGTCTGCATGGGGTTCACACCCAGGTTTAAGCATCAGCACATAGTGAAATTCTTTTCCAAGATATTTTCCAGAACCACGACCTAAGTGAGAAAAATGAGTGTGTCATTTTACCACATTTGAGTATATTGCTGCTGTCTTTGCAATTGTGGGGAAATCCTGATGAACTTTGTTTCCCTGCAGGTCTGATAAATTACTTTCCATTTATCCCTCTGCTCTTGTCTCAGATAACCAGGGAAGCAAAGGACTTTTGCTGTGGCAGACAACCTCCATTCGCTGTTCCTTCAGGTGTGGGTTGAAGGACAGAAGAATGTTGGCTTTTGGAAAGAATTTGTTTCAGACACATCCATTAAAATCAGTATCTTGCTACTTCCACAGTTGATTTGTAATGACTACCAGGAGTTTCTCTCCCAGAAGCGAGGTCAAACGTATTAGCTTTTCTTTTTCTTTCTTTCTTTCTTTCTTTCTTTCTTTCTTTCTTTCTTTCTTTCTTTCTTTCTTTCTTTCTTTCTTTCTTTCTTTCTTTCTTTCTTTCTTCAGAGCTTTCCAACATTGAACAAATTATTGTTTTGATAATTAAACTTTAATGGAGGCACAGTGATCATTTGGAAAGACTCTGTCTCTATCCCTACTTGATGAACTTGCAGCCTGTTGGGAAGAAGATATTCATTGTGAGTGGAAAAGTGCTAATTAGGGATATTTTCAATTTAAAGACAAAACTGGGTAATTAATTAACCTACCCTGCCTAATATGCTACCCTGTTTTGACTTTTGCAAGGCTACTTTTTTGTGATAGTCAGAATCAGCTGTTTCTTACACTGGATAAAGTAATGTGGTAGAATTAGTGCATGGAGAAGTCTTCCACAACATCAAGGGAATTAACTGTCCAGGATTCAGATAAGAGGTGGGGTGAATTAACATCAGCCCAAGATAGTACAGTAAAGAGTAGGGAAAACAAGGATCTAGAAGGGATATTGCTTCTTACAATGGTAATGTATATGTCAACAAATTACAGAAGTGTTTAGAAAGAGCTTCCCTTCTGGTGCAGCTGTGAGACATCTGGATGCTACCATTGCAGGCAGAATCCGTGTGCATAGGACCAAGGGCTACCTCGCATTGAAGAAATAAAAGAAGTTACCTTTCTACTCTTGCCCTTGTTACTCTGCCTTTGCAGAGTGATGCTGGGGCCAGCCCAGCTTGTGTTCAGGTACTGGTTAGCATGAACCAAGAGTCCACAGAAATTGTATGCAGTCAGAAACTGCTGCTCCCACCTGCATTGTGAGATTAGTGTAGCTCTTTCCAGTCTTGTTTCCAGTCTACAAACCTTGGGAGTTTTCTACATCTCTATGATCAACAGCCTGGACTCTCTCTGTGTCCTTGCTTCCCTCTCTGAAGCACTTGGTGTCCCTGGGAGTGCTCTAGCTGGGATGGGGAGGGGATGGGGAGGGGATGGGAAAGGGATGGGGGTCCTTCAGCTGGTCTTGGCCATAGGTACCCTGCTTTCAAGTGCTGAGCTAGAAACACCTTTACCCAGGAGCTGCAGGCAAGACTCACCATGAATTAGGAGCACAGGAAATCCTATTTGATGAATCCCAGCCCAATTTCCTCCATTACTCTCTCTCTCCTGACACACAGCATGTTAGCACAAGCCCTCACTGCATCCCCATGCAGAGATATCCAGTTCTGACCCCTTCTTTCATGATAACCACACCTCAACCACCCCCCCATCCAAAGCTGTGTGCCAGAGTCCCTGAAGCTAGGGAACCCTGCTTCCCTTCTCCTCCTCCTGCAGAGACTTAACCTTTCATAACCCCATCCATCATCTTAATTAGGCCTCTCAAGGGGAGGTTACTGGACCAAAATTACTTCTTTCAACCTCTCCGATCTGGTATTGGTAGGAAATCTTCTCAACCAATTATCCCGAGACATTCATAAGTACTGTCCTCAGATGGCATGAAAGCTGAAACAAAAAAACATATATACACTGTAACCAAGGTGATATTTTTTACATATATGTCTCTAGCAGTGAGTGTAATTAATTATTGGAAGAATTTTCAAAAGTTAAAATGGATTTTCCCATCACTGGAATTTCTGAGGTCCAGATGGTGTGTTTTTCCATGCTGTAGTTTTAACACAAATGAGTCCAGAAGAGCCCTGAATAATCCCAATGACCCCTTAATGTTTATGAGACCACGTGAGTACTAACCTTTAGGAGAATGTACCAATCTGGTTTTGACTCCAAAAGATGGGCTCTGAAGTTGGGAGATTCTGCTGCATGAGGCTCACAGAGACAGGGGCTCCAGGGGAGACAAGGCAGAAGAACATGTCTTGTTGAACATTTGGACCTTTGTAAGTCTTGAGGGTATCTCCAGACCCTTAGAACCAGATGAGTTCCTGGAAAACCCACATGCCAGCAGCAGTGATGCTAATTAGAGTTTTTAAATACGCCAACAAGCCTCTTATTCTTAGGCCTCTCTATCATTTGTATTTACTGATTTACTTCAGCTCTTTTCAGGAGGTTAAAGAGGCAAAGCATTTTCTTCCTGGTCTGAAACAGACCTCCTGTCTCCTTCTCTCTCACACATACCCACAGTGCCTGGGTTTCTAGTTGTTAACTTCATCAGGAAGTAGTGAAAGCCTGACATTATTGCCTATGAGTAGGAAGAATTGAAACACAGAGCTGTGGGAGGGGTTGACTCAGGGACTGGTTTACCCATAGTTTCAGTAAACAAGTGTGTACAGACACTCCTTTCAACCTGCAGGTTTTCTTGGCATGATGGAAGGTGACATGAAATGAAAGAGTCTCAGTTGGAAGAACTCTTCTGATGCAAGGACAGATTAAAAGAAAGAACCCACATTGTCTGAGCAGGATATCATTTATGGGGAGCAAACTGCTATAAATGAATGAGGACACCTTGTTCTGCATGAATCATATCTCTATTTCCACTCAGCTGCCTCTCTGCTCCAGCCCCCTCGAAACATTTTTCCTTAAAGACCTCTTGACATTGTCACTAGCTCTGCAGATTGCTCATGTTTTGTACATGGGAAAAGTCACTTTTGGAGGAGCAGTTAGTTGAAAGTACATGGACTTTTCTACACTGAGGAATAACTTCTCATAAATCTGCTGGAGCACATTAATTTGTCTTGCAAGCTGTCCTCAAGCCCCGCGTATCTTTGCTCATCAAGGTCACATCTGTTTAAACTTGCATGGGGAGGCTGCGCCAGTCACTGGGGAAACAGTGATTTGTCATGTTGTATTGCAACAGCCTGAACAATTAATATGATAAAAAAAATCCCATCTTATGTCATTGTTATAGACATTGTAGTATTTATTTCATTACTAAAGACCCAAAAGATGCTAGGGATAGCAGCAGCTCTTACATACAGCTGCAGGTGAGAGAATCCTCACTTGTCTCATCTGCATCAATACCCCAAAATAAAGAGTAGTTCTGACAGCAGGGGCGGATGGGTATTTCAGTAAAGAACCAGGTATCTATTGCTACTTTTCACCTGAAGCACAGATTATAAAGGCCAGGGCTTCAGGCCAGCTGCTCTTGCACAGACCAAGAACATAGAAACACACTATCATGAAACCCGGGTGTGGTTGGGATCCTGATTGCCTTCTCTCTGACTTTATTTTCCCAGTGTTTTCTATCGGAGGGAACATTACCACAGCAAAAGATCTGGCTTTGGTGTCAGTCTCAGCTCCTTCATTCTCCTGCAGGACTGTGAGGAGAACCATCCTCTGGGATACCTCCACTGACCAACAGCTATCGTTTCTAGTTGTGCCCAATGAAAAATGCCCTTGGCAAAGTAAGCCTAATAAATTTAACCCTTGCTATCCCTGTTCTAAGAATCATCCTGATCCAGTAAGTCATCCAGCACCTCCTTTCATCCTCAAGGCTTGTCTGGCCAGCTCTTTTTCTGAGCTAAGCAATACGAGTGAAAGCAGATGCAAAAGAAGTGTAGTTAGCATTCATTCATTGCTTATGTACAGGCTGTCAAAACTAATGAAATTTTATAACAGACGGGTAGCGATCAGTTTTTTGGTGTTATTAATCTTTCTCGCTCCTGACCCTTCATCCTGGGTAATTCTTCATTCATCTTTAAAAATGCCAAGATGACTAAGCACAGGACCCATCTACCCAGAAAACTAACAACTTGTGTGAATGTATGGAGATAATTTATAATCACCTGGCTCGAGTGATGAATGACTGCCAGGCAAAATATTCTCCCTCTCTCTCATTGATTTCCCCCAACCTTCTTCCTCTCTCCCACTGAGCTTCCCCAAACTTCAAAATCATCCATTATTGAGGCTTTTCCCCCTCCCTCTTCTGCAATGTCTCCTCAATCTATAACAGATGTTTGCAAAGACATTCCTCGGGCTGGAGGCACTCATGGATGGCACAGTGGGCACAGACTGCCTCACACAGCCCCCAGCTTGTGTCATTTATCCTGAAAGGTGCCAGCAAGGCTTGACAGTTTCATTTGTAAGAGCTTTATAGGAGACGTTTGCAAATGGATGTAAAACATACGAATGATGCTGGCTTCATTTACCACCTGTTGATTGCAGGAGACAGTGGTCAGAAAGGAGGGAATGTAATTATGCACCTTCATGGAAACAGCATGAAATAGTGGTGTTGGTGCAGTCAGTAGGAAATCAACAGAAGGAGAAGTGTAGGTAATCAAAAATGAACAGCTCTGTCTCCAAACAGTAGGATGTACTTTTGTGATACAGGGACACTCTGCATGTGCAAAAGAATTAGCTTTGCACCAGGGCTGGCATGTAAAACTGAAGTCTTTTAGAGCATTCAGCATTTTATCACACTTCCTTACACTGGCCAACAGTAAATTCCCTTAAGTTTGCAATGTGTCAAACTAATGCTGACTATCTATAAAATCATTCCTTAAAACACCGTCTTTAGGCTTCAGAGTTGAAATGAATGAGACATTCAAATTCTTGTGAGCTCTGGGTCCAGGCTGTCTGCAGGCTTGGGTGAGCAGTTCTGCCTTCATTATAGCTGGTACATGTCTAGCCAGAGACATCAAGATCCTTTATTCCATTCTGAATGGAGATTTCAGCCACTGGTGTTTAAAATCAATCTTATTAGCCACGAACAGTGAAGAACAAGAAAGTTGTGATAAGACATCAGAAATGTACTTCTGTTTGTAGCTCCTGTATATGTTTAGGATTGCTCTATTTTTTCTGTAAAAGAGATTTTGATGCTGCGAATGTTCCCATGGGAGAAAGAAAATAACCCGCCAGACTTTTCAGAGGATTTTGGGAAGGGGATGAATCTGGGACTTTAGAAATGAAGCCAGCCTGCTTTGAGGTAGCTATGAAAGACAGAAAAAAAACAAAACCAAAACACCCTGCTAAGGAAAGGTATTAACTTTCCTCTAGAGATCATACAAAGATAGGAAAAGCTATGAAAAGATGTGCTCAGTATAAGGAAATACTGAAAAAAAAAATCTGCCTCTGCCTTTCACGGGGTGATACCTGAAAAGCAGTCTCTGTGCTCCTGATAGACCTATTAAACAAGAGAGATTAGCATAGCATTTTAAGTGATAGGGGTAAATCTGTATCTGCACATCTCACCTCCTCTGAGCTGAGGTTGTCTGTGAATCCACCATTCCAATACCAGGTATGCTGTGGGACCTCCTCCTCACAGCACAGGACTGGACGTTCCCCCTCTGTGTTTTATCATCTCATTTTTCCAAACCTCCACTGTCTGCTGGTTTTGTCCATTTTTCCTATAGTTTTTAGACCAGGGCAATAGCCTGCTGACAGGCTGCACACCAAGGATCTTGAGCGAGCCTTACCTTAAAATGCAAATTAACTGTAACTTGGAAACAAAGTAATAGACTCAATTGCAAATGTCATCTCTGTTTGAGCTCTGCACCAATGATGTGCAGATGATGGAGACTGAAGGCCCTCTCCATGAACAAGCCAACAGTGTGTTCCCAGAAGTCAAAGACTAACTGGGCTGTGGAGTCACAACAGCACCTCTGCAATTGCTTAAATGAGATTTCTTCTATGGCCTCTGCCTTTTTAGAGAGACACATCTTTCTTCTTTCTCACTATTTGCTCACTATTTGTGCTGCCAAAACGGGGGGACTCTAGGCACCCCAGATTGCCTCCCTGGGGTACAGCAATCAGGGCATCTTTTTCCTGGTTCCCCCATCCCATTATGCCCTACCAAGTACTGGGCTGTGGCAGAAAGAGAGTGGAACTGGAGTTAGCATGTCTGACCATCCCTTTGGTTGGAAATGTTGCTTCCTGGGAACTGCAGTTGAAGAGTTGGATGACTGACAGGCTGACTTTCAGGGAAGGAGGGCCAGAGAAGTGAAAATGCCCAGAAAATGGACATTTTTATCCCTGACTCCCTTTAGATCTGTGGATAATGTAGCTCATGGTTGGAGTCCCATGATTATTGTACTGTCTTAGAAACAATTCAGTTCTCCAAAGCAGGTCCTATTACAGTGAACTCAAGCCAGGAGCAAAGAGAGGCAAGAGCCTGACCTTGCTTCAGTGCAGGGTGGTTTGGGGTAGAGCCAGTCAGCCAGGCAGTCTGGGAAGTAGCAGCATCAGGAAGGGGGAGGGGGCAATAATTTCTTCTTAAGAGCCAAACACCATTGTTTATTCACTCAGTTGTTGGTGTGCTCCTGAGGTTTGTGCCTCTTCTTTTGTAGCTCAGCCCAGTCACAACTTTACTCTTGGTTGCTGAGGGTTTATAGCTGACTGGAAGGCTGCAGCTGGCTTCCCCTCCTCTTCCTCTCAGCTACAAGGGGCTGTTGGTGGGGAAAACTTCAAAGCAGAAGATCCCTTCCAAGCTATCCTGCCTCTAGGCCTCACTGGTTTCCCCCTCTTCTCAGTAAAAGAAAATGGAAAATCTCTTGAGAACAGGTGATAACTGCCCTTTCTTTCAGACAATAGAATGACACAACCAGAGCTTGGACTTCTTCCTTCCCTTGTAGCTGAGTTACAGCCTTCTGTCCCAGCTTACAGGGGAAGATATGGTGGTGTTTTGGCATTTCCCAGATCCCAGGGATACTGCAGAGGAGAAAGCCACACTATGAGTAGCCAAAATCAGGATTGTGCTACTCCATCACCAGCACAGGGGGTTTTTCCCAGGGCTTGGAGAAAGGGTCCCCAAGCTCAGGGTGTCTCCTACTACTCTGATCAGAGCAGATGTTATCTCTTCAGACAGGGACAGTGAAATCTCTGAGAAAACTAGCTGCAGTCCCTAGTTGAGGATCAATTTAGTGAGCACCCACCTCAGACTCTAATGAGTCTGGACTCTGCTATCCATGCTTGGCAAAGCAAGTTATTTGGGTCTGGATAGAAGTGCCTCCAGCACGTTTTATTTTGAGTTCTATTTCCAGAATGGACCAGTGGGTGTAAAAAGCCAGTTTGCCCTTTATTTATGAGCAGTTCTACTGTTTCTCTCCTGTGTGAACATTCAACCATTCCCTGGCTCCCCAGCATCTTCAGCACCCCATTTCACTGCTAGCCCTCCTCTCACAGCACTTACAGAGTTAATCCCAGAAGAGCTCAAGGGTGACCAGGATACCCAACACAAAGCATGGGTTTGTGAAGGAAGGGCTTTTGTGACTCATTCTAATTGGACATGTGGACTGAACAGCAGATCCCAGTTGCCTTTGCTCACAAGGCTTAATTTTCTAATTGAAATTTCATAGAAAACTGCACCTTTCTGATCAGTTGTCCCAGCATAAACATTTTGTCTATACACAGACATCTGCCCTCTGGACTAACCTTTCTAGAATCTGCATCAACAAAGTAATGCTAATAAAAATATCCATCTGTGTTTAAAGATAAACAAAGCATTAATAGACCAAACTGCATCTTAGATTATATTAGTGTCAGCTTTAGTGATATTACACATCTGTTAGGATGTATTTCCCACCCAGGACATCTCACTCTGGCTTTTGAAATACCTTTGTACAAAAAAATGTGAGAGCATTTCTCTGGGAGCCTTTTGCATGAGTCACACTTGCAGCCAGCCCTGCTCTGAAAGCCCTTTTCCTTGAGACACCCTGCTGGGACAGGGTTGGGGATTAGGGTCTGTAACCTAAACATTATTGTACTTTAAAGTAAATGTTCCCTGTCTCGCTCTACTTGGGTTTCAGTGCCTCTTCAAAGGGCTGTTTTCTTATCCTCCTTGGCAGCAGGGGAAGAATATTTCAAACCCCAGAAAACAGACACTTTGCTGAGCTCCTGCAGAGCCATGTGTGTGCCTGGATGGACCCAAGAAAAACATGGTGCCCAAATCTCCTCTGGCACTGCCAGGGCTGGGTTTGCTGCAAGGCTTCCCAGATTTTCCACTGGGAAAGAGACACTACCTCTGAAGTTTTTTTTTTTTCCTATGCTATTCCAATGCATAGTACGTGAGATATAGGGGAAGGGGACACACTTCAGTTTTGACCTAATTTTTAATAATAGCTCTTTCTCAAAAGAAGGAAAATTGATTTAACATGTTGGCAACCTTATCTTAAGAAAACTGATAAATCTGTTTCTCCCAGCAGTTCTTCTAAAAGGGTGGTCTTATCCTGTTATCCATGCTTGGCAAAGCTGTCTGGAAGTTGAAGCCTGGAATTCATGAGATTGGGATCCAATTCTGCCTTTCCCTTTCCCACTGCATCCTGTCCACATGTGTAAAATGGAAGAGAAGCCACTGCCTGTCCTCCAACATTAAGGAAACTTAGATGATGGGCAATGAATATTTTTATCCTTGCCAAGATTTAGAGTTGGGGCTGAAAAAACACACCAGTAGTATCTCTGTCCTCATTGCTGGCCTTTGGACAAAAAGCTGTTAATTCATCATCTGAAACCCAAGTGTTAATTACAGACAAATGTCAGATAAAGCCAAACAAGGGGTGAGGACACCCTGAGCTGTAAGAGGTTCCTCTGTGCCTGTCCAAGCAGAGGACACATGTCTCCAGCAGGGAGACAAACTTCTCCTCAGTAGGGTGTCCCAGCATCACCAAAGGCTCTGGGGCATTTGTTTGCTTCCAAGTAACAAGTGATGGGACAAGAGGAAAAGGTCTCAAGGTTTGCCAGGGCAGTTTGGATTGTATATTAGGAAGAACACCTTCACCAAAAGGGTTGTCAGGCATTGGAACAGACTGCCCAGGGAAGAGCTGGAGTCACAATCCCTGAAGGGTTTTAGAAGAGGTGTAGATAACTTGAAACAACCAGGAATTGTAGCAATTCCAATACACTGTGGACTTATGCTAAGATCTCAAATGTTTGCCTGGTTTACCTCCCAGCAAAGAAATGGTTGCATGAGCTCATTTTGTTGTGTGGAGATTTTGGTGTCATCTGTATTAGACTGCTCTGTATTAGACAAAGTGCAGCTGTCGAGGCAGCTGAGGATCTCAATAAGTGTAAAGAAAGATGCCTGAAGTACTTATGAGATCTCCAGGAGGCACAAGGAAGTTGGTAGCAAAATCTTCAGTTTCTGCATCATTCCCCTTAACACAGTATCTGATGTTACCTTCCCATCCGGAGAGATGCCACTCATGCATTTAATTTTTAGCATGCTGCTGCAGCTCAAAAGCTACCTTTCAGAGGAGTGCTCCAGAGGGGAGAAGGCATCTCACAGGAAGCAGCAGATTAGAAAACCAGAGCATCTTTGCTAAAAAAACCTGAAACCAGAACGCCGGTTTCCATGACAGAAAATTATGTTAGTCTTGTGGAACATCACTATTAGAGGAAATTGAGAGCACTTTGCAACATTTGACTCACTGAAGTCTTTCAAAGAATATTTAAAAAATCACCAACAGTGATTTCTGACCAGCTGCCAAAGGGAGAGAGTGGCAGAGACATGAGAAGTCTGGTGGGACTGTGCTGGGGAGGTGGTGAGGGTGGGAGGAAGCCATCAAAATGCCTCACGCCACCTCAGCTAGGGTCTACTCCCTAAGCCCTGCGGGTGCTGTAGCAGGAAAGGAGTTAAGACAGAGCTGGAAGGGAAAACACAGCCTGTAAGTAGGTCCTGCATCGTGGTTTGTAAGGCTCAGCCAGAAAACCCTGACACAGGAGGGCAGCCATACCTGAGCCTGTGTCACCTGTAGGTCCTTTTCCTGCACAGAAACCAGTGCCTGGCTCCACAGCTCAGTTTCCTGCTAGATTGTTTAACGACAGAAATCTTTAAAAGCTACTTTTCTTCAAAGGATAAATTTGTCTTTTGATGTGGTGAACACTGACAAATGCTGCTTTCCCTATCACATTCAAACACACGCCATTTTAAAAGTTAATAAACCCATTTGCTGCCAAATAACTGGGGCTTTTTTCCTTTTCAATTTCACTCCATCAGGATGATAAGAGGTTTAATGTCTTCATGGCTTCTCCTTCTTCTTTCAGTAGCTAAATCAGGTGTAACTATCCATGCAGTGAGCAGCATTTTTTTCCTGTTATGCGGCCATTATTCCCATTTCTCAACATCATCTCCTCCCATGCTCCTGCTGACAATGGCAACCACATTGCTGTCACTGTGTGTGATCTCGAGGGTGGTATTTCCACTTGCCATGGCCTCTGGTGAGCTGAGAGGACAGTTCAAACCATGAGAGCTTGTTTATCATCTCACAGCATGTAGTGTCCTCACCAAGCAAGGACAATTTGGTATGGGGAGCACTCCCCTGTTCCCTGAAATATCATTGAGCTTTGGAGGAATGTTTTGGCTCAAGGAACCTGCTGTCCTCACCTATCACCAAAACTAGTAACAAGCCAGTGTTTTGTGCCCTGTGGAACATTTGCTCTTACACATACAGTAGGAGAGGTTCTTTGAACATCTTGGATGTTTCTGCACCACTGGAAATGGTAGAGGACCAGCACCTGGAGGACTTCAGCCTCCAGGAAAGAGCCATGGAATCATTTAGGTTGGAAAAGATGTCAAATGTCATTGAATTCAACCCTTGACCCAGAACTGCCAAGTCCCCCACTGGAACATGTCCCCAGGTGCCACATTTAAAAGGTTTATGATCACTTTTAGGAATGGTGATTCCACCACTGCCCTGGGAAGCTTCTGCCAGTATCTGATCATACTTAAGTAAAAAAAAAAAAATCCTTAATGTCCAATCTAAACCTCCCCTAGCACAACTCAGGGCTGTTTCCTCTTGTCCTGTCCCTTGTCTCATGGCAGCAGAGCCCCATCCCCACCTGGCTGCACCCTCCTGTCAAAGAGTTAGGGAGTGTGCGAAGGTTCCCCCTGAGCCTCCTCTTCTTCAGGCTGAGGCTGCCCAGCCCTCCTTCAGTTGATCCTCATGAGACTTGTGTTCCAGACCATTCACGAGCTGTGTCACCCATGATTAGGTGTTCCAGCACCTGGAGGAGTCCCAGGAAATCACAAGGGCTGGTAGAAAACAGCTATGGAATTGCTGTGTGTGCCTAAACTCTGTTGTATGAGAAGACTTGGTTCTGCAAAGCAGAATATGAACCCTCTGGTTTGAAGTAAGAATATTTATTTTATTTTCAGCCTTCAGAGGAAGGACACAAAGGGCAAACTTAAGACTCATATATAGGGAAGGAGTTTCTCTCACATTTGTGCTAGCAAAACATGCAAGCAACATCTGATTCAAAGACTAAAAACTTATTGGAGCCTAAACCACAGATCGACTAAGTCAACAGAAAATTTCCATTGATTTTCCTGGGCTTTGCACCAGACTCTAAGAGTAAAAAATGTGATTCATAAGATGAGTCCAAGGAAAAAAATATATGTTTGAAGGCAGGGAAAGGATTATGACCAAGGGCTGTAAAACTTGAGAGCCTTCTCACCACAGACGCTCAGTAACTTTAAACCATAACCTGGCATCTGGATACAGCATCTTCCCAAAAAGGAAAATCTCAGCTTCCCACATCTATGATTCCCAGTTTGCCTTTGTCAGTTTTGTTCCAGCAGGCACAACCTTCTCAGTTTTCATCTGATGAACATGATGATTTCAGGAGCAGTAAGCTCTTTTTGTATGGTCTGGGTTGTTTGGGGATTTTTTTCCCCACATTCAGAGTTGTGTAGCTGTTTTAGTTGTCTGAAGCAAGATCATAGCCAGGCACTCAGTGCAACAAGGCGGAGTAGCATCAGAATGAAGATCTGTTCTCCTCATTTGAAAGAATCAATGCTTACACCAGGAGATTTTGACTGTAAAATATATACTTTTTTATTCTTGAACTAATTTTAATCTTTCTTTTTCACTTGTCACTTTGTTGTTCACAAAGCTTGCTTTTTTTGCTGAGGATTTCAACAGAACACATTAAAGTGAAGAGAGATAACAAGACCTAATAACCCTCTTTATTGCAAAATAAATAAGTAAAAGAACAACCTTTCAATTTAGGTGTTGAGATATAATGTTCCTCTGAAAACTCTTTGATCAATATAACTTGTTAAACTTTCAGCTTTTGTCTCAAATGTAGCTTCTGGTCTTTTCATGTTGGATGAAAAGCTTAGTTACTCAATTCAGCTTTATCTCAAAGCGATTAGCAGGGGTTTTCTGGGATGGTTTCTCTGTGCCTTGTGGGACTTCATAACATCATAACTTCATAACTTCATAACCCTTACCTGCCTGTGAGAGAAAGGCTGACACTGAAAATGGGTGAGAAGTGGCATTTTGGCTGCCTTGCTGGTGTTATCATTATCACTTCCATCACAGTAGTAGAATATAACCCACATTTATTACACAAACTCTACTGCACATGAAAAAAGACATAAAAGCATACTTGCCTCCAGGTCTTGGCAGGTTTACTGGGAACTAAATAATTATCCTGGCAACATCAAGGTCTGACAATAAAAATAATTTCTGTAATACAAAATGAATACTTTGCTATCTGGAGGTCAAGACATGACCAGGAGAGGACTAAATGTGGGTTCATCATGTTCCCTGCCCTTGGCTGTAGTAACATTCTCCAAACTAAAGGGGAAGAAACTTGTAGTAGATAACTTACTCAGTGATCTGTTTAAGCAGTTTGTTAAATAAAAAGCCCATCAAGTTACTTTAAGATATTTCAAGATGGATTTTTAATTACTTCATTATTCAAAAGTTCTCCAATTTGACCTAGATAAACTCAAAACCAGAGAAACACCACAAGTAATGACTGAAGAGAGCAAATCTCTTGGGATTCAGGGTCTCAAGCCCAGCCCTACCACCACACACTAAATACAACTGGCCTCTTCAGCAAGTGTCACTGGAGCCCCTAGGTGCTACTGGATGCATTTTGGAAATAACCCCCTCATAGCTGAAATTTATGCAATGCTCCTTTAAAATTATGCCCAATAAAAATCTCCAAAACAAGACTATTTGGAGTTTGGAATAAATGGGTTTTGCATATAAATAGAAAACTCCAGCACCCTTCAAGAGTTCTATGCATAAATGCCATCATGGAGAGAAAAAACAACTTGCTTAAGTTTACGTGAAAGGCACAATTTGGGTGACAACCCAGCATTCTTATACCTGTCACACTGCAATCTGAATCCAAGTTCACAGGCCTCTCTGAAAAAAACACTGATCACTACTTAAGTTGCATTTTTAAAAAGTGGTGTAGCATTCAGGAAGGATCCTTTTCATCCTTGGAGCTGGGGAAGTGCCACTTCCATGGCTCAGTGCTGGCTCGCCTGTATTAATCCTCCTTTTGATGAGTAGCTCTGCCCAGAGAATGACAACTTATTGAAGAATAAAAATGTGCTTTTGTTCCTTTCCACAGTAAAACCAAACCTTCATGAGAGGCCTACAATGGCAGGTGGCTGGTGAAATTACTGTGTTCGAATCAGAATCAGAAACACAGAATGGTTTGGTTTGGAAGGAACCTTAAAGCTCATCCAGTTCCACCCCCTGAAGTGGGCAGGGACACCTTCCACTAGACCAGGTTTCTCTAAGTCCCGTCCAGGCTGGACCGGGACCCTTCCAGGATAGGGCAGCCACAATTCCTCTGGGCAGCCTTTGCTAGGCCCTCATCATCCTCACAGAGAAGAATTTCTTCCCTGTATCTGACTGAAATTTCCCTTCTTTCAGTTTGAATTCTCACTTTGTACCCGGTAAGAACACTAAATAAAAAATAGTTTCCTTAGACATTTTCCTATCTCAGGACAAAATATTCTAGCTTGAAGCCTTTTTGCTTAGGCTTTTTGCCCACAAAAGGAGGCCTAATGAGTTACGAGGTTTTTCAAAACCCACATAATAAAAACTGTGATTCAATTCACTTATGGGGTTTCTCTTTTGTGTGTTCTCAAAATGGCCAAATTAACAGGAATAATTTACAAAACTGTTTGAGTGACTAGTAGAATTACAGTATATGGTCAGTCTGACATATTATATTGTTTGGAATAAATTTTCCTAGAGCTAGATTTTGCTTCATGTGCATGTCAAGCCAAGTTTGGGGTCCGTAATCTGGTTTTTCTCCTAGTTTATGCAGGCAAAGAATGTTGGAGTCAAAATTTGGCAAGGTCCAGGAAACCTGGCAGAATCCCACTGCATTTCTGTGCTTGCTCAAAGTATCACAGAACTATTTTCAAGACAGAGAGTTTGAAAGTTGGCTGCCAATATTCAAATTTGCAAATAGGACTTTTGTTCAGTGGTTCATGATTTACATGGGATGGTACATGTTTTCTAACATGGCCCCAGTCACATGTGGCACATCTGAAAACACAACTTATTATTTGGCAGTTTCCTTTCTGCATTTGTAATGAAGCCAATGCTGGCAGTAAGTCTTCAGTAGCATTTCTTTTCCCCAAGTAATCACACACTGTTGTAGAGTGAATGGTATTCCTGACACAATTACAAAAATAAAGACAGGGAGCTTCTGTATCTGGAAGTGGCTGATGTGCGCTTCAGTCTGCTTTTACAGCTTCAATTTAGATCAGGGACAGTGGTCTTTGCCTCTTGAATTTTCTAATATTCAGTTTGTTAATGCCCACAGAGTGTGATACAAGTATGTAATGGAAGTGAAGGCTGTTAACAGAGAGGGCATTTCTGAGCAGCTCACCCTGGACACCCACATTCCCACCACCCTTCTGCACACCACTGCTGAGACATGACCCCACAGACAGTTTCCAGCACAGACCTATTCAGGTGAATGCCTTGGTCAATGTAACATGCCTGCTCCGAGGATGTCACCCAGCAACAGTTTTTGCACTGTAACAGTTTTTGAAATAATCAATTTTCTTCTTAATCGCCAGTTTAGCACAGCTGATGGTTCATTCTCTGTGGCTTTCTCTCATTAAGGCAGCAAGGGGAACAGAGACAGCAAAGCAATCATACAGGAGCAGCTGCTGTTGCTGTGGAAGGGAAAACAAGTTGGGGTGATGGAAAGGAGCATGCAAGACTATTAGATTGTGTTGTTCCTAGTTTGCCTCCTCCTTTCATGGCTGCACTGGTCTTTACAGTGGCATTCACTCTCCAGGTTTGTAAGGACCACACTGGTGAAGCCATGAGCTTGTTGTGGTTTTTGCAGCGTTGCTGACACACACCCACGACCAGACTCTGAAAAGCACAAATGTCGCTGGCTTGTGCTGGTCTCAGTTGTTTCTGCTTAAAAGGAAAACACAGAAAATGCCAATAAGTTTAGCCTGCCAGGAAAGCAGATGCCTCCAGGCAGCTGACAGACAAATCCTCAGACATGTACTTACATTAGAACAATCTTCAAAATCTCCCTCAGCCCCAACTCATGTTCCTTGAAGACAAACAATCACCATACGAACTGAGGTCTCTTCCTAGAGAGGATTACCAGGCTCCAGGACATCATCTTGGTCTGCTTAGCTTTTAAAACAACCACAAAAATGCTTCTGTCACTGCAGAACACACAGAATGACTGAGATGGCATTAGGGAATGAACTGGGAGTGTGACTGAGGACAGCCTGACTACAGCCAGCTAACTCTGCAAATATATAATTTATTTTCTGAAGGGAATGCACTGCCAGAATTCTGCCTCAAAATATTTCACTCCCTTTGCAATTTCTTCCTGGGTCATGAAGAGCATGATGGAGTGACCTGGCTTTGGGAAGAAACCGAGAACATTTCTGCCTTCAGAGAAGAATTTGTAGAGCAACTTTCCTGTAGGGAGATGGCACACCTCAGAAAATTCTACTAGGTTGTTCCCTTGTGGCTGCACAGTTATATGAATCCAGAGAAGTGGATTTAAAAAACAAAACAAATCATTCCAGACCTCATTTCAGCAGTCACTCCTTTGCATAAACAACTGCCACATATATTAGCTGTCTGAATGGCTCTGAAATCTCAGCTTTACACACCTGCCATGGTCTTGATTTAGTATGCAACAAAACTCCAGATGTGCCCTCACAAACCGCCGTGCCGTTCCACAGAGTGATGGGGGATTTTTGCCCAAGGGGCTGCAGAAAACCCTGCAGAAAGCCCTGCCACAAGCAGCCCCTCTGCCACCACTGCAGGGAGGAATCAGGCTGGGATAAATAGAGCTCCCCACCTTCTGCTTCATGCCATAGCGAATACAGATACACAGTCCTCTGCTCTGACACTTGGCAAAGCTTCTTAGTCTTTGTCTTGGCAAAGTTCATTAGCCTCCCCGCCTCAGGGAGGTATCTTGCGACCTCACACTGTCTCCAGAGGTTTGAGTCCTGCGTTTTGTGTTCTGACAAGTAAGTGAAAAGGATGAGTAGTGAATTTTTGAGGCTGGCAACTTTTTTACAGGCAAGAAGAATTACTGAGAATTGCACAGGTTCATCAGAGACAGCAAAAGCTTCCTGACTTTGCTAGTGCTCAACAAAGCTGGTTTTAGAGCAGAACCCCTGTCCCCCCTCTGCCCGTCTGTCATGCAGGCAGTGTCTTGACCCAGGGGTTCAGTCTCTATTACACTACAACAACAGTTTCATTTTCCTCCAGAAGCAAAGTGGTTTCAAAGCCTTGAAATGTTTCTAATTATGTCTGTTGTTTATGAGTGTTACATGATCAACACAATATATATAAAGAGTACTTGCAGTTTCCAGTTTTTGAACTTCAGCCGGATTTTATACATAAGCTGTCACTACAACACCTTTTCTTATCCAGACACACACTTTTTTGAAACATCACCTGGATCTGAGTTTCATCTTCTGGAAGCTCTGAACTAAAAGAGTTTTGCATAATACTTTGGTTGTGATTGAGAAAAACCCCAAAATCTACTGTCTGGTCAAAATATTTCAGCTAAATCTAATTCATTATCCACTGTAAAAGCCCATGGAGTGAATTCATCCTTCTTACTTTCCAAACTACTGACCCAATCACTTTTTGTATTGTTGGATCAATTTCAGTTTAAATTGCTTTTGTCTGCATAAATGACACCCCATTGTGAACATGAGGGCTTCTGCCTCAATATACATGGAGTTTGTAGCATTTGAAAAGTCGATCCTTTAGTTTAAAAAATCTCTGGGGAAATAAGGTATTTTAGAGATGCAATTTAAGGTCCCAAACATTTCAATATTGTTGTATCTATTGCACTGTGTGCTATTAGTCTCACTGAAATCAGTAGAAATATTTAATAAGCAAAGTTGGCATGATATGATTACTGTCTGCAGGATCAGGGCACAGATGTATCTTGTCTTTGGGTAAGAAAAAAATTAGATGTTGCATTTGTGATCAGCAAAACTCAAAACATGGCTGCAAAAGGAAAACAGGGAAGTTCATTCAAGGGATCAAGCTATGGCCCTTTTGGCAGGTTGTCAAAGAAGAAGAAGCTCTTAACTTTGAATCAGTCCAGAATTTCAATGAAAATCAGTGATAATTAACTGTTTCCATAGCTGCCACCCCAAGTCCAAAATTACGTTAAAATGCATCTCTGCTTGATTTAAATTTCAAGGGATAAATGACACATAGCACGGGTGACGTGAGATAGAATGGTGTCAGCTATCATAAGCTCATTAACAAATTAATCAAAGCACAGATGGATCACTGTGCACTCTCAGCTAATCACCTCCCCACTCAGACCACCGGTGAAGGACCCAGTTTCACCCACAACCCCAGCTTCACACCCACCCTCCCCAAATCTTCTCTGATCTTGGGTTTACCTGTAAAGCATTTGACATCAGAAATAATGAGACACTCTTTCAAGAGTCCTTCCTTTTTATACTCTGAATATTAATTTGAGCCCCATCTCTCATTAGAAAGGACAGTGTCGTATCTTCCATCCTTGCTTGGGAGTCATTATAGAGAGACTTAAATCAAAACCTTGATGAACATAGGGCATGGGAGGATCTCGCAGGACCAAGAGGCAGGCCAAAACCCCCAGGTCCCAACCACTCCTGAACATCCTGGAGTATGGTAAAGCTGGCTCCACAGCTGGGATGTGCAGTTGCTGTTTAGGTACTTTGCAGAAATGAGCTGGCAATCTTGTAAGCAACAGCCTTAATGCAGAGATCTATCTGTATATTTTCTTGCTCCAGTGGGAAATGAAGCAGAGAGAATTTCTCATCCTCCTGCTCCTGGTTTTGAGTAAAACTGGGGGGAAGATGTTTGTTGAACCATCTGATCCAACAAACTACACTTTTACACTTATTAGATTTTCATTATTAGGATGCCAAGAAACAGAGTGCATTGCACAATTTATTCCCTGTCTGTGGGATGGCTTTTGCTGGATAAACGGCACCAAGACAGCTGTGAAGGAGGCCATCCTGCCTTCTTTTGGAGAAGTTACTGCTCTTCATGAGCATTCCTGGATGTTATGAAAAGCTGAGAGTGTTTTCATTTCTCAGAGATTTCAAAATTCAGCCTGTATTTATGAAATATGGAGGGATGATATTTCCCTGCAAGTGACAACTGAAAATTAAGGCTGACGTTAATACTGATATTTTAGAGCTGGTCAGTAGGGGAAGATTTTCCCTTTAACAGGAGATTATTCATGGATTTGTTCAGGAATTGAGACAACAACAAGACCATGGCTCAAAAATTTTCCTGAACAATATATTTACTGCTTCATCTTATTGTTTGCATCCCCTAAAACTCAGGCAATCCCCAGATTCCCATTTATTTAACTAATGTGCCAGTTAATCTTATGCTAGGCGAAATTCACTCCACAAAGACTTGGATGAAATACCTCTGGAGGTAATGCTGCTTTTATCTGATTGATTTGCCCCTTGGGGTTTTTGCCTTACGGCAAAAAGCATGTCCTCTCCTGTCTCCTCTTTTTCTCCCATGGGTGCATCCTGGAGCCATGCTGGAAGGCACTCTGGTCTGCCCAGAGGTGTGAGCAGCTCTGGGATCTGATCAGAGTCCCAGACTATGGATGAATCAAAGCCTCCTCCACCCATCAAGGCCTTGCTCCTCCCTGGGCCAAATTTTGCATCCTGAAGCAGGGTCTGTGGGAAAAGCTTAGCTGCTGTGGGAAGGCTTAGTTGTGAGGATAATTTTGCACCTAAAATAATACCGCATCACTTTCAGGTACATCCAGTGAAAGAGTTGCTGGTTTTAATGCCTTTCTTTCCCAAATTTCAAGGTAATGCTTGAAGCTCCCAGCCATCCTAGCTGCACATCAGCTCTTCTTAAGAACTCTTCTGAATTCTACCTCAGACAAGGGTTTCCAGCCCGTAAGGAATATTTCTAATGAGGTCTGTCCTCCTCAGAGCTGGCTTTAAATACAATTAAGCCACAAGCCCAGCAGGGTGAAGATAAGCCTTTTCTTTGTGACTGCATTAAACACTAAATTCAGTGTAGAAGGGAAAAACAGACGCTTGTACTGGACACAGCCTCTGGAGGAGGTACTCAGCTGACAAACCACTGCCAGCTGTATGGGCAGCCTGGGTCAGCTACCAGTTGTACAAGCAGGTGGCTGTTGCTGGTGACACTGGAGCTGATGCTGAGCTCCTGATCCCAGCAGTTCCCCTTTCTGTGGACACAAACTCTGCTAAGGAGGAAGCACTGCCAGTTGGGAGCACTGTGGAGAGGTATTTTGAAATTCTAGGTCAGGCTCAAGCCAAATTGTTAGTTTTAAGGAGGATCCCAAGCTCTTCAAACATGACTCTTGCTTCTGCCACTACCTATACCCAAAGAGTCACACTACCTTTCAGTGTATTTTTAACTTGAGAGGAGAAAAATGTTCCTTGGCAGCAACGTCCCCAGATTCATCCTTTGTGCTCTGCGTCCAGGGCCATTCCAATTTAGGTCTGCACACATCCTGGGGAATCCACCCCCCTTGTCTGACTATGCTGCTGGAAGCCGTGGGATGCTGAGCCATGAAATGTAACCTGTCCTGCAGTTACTTGAAAGCAGTTTGGAACAAGTTGCAATTGCGGGCAGTGGTGCTGCCCGGAGTCCTGCTCTCACAGGCATGGCCCCAGCCCTGCCTGCAGCACCCACACACTGTGAGACAGCACATCTCAGTGGTTTTTTTTATGAAATCGTAAAATAGTTGCATTCAGTGTGTTATGATATTTTGCAACTACATTTTTATGAACCTAAACCAGCAGCTCACAGTTACTACTTGGAATAAATTGCTATCATATTTGCCGATCACTTTGTGATGCACTGTCAAAACGGCTACTGCTAAATACCAGTAAATTATATTTTACTCTCCTCTAAGGTTAGTTAGGAGGCCTAAGTGCATCATTTCATCTAGTCTTTGCAAAGCACATCCACTGAGTTGGAAAATGGGAGCTTATTTGAAGTAAGGGTGGGAGAGAAGTTATGTTCTGCAATTGATGTCGGCATTTAAACTGGTTTTATGAAAGCAACATAGTTATGCTAATCCCCAGTGCTCCACTGTCAAAACTACCTCAAAATATGAAACCTGCCTTAAAAATCACTATATTGTTACCTAAAATAAATTGGAGATTTCTTACTCAAATCCACCCCCAAAAAGTTACAGCTTTTTTCCTGGTCAGAATTTCAGCCATTGATAGCAACTACTGCTGCAGTAATAACAACACGGGGTGAAAGCTTTGCATGTTCCCCTGAATAGTAGATGATATTTGACTAAATAGCTGAAAAAATGTATGGACTGAATGCACGTATGTACACTTTGACAGTCTTTCATTTATTTTCTAGTGAACCACTGCTTTAGAAAACACCAGTAATGACTTGCTAGAATGATTTTAGGTCAAGTCCCCTAACTGGACATTTGCAACTCATGCATTTCCATAGCATCTTCTATCTCAGTGCCACAGGGGCCTTGCAGTCCTGCTCTGTCTCATTAGTTTGGGCTGTTTATTGTGTTTTCTTTCACGTTTGCTGTTCTTTCCATGCTCCTGCACTGGCAGCAACTTCCCTTCGCACTAACATGGGTGCAGTGGGTATCTCGAGGAGCTCGTTTATTTTGGGAGCAAAGCCTGTTGTTCTGGCTCATGTTCATCAGAGGAGAGCCATGGAGGCTGCCTGGCTGCCTCCAGGCACTCTGCCTGCTAGAGGGATATTTTCCAGGAAACAATGTTATTAACTGCTGGCAGCAAAAGCCAAGCAGCTTCTCTCAGCCCTCCTTGAGCTTCTAGCTTCATTTGCTCCAAGCCAAACAGGGATTGAGAGAGTACCTACACACATGACCACTTTGGACCTTTTCTGTCAAAACTAAGCACCAGTGTCAGTATTTCAAGCTTGTTGACTGCAGTCATAGGTGCCTACAAACACCTCACTGCTGTGCCATTCACTAATTTCCATCTGTCTTACCCTGTTTATGCCCACACACTCCTCAGCTCTGGTCTGCATGGCGAGAGACACCCATGTCCCTGGCACCCCTGGCACACAGCTTCAGCACAGTTCTGCTGTCCACAACCAGCAAGAGTGGGAAACCTGACCATTTCCCACCGTGTGAATCTGCATGAGCTATGCCAAATCCTCATCACGCTCCAAGATGTCCAATCCTGAACATTTGCAAAGAGCATCCAGAGCTCCAAGAATTAAATACCCCAAACACACCTGGCAGAAGGGAGACAGGACCCCTTTCCTCCTGGACTAAACAGTTATCTACAAGACAAAGTCAAGGGATCCTTTCTCAGGGTTCAGGGGATCTGTGTCTGCTTATCTGGAATTTGTTTTCCTGGGCCAGTTGTCAGCGCACACAGCCCAGGCTGCTTCGTGCTGTTTTTAAATGAATATGTATCATTTGTTAGACAAAAAAACCCCACCATTTGGGCAAGAAAACCCCACCAACTCCTAACAGCCCAAGCACTGGACTTGAGATTTGTTATTCTACTTAAGTAATAACCTTTAAGTGAGCTGCAACTTCCCTTACTCCAAGTACGCATCCCTGTCAAGTCACAGGGTGTGCTGTGGTCCCATCTCTTCCTGCATGGCAAGTGAGTTGGGATCTGTCTCATCTGAAGACAACCCTGGGAAAGCAGATTCATCCTCTGTCAGATCAGGTCACCTAACAAATGGGCTGAACTGCTCCCAGACTTCACTTATAGGTCTCTTTGAAACGCAGGTAGTTCCACCACCTTCACTCCTGTCCTTCTGGATTGGCATCAGCATGACCAAGGTCTGAGCCATGCATCCATCGCTGGTAAGGGTTTGGAGAAGGTGACAGACCCTGTCTCCAAGGTTTACAAAAATCACATGGATTGACAGTGTTTCATGAGGAGTTGATATGGGCTAATCCCAGGAGGGCTCTGCCCTGCCAGCTTCATCATCCCTGATAAGGAATCTAGACTGCCAGGAACACAAAATGGCCAGTTCCCTCCAAGGTCATGATCTGTTCTGCATCTGAATCTACAGGTAATGAGTTTGGTTGAGCAGTAGAGTATTAGCTTATAATGCTTATTAAATGTTGGCAGAAGCTTGACCTCATTCCAGGCACTTTGTAAAGGACAGAGAAACTCCATTACCAGTGAAATGAGGAGATTAAAAAAAAACCTAACCTAAAAAAAATATTTCGGTTCTCAAATCACTCAAATTACAGGCCACACCTGATCTCAGCTGCACTGGTATAAATCAAATTCCACTGATGCAAATTGACTTATGGCTTATTTACTTCAAATAACTGAGATGTCTATTTGACCTGTATGTGAAATGTTGAAAACAAGGAATGGCATCTGAATGCAAAATATTTTGGTAAGCCACTACAACTTTTCCTTAGTTGCTAATATGGACAGAACAGTACTTGGCCTGGGGAGCCATGGAGCCACGGATGGGATGGGACCAAAGAACACCCAGCTTCTTCCCCAGTTTTGGTCACTTCTCTGCTGTCTGAACAGAAGTACATGTCACCTTTCATCTTCTCCATTTTATCCTACTGCTCACACCACTATCTCCCTGGGACCCTGGCACAGGAAGGACTTTTTACGCCTCTTGGCAAGACATTGTTATGGGATACAGGGAGAGCCAGGGACCCAGAAACAGGACACAGACAAGGATATGCCCACTGTATGCAGCTATGCTCTGGAACTGTTACATGGCCACTCCTGTGCATCCTTTTCTCACTCCCCCCCCTCCACCCTCCCACCCCCCTCTTCACCATTGGGCTTGATTTGGCAAAATACTACTCAGATGGCAAACACAACAGGACCTGCCATCTCAATTGGGACCTGAAGACACTAGCCCCGAGAAAATGACTGCACCAAAGCCTGGCGAACGTTCACCATAGAAGGACCTTCAGGTAGAGACAAAGTTCATCTCACCTACAGATTATAGCTCCTAGACAGCCCCCCACTGTGCACCCCTTCTGCACAGCAGCACATTTCATCCCCCAGCAGGACTTCAAAAGTAGGCACAGAGGAAGAAGACTTCAGTCACCAGAGGCAGAGGAACTAAGGGCTTGTTAGCAGGGTGTGGATTGAAGCTGCCTCTCACACATCCTCTCACAGAGGATCTCCCCAGAGGTGCTCTCTGCAGTGGACCTAGTGGAGCTTCCCCATGTTTGCTATCATTTTTGTTTTTAAAGGATTCAGAAGTCTGACAAGCCTTTTGCATCACACACTCCGCGTTCACAGACTGCATCACATGTGCTGTGCATCATACATAGCTGCGAGGACCTACTGCTGCTTCAAACCCCTTGCACTGCATCACACCCCAAAATTTCAACCCTTGGAGTAAAACCCTGGCTTGCCTGAAGCAAAGCTCTTGTCACATCACCAGAGCTGGGGTATGACAAAGAAGTTAACCCAAAGTAATCCACCTCACAGGAACATCAGACCTCTTCTTTCTCACCACCACTGAAAGGAAAAGCAGAAAATCAGCCTCCAGTGAGTACCCAGGGTTTTAAGGTACAGACTACCTTCTCAAGGACCATAAAACCCAATAGCTCCAGTTCTCCACTGGCTCATCACCAATTTCAGCAGACACCTTCTTTGCCTTCTCGGAGGAAGCCATGCACAGAGGACCAACCCGATGATCCCACAACTTACTGTAGAGATTTTTCCCCTGGAGCTATTTCTATGCTTGCAAAGAACTTTTTGGCTTGCCCCAGGCAGAATGCAAAGATGGCTTTCTATAAGATGCTGAGGAACAGCCAGCATTCTTCTGTGTTGGTTTTCTCCTGCCTTCCTATCCTCCACAAGGAGGGGTATTCAGAGCCATCCCTGGGGAGATGGGTGTCTTTGAAGGGGAGTGACAAGCAAGTCCCCACACAGGATGTGGCCATGATTGGCATTTTCAAAGGTGGAGGAGTATGCTGTGACTGCTCCCAGTAGTGTCTGGCAGAGCTGGTGACAAGCTGCTTGTTGTGTCACTTGGAGATGAGAGGCTGAGATGTCAAAAGGGACCCTCTGAACACAAATGGCACAACACAAAAGCAGCAGTTCAAAGTCCCTCAATGTTCCTCCTAGGGAGACAGCCTGGCTGGTTATGACACTAATTTGCTGTCAGATATATTTCTCTCTTTTTTTTTTTTAATTACTGTCAAAGGGGTTTATATTTGTATGCCTTTGACTGGATTGATATAGGTATTACATCTTACCTGGGCAGTAATGAGGGATTAAATAAATAAATAAATAAATAGCAGCAGCTTGTAACATAAAGTGTGTGTCTTATGACTTATTTACTCTCCTGGCAATGGGCCACATTAATTCAGGGTATAATTTCATGGGCTTTTGAATTTCATCAAGCAGAGAGGTTGACTGTACAAAACACCTGACAGGTATTGGTGGAGGGGTGACCCAAGTCAGCCCTAACTTTCAACACCTCACAAGGCTTTTCCCAGCACACTCCTCTACCTCAGTCCTGTCTGCAGAGGGATTTTTTGTTGTCTTTGATGTTTTGCTAAGAATGATGGCACTGCAGGAACTTTGATGTGCATGCATTTACCTCCTGGAGCAGGACAAAGGACCAGTATGGAATTACAGTGATGGTCTTCAGGTGTCCCCCTGAAATGAGACTTATCATGGGGGTTGGTGATCTCAATCCATTTTTCTACTGAACCACTACTTACACTGGACTTTTGGTAGCATCTATGGGGATCTCTGAGGAAAGTCAAGTGGTATCTAATCTGCTGGTCTCAAATACATTTCCAAAGGTAGACATGCAACAGTAAGGCAAAAGATGCATTGCTGGGGTGAAAAACTCCTACTGCATTTGACAAGCAGCTGGCCCACCTCAAGCTTTGGTGATTCCTCTGCTGCCAGCCCAAAGGAGACAAATGGTTGTTTGACTAGACTGTCTCTGTCTGTAATTTCTAAAGAGTTAATGGAACTTCTTGGCTAAAAATTCAATGTGATGTTACTGTTTATCCATACTATGGGTTTGTGCTTACACATAGTAAGAATCCTAGTAATATGTTTCCAGCTGCACACCACCCTCCATAGCCAGTTATTTAAAAATCAACTTTGCATAAATTTATCACTTATTTGCACAAATCTTCCATTTTTCCCTCATATTCATGTTAAGAGGTCACCAAGCACTGTTTGTCACCGTCTTGTCTGTTCCTATGTGAATGATTCCCCTACCATCAGCAGATGGTTATGTCCTGAGGCTGTGGCCAGGTGATAAAAAGGGTGACAGCACAGAAAGTGGTAGACTCAAAAGAATTCTTTGTGTATGCATATTTCTTCTGCACTGCCTAGAAAGACATTTTGTCCCCTGTACTGATCATTGATCTCCAATTTGGTGATGGATTTCAACAGCTGAGCTGCTGCCTCCTAAACTTTGCTGTAAGTGCATTGGATGGTAGCAGAATGGAGGAAGATTAATTAAAGGGATCTGAATAGTTAGTGCTTCTGCTGGAAATGATTGTCTGTGGAGCAGTGTAGCAACATGTCATTCATCTGGAAAGGTCAATTACAAAGAAATTGATTTCAGAAATTAGGTTTGATTACATCATTGTAAAGTGTGACATTACAATTCTAGCTGTTTGTATCTCTAATATGAGATCAGTGGAAAATGTGAGCTTACATTTGCTTCTCATATTCTGTTTCTTCAAAGAAAAAGACAAAGAAGAAAGTATTTCCAATGACATTGACTACCCAGAGTAAATTGTTACTTGACTTGGGTAGACAGTTGGTTTCTAATAAAAGGATACTGTCAAAAAGCTTAGGTCCAATGTTTAGGATCAATCTGAAGGAATTTCTTGATGTCTGCACCAAGATACTCCACTGATGTCCAGCAGTGTCAGCTGTGGACCACCAGGACAAAGCTGCCCATAACACCCCTGGGACTGAGATAGTTTAGAGACGTGGGTAGGGTTTCCAACATATCACTTATAAATATTTCAGGGAAGCATTCACAGACATTTCTCATTCTTTATATCCAGTATCAGTGGTATGATAGCTTTGAAGATAAGTCTATTTCTAAACAAAGCTCAAGTGAAAGAGTATTTTATTCATTTACTGTTCAAATGCATTCTGATGGGAGATGGGCTGGACTCATCACAAGCCTCTCTCCTCTTCCAAACCAGATGCAAAGCCTACTTCAGCTCACATGCAGAGGAACATGAATTTCCACACCCCCTCTGAGAAGGGCTCCTCTCCCTGGCACCATCCCAGTAGATTGAGCTGGCCCCACCATACTGGCACCTAAAGCACAGCTAGCAGGAAGAAAGCCCTGACAAGTGTTGGAGATTCCCATCCACAAAACACAACCACTTAACACTGCTTTTTGGGCACCAGGAGGTGCTCAGAGGAGCCCACTCCTTTTCCTACTCTTCATTTTGGTTGGAGTGCGTTTTGGCTGTGAGAGACAGTTCCTACCTTGCCTGCTGTCTCCTCATTTATCAAACATGCATGTTTTCCATGGTACAGGGTTTCACAACATCAGGGGCATGAAGGTCACACAGTGAGAAGTCTCTTTGTGCAGGTTTGTTATTAGTTCAGCTATTGCTGACACTTGAATTTCACCTGCAAAGTCCAGAGCAAGGCCTGCATCAGGAAAGCCAACATGCTGAGACCACCTCATGCACCTCTAATTTCATTCCGCAAAACCAGGAAGAGACTATTTTACTGTGCTGCAACAGGACAATACCCCATAGAGAAAGGTCAGATCTGGAGACTGTTTGCAGGTAAACAGTTATAAAGTGAGCCCAGGTGAAGGGCAAGTTGTGACTGAACAAGTGGTAAGGGCTTTAAAATGAAAGGGAGTTGATAAAAGAAAGAGTATTTTTACAGTGAGGGTGGTAGGACAGTGGAACAGGTTGCCCAGAGAAGCTGTGGCTGCCCCATTCCTGGAAGGGTTCAAGACCATGTTGCATGGGGCTTGGTCTAAGGGGTGGTGACCTTGCCCATGGCAGAGAGATGGATCAAAGTTATTTTTAGTGTTCCTTCCAACTTACACTGTTCTATGATTCTGAGAAGGTCAAGACAGAGCCAGGGGAACATCACTAGGGATGAGAGCTGCACTTCTTGGAAAGCTGTGGGTGGAAACCTGAGAAGAGAACCTAGAACTGATACCCCAAGTTTCTGATGAGTGTTTAATCATGGTTGTTTCACAGAGTGAATGCATTTTCTCACTGTTTATTATTTTGCTTTTGCCATGTAACCTGCTTCACTAAAAGCTTTAAATGAAATAACGGCCATTAAAAAGCCATCAAACAGGATTTTATAGTTTTCGCTTTTGCTGTGAGGACCTAACAACTTACAAAAAATTATTTTGTGCTGTGCTCAGGTCCATTAAAAGGCTACTGGGGTTTATTTTTAGGTTTTGTCTCAGCACTGAGTTACCTAGCTTGTAACAGTCAAGGTTTTGTTTTGTCACCTCAAGGCCTAATCATAGTGGGATTTGCTGACGTTAGGAGTCAGCAAATATATCTCCAGGCATCATCTGTGTAGAAATGCTTGCAGTTGACACGGGGTACACAAAGGGAAAGTGGATTGCATGCTCTTTTCTGGTGCAAATGCTGGGGAAGGAGTACTTATCTCACATCAACATCCTAATTTTCAGCACTTTGATCTGAATCCTTTGAATTGTTAACATTGCAAAAACGTGTCATCTATCAGTTTTAATGAAAGGATCTTTGCCCACCGAATGCCATGTGCAAAACCAGAGAGGTCTGAAGTCATCTCCCAACTGGCCCCGAGAGGCTTTGAATTCTCCTTCAAAGCAGATACTGTTGTCAGCAACAGCTCAGATCACAGGGCTGAGGCACAGGGGCTGCCACTTCTGCTGGGTTGTGTGGCTGCAGCCCCAGCCCAGCTTCTGCCAGCAAAGAACACATTCAGCCTTCAAAGATATCCACAAAAAAAAGTGGAAATGTCTGCAGCATGAGCAGCCAGAGCCAGGCTTACTACAGACCAGCTGGAGGAGAACAGTAAAGTAAGGATGCTTCTACAGGGCACGAAATGAGGGCATGAATCTCCAGACTCTAAGAGCCTACATGTATACAAGGGAGTTAAGGGGTAAAATGGAAGGCAAAAAATCAAATACCTGGTGCTTTTCAGCTTTAATATGTATTTTATACAAGTCTTCATTTCTGTAGGGAGAGAACCAATACAGGGTGCTCAGGTCCAGGGCTACCTGCCCTCCCCAGGGCAGCTGCCAGGCCAGATTGCTGCAAAAACCTGCCAAGTGATGACTGAAAAGTGGAGTAAGTAGCTAAGCACTGAGTTTCTAGACTGGCTGGGTCAGCTTGAAAATGTACAGCTCATGTATGTACACGTGTGATTCAAGGACTCATCACTGAACACAGGAAGTCACAACAGGCAGAGACAATTGGCCCTAATTAGTGCAGTGCCAGAGAAATGGCTGGAGTAGGTGCAAGGGCAGCCCTGGGTTTGGGTGGGAAAGGCTTGTGGGAGAGTGCTCCTGAGGCAGCACCACACACTCTCCCTTCTATTCTTCCTGAACACTCACCACCAATCAGTGCAGGAGATGATCCAATCTGACCCAGGGTGGCAGAATCATCTGTCATGGATCACAACCACAGCTAACAATGGTGCTCGTAGACACAAAACATGATGGCAGCCAGAGCAGAACTCTATCTTCAGTCTTGTTTGTCAAAACATGGCACTTGGCAAGTTTTCGTGTGTTTTTCTAAAAGCACACATGGCCAGGATGATCTACAACTCTGATACCATAGAAACCTAACTCAGATGTTTACTTGATGTATGAATTATGCAAACAGAAAGGTCTGAAGTCATCTTGTCCTGCATATTGATCTGTCAAGGCATCCATGGGTCCCCATGGCCACAGCCTAACACAGGGCTCTGCAGTGATGCTCCATTTGCTGTGAATGAGGAACATCCACCCTGCAGCAGTGGGAGCCACTCACCCTTCCCATGCAAAAGGCTTGTGTATTGAGTTTTGTCTGTTGGATTTTGTTTGTTTTTTCTATGATGTTAATTGCATGTTAATTACATAGATTAAAGCCAAATGTTAAAACATCAGCCGACAGGTATAGCTCCCATCCCCCCTGCTCCTTTGACATGACCATGAAATGTTAACACCAGACATCAGTCCTAGAAGACTATAAAAATTCTAATCTCAGAGCTATTAATACAGCACAGTGGTTGGGGGGGGGCTCTTTAAAGAGCATATAGCATTAAACCTCTCGCTACATATTAAGGGGATTTCTTAACCTCTAAAATTATAGTTATGTGCAAAAGAGAGGAGGAGGGAGGGGTCTTAATTAAAAATCCATACTTAGCTGGCACAACATTGTACTTAAAGGCTCTAGAAGAAGCCATTTAAACAGGTAAAATACTGCCCCAAATGCAGAAATGTCCTGTAAGTGCCATTCTCTTTAATTTTCTCTTTCCTAACAGTCATAAAGGATATTTTAAATGTGTGGGGGACACTCAATCCACAGGGCTAAGCCACAGGAGTCCAGAGCAGTGAAACGTTCCTGGAACAGATCTTGACAAGAGCAGTGGCTGTGAAAAAGTCAAAAGAGCCTGTAGAAACCCTGTGAGGGATAAATTTCTAAAGGGCTTTTGGACACCACCACTGAGACCACCACCAAGGATCCTCTTTTCCTACAGGCTGTGCAAAAGGATGGTCTGTGCAAATCCCAATTATTTTGTGGTGTGAAGGTATATTTGGTGTAGGAAAGCCCATCCCATAAAGCTGTGGTTCTTCTGGGGCAGTGCAGTCTGCTGGCAGTGAAGCAACCTCAGATGGGGAAAAATGCTGGTTTAGAAGTTAAATTTTCTCAAGTGCCGTCCCAAGCTGTAACAACACACTCCCTCTCTCTGCCTCAGCAAAACAGGCAAAAGCAAAAAACCTACCAAAGACTAAATTGAGTGTTCAAAAAAAGTTTTGAGCAAATGCAATTTTCTTGTTATTGAAGCAGACAAAGTGTACAGTAATCAGAGTTCCCAGCACAGAGCTGAGCTAGATTCCCTCTCCTGCACCAGGAGCCCTGCCAGCACAGCACTCTTAGACAGGACTGTCATTTCATGCTCTTTGCTGATGTAACAGCACCAGTAACCTAGGCCAAGCTTATCTATAAGGTTTAGTGGTAGCTGAATATACTCAGACACAAGAAAACACTGCAACACCATTACCTACAGTCCCAATGTATGACAGCATAAGCTGTAAGGTCAAATATAGCTTCTCAGCCAAACTCAGATACAGCAGTTTATATCAGGAGAAGGTTTCATGCTTCCTTCGCTCTGCTAGAAGTGCTAGTGCATGTATGAGCCAGCTCACAGAGGAACTCCACTAATTAATTTGTTCTTTGGAAGTGGGTATAACCAGGCATAGCTTCTAAAAGAGTTTGGTTTGAACCAAGAGGGAACACATTCAAATTGAAGCTGATGACTTCATCAGCTTCAAAAATGAGACTAATTACAAGAAACAATAAACAACATAGTTCACATGAGACTGCCCAGCCCAGTGCAGGATGGGAACCCCCAGATCCAGAAACTATAACCCTGACAAAGAATGCTTTCTTCCCACTCAGATATTGGGCAAAGCTGGTAAACTTTAGAGTTGAGATCTCTTCTAGTCCAAAGAAAATCAGTCAAGGCCTCATTTGCATGGCAATTATTCATGTAGCCAGAGGTCTTTATTAACACTGCATGCCTGCACAACCCTGGGCCCCAGAGGGTGGGCAACAAGGAAGAAGCTGCCATCTAGTCTGACCTGTACCAGCACAACATCAAGAGGTCTTTAGTAGTCCTGAAGAGAAGACATCGGTACAACTGGCACTAAGAGAGCAGCATGTACTTACACCAGTTTCCAAATGCACATCTGTGCAGGAAACAGGAGGGTCAGGGTGGGCTCTCCACCACCCTCTGCCACCAGTCACTTATGTGGGTGTGGACAAACCTGATCGAAATACACCCCCTTTGCCTTGTGTGTGTTTTGATGATGAGGTCATAGCCTGGAGGTGCTCAGAGACTTCGAGGGTGAAAGGCTTGAGAGCTGGAGATAGATTTTCTCATTACCTCCACCTTAACAACAGATCATAAAGCAGTCATTTACACTCATTCTTCAGAGACTACTCTGGCATCACTTGCAAGTCATTGCCCTTGCCCTTCCTGCACAGATCTCACCCAGGGCTAACAGCAGGCACCTTTGCAAGGTGCTCTTACACCTTTCTGAAGCTGAGAGATTTGCAATGCATAGCCTGGCCATAGAAATAAAATGAGGAACAGCAGGGGAAATGCCACCAGACAAAATACTGCATATGTCAAGGTATTAGAAATCCCAGCAGAAAAAAGTTCTAGTGGTTTAATAGAGAAGGTCAGACAGAAGTTATGTTTGTGTTTTTCAGCATGATAGGATTCTAAATGTAGTCATCAGAGGTTCAGGACATGGGGAGCTCTAGAATGCATTGGGATGTGTCACTTCTGACATGGGCAGGTGGTGCTTTCATAAACCTGGCCCCATTCTCACCAGCTGTTGGCAGGAGAGAAACAGGAGCAGGTGGAGGGAGGATAAAAGCCAGGAGCTTGCAGGGAAGCCAAGGGGGACAAGGCAATTACAAAGCTATATATCTTTGGCTCTATTGTGTGTTTTACTCCAGTAGCTCAACAAACTTAGAATCTATCATTAAGTTGCATCCATGCCAGAAAAGGGGAAAGAGCTGCCAGCTCAAGCAGTTTTGTGAGGTCATGACACAGCAATGCATCTCTGATGTGCACAGGATACATCAGCTCCCTGCAGCCCACAAAACTGTTTTGTCTGTTCTGGAAATGATATTTCAAAAGTATTTAGAGGATTTATGGCTGCAAGCTTGTTTGAAATGAGCTCTCTTCCCACAGATGTGGGGCAGGTTGTTGTGTTCTGTTGAAGGTGAATTGTGGAGTTTCTGCTGATCAGACAACAGGAATTATGCTCCTAAAGCTCTTGGGTGCATATAAATCTCCTTCAGGGAAAGCACCGATCTTCCAGTGAGGTCCATGTTGAGGAGTCAGGGTCTAAGACTGTAGAACCTTCCATCATGTGGTTTGCCTTCCATTAACTCAAAACTGGTGTTGAGAAGTAGATTAATTTAATAGGAACCATAAACAGCCTGAATTGCTATTAATCTTGTTATGTCAGGAGATAAAGTGTAAGGGATTTCTTAAGTTTAAGGAATATCTGACTTATTAATAGCAAATGCACTAATAGCCATATCATGAATGATCTATTTCCTGCTTTCAGTTTACCACTAATCACCACTCACCCTCTTCCCAGGAAGAGTGCTGCAGTTCTAACAGAAGGATGATTTATCCAAATAGGTATAGAGATTAGACGGAGGGATAGGGATTGGATGTATGCAGATGAAATTGGTTCTTAATTTAGCAGGTCACTTCTGCAAGACAGAGGTGGCTGGATACTTTCCCCCTGCCTCTCCCACATCCTCCAGTTACAGGGATGCACAAAGCTCAGAAATGGAGACCCAAGCAGCTGGTCCCCATGGTCAGCATACACAGCAGTCTCCAGCCATCCAGCTGCGTGACAGTGCAGCTATGAACTGGACAGTAAATGGCTCTGTCCCCAACCCATCTTACTTTTGTCAGATATGGGGCAGTAAGCCCTATCCTGGAGGACATCTGAGACAGAAATATCCTTGCCAAAAAGAAATCTACATTTTCTGCTATTACTCCCTGCTGATATTTTTTTCTGTGTGCTGACTAATAATTAGAAAGCAGAAGCATGGGGAGAAGTCAGAAAAAAGAAAACATAGTATACTCAGTATGGGAAGAAGTTTCTTGCATTTACACAAAACGTAAAGTTTAATCACTTGCTCATTGTTGAACAGGAATACACATCCTTAATTCACTCTATCGCTCCCAGTGAGAAATGACATTTATGCCTCTCCTGTTGTCATGATAAGGACATTCTATAAAAAAGTGATCAATTTTTATTTAAATGGTAACACAGAAGATTTCAAAGTAGCCCAAAACCTTGATTTACAGTAAATCCTACTTGCAAACCAGCAACCAAATCTCAAGCCAGCAGCTCAGACACTCAAGGAGACTAAATGCCCAGAGACGTGATTGTACATGGAGATAAAAGTAAAACCAATGAGGCCACCACAGAGCCAGAGAGCACAATCAGGTGCTGAATGCCCTCTTGTTTTACTTCCACTAATATTGTATAATTATATTGCTACAAGGCAAGAATTCCCAATTGTCAGCAACTTGGAAAGTGCTTAAGATGATATGGTTCTTCCTGGGTGGGCTGTGCCTGAAGGTAATCTTTTAAAAGCAGCTGCTTTAAGCATCAGTTAAATGGTACCCAGAGATTCATTTGACAATGGTGTCATGCTTAGTCTTATGAGTGTATCAGTAAAATTGGTACCATTTGTGCAGGTTTGTTGGCAACACTGAACCTCTGAGACAATCAGTGTTTCGAGAATCAGACTCATTTCTCTCGTCAAACACACTGCAGGCTCCCAACCTCTTCTTTCCAAGCCTCTGTTCAAACATTTCTCTGGAGAACATACTGCAAGCACCTCAGTATCACAGTTTGGCTTTTATTTGTACATGCACTTCCCCCAGATATGCATGGAGCAGGGAAATGGTGGTGGTCAAGGTTTAAGTATGAGCTCTTTCTACAGTGTGTTTATCCAACACTTTTCAGCAGCAAATGCTCTCAGAGCACTTTGCAACCTTCTCTGTTGTGGCAGTCACAGGCAGGTTAATTGTGGGTGAGAGAGGGAAAATCACAGCCCCAAGCATGCTGAGGATAGCCAGAGTCAGCATGGATATCCTCATGTTTTGCATATGGCAGTGCCAGTTCCTCCAAAAGTCTGTGCATTTTGCACTTCCTGACTGCTCAGACACACACTGTGCTCAGAATTGTGAGGTGGAATTTGCTAGCTTATGTCCTGCCTTGAACAGCTTTTCCAGGACAGTGTTCTGCTGTTTGCAGAAGGACTTTGGTAGCATTTTTTTTTTAATATAGGAGGGTTTTTTTAATATAGCAGGGTTTTTTAATATAGCAGTTAAAACTCACTCTAATACCTGGAGTTGGGTAAATAGTCTGTTACTAACTGATCACATGTCAGCCTGTTCACCTCTGGGAAGGGGTCTGGGATGAGCAGTGACAGGGACAGCCCAGAAAATACAAATACAGAGAAACATAAAGGCTAGAGAAGACCTCCAAGGCCAAGTCCAACCTGTGACCGATTCCTACCCTGTTAATGAGACCACAGCACTGAGTGCCACCTCCAGTCGTTCCTTGGACACTTCCAGGAACCACAGGAATGGGGACTCCACCACCTCTCCAGGTAGTCCAGTACAATGCTTAACAACCCTGACATTGAAGAAATTCTTCCCATTGTCCAACCTGAACCTCCCCTGGCACAGCTTGTGGCTGTGTCCTCTTGTCCTGTTGTGAAATTGTCTCTACATCTTCCATTTGTGTTCTGTTGGGACAATTAAAAAGGTCACATTTTTTCTGACATACTCATTTAAAATTAGGTTTAGAAACTCTTTGAGAACCTGTTCTAGTGCAGGAGTGACTGATCTACCTATCAGAAAATCCTCTCATCAAGGAGGTCACCACAGCCTGAATAAGCCTAGCCAAAAATAGCAGGCATGCCAATGGCTTGGCACAACAACATTTTTTTTTTCTTCCCCAGCTGAGACTGCTTCTCATTTTGGTGAGTGGAAAAATTTACAGCTTAAAAGTACACTTTATAAGGTTATTGGCCTTGGCCCAGCATTTGTTTCACTTGGAGCATGGGACACTCATTTCATGGCAGGGAAACATCCAGGCAGAAGAAGAGGCACTGGTAGATGTGTGTTTGGATGGGATTCATCTCTGGACGAGTCACCTGATAAACCCAATCCCTAACTTAGCATGAGAGACAGATTTAACACTCCCAAATGAAATGTTAATGCAGAAACAACCCCCTAAAACATCCACGCCGTAAATAATTTACTTTCCTTCCAAGCACTGAGAAAGATTAATGGACAGTTTTTTGAAAAAAAGAATCAGGTTAAAACATTTCCAGGCTTCAGTGTCACTGCAGTAACAGGCAGCAAGTGTAAACACTGCAAGGACTGTATCCATTTAGGCACGGCTGGGAGACCACACAGTGCACGAGATGAGCAGAGCTGCCCTTTTTATTAAGGGGACACTTTGAGTTTCCATTCGGAGTCAGGAGAGGCGGGGGATTCACTGGCCAAGTTCAAGCCACCCATTATTTGTTATGATGAACTTTCCAAATGAAGAGATTAAAATAAATCCAAAGTGTTTCTCTGACAAATGTTAGACGTCACCCACAAGATTTATAGCACTTCTATTCCCCTCCAAAAGCTTTTAGTTCAGTGGCAGAGGTTACCAAGGGCCTGTCCACTGGCTGCCGGCTTTATAGTTTTACAACTGGCCAGAGAGCAATCCAAAGTTTCAATAATGAGTAATAGCACTTCCAGCTCACCATCATCATTTGTCCTACATCCATTATTGTCCTAAGAGACCAATCTTGCTAATGTAAATGGTGCTGGCAGCTGGTGTGTCAGCATTTCACACCTCCACAGCTGCCGGGCTGCGCTGGCAGTGGCTCTGCTCCCCAGGCAGGGGAAGAGCGGGGACAGAGCCCAGGTGATGTCCTCACTGACACGGCTGCCGGGTGAAGCCTGGAAGAGATGGCCTTCCTTAATTAGGGTGCTCTGCAAAGCTTTATTTTGAGAGGGTTTCTGCTCTACCTTTGAGATCACTGCGTTATGGTGCAGTGGGAGGGGTTTCTCTCTCCTTCTGAGTGTTGCTGCAATGCCTCAAATTAGCTTTGTCTCCTCTTTCCCTCCTTTCTGCCCAATGCACCCATCCTTCTCCCTGCTCTTCTCCCCTCCTTTCAGGGAACAGAAAGGATCAGACCAGTGGGAGCTCTTTCACAAGGAGCGTGCATAAGAAACTGGGTATTCATGCTCAGGTCTGCTCCTAGGGCTGGACGGAGCTGATAGGATTGAGACATGGGAGGAGGGCTGCTGACACACAAAGCTGATACCCATCACACTCAGATTCAGCCCCTGCAAAGCCACAAAGCCATAGGTGTCCTACAGCCTTGGACAGGACTCCTCTCTCCCTGTTCCCCCTAAGTCCACACACACTGCAACACTCTTCACCAATCACAGCCTTCAAGTTGTATCTAGAAGATAACATTACTACTACTACTACTACTACTACTACCACTACTACTACAAAAGATAATCTTACTTTTTATATCTATTTCACATTTTGAGGTGATTATAGTGATGCCTTACTGGGCAGCCTAAAAACAGAGGCCAGAGAAAATTAAGGGAATAAAAAGTGGTTCTATTTATTGAAGGGCCTTCAGATACATTTCAGGCAGATAAATCCCCCCAGGGGCTACACTCAAAAATGGATGATGGGTTGCAGGTTTGCACATTTTTGTAAGTTTGGTCCATTTGCATATTGGGGGTTAATCTTCCAATTACAGCTTCAGGTAATGAAGTAATTTACCCAAGTTTGCTCCCCCCAACTCAGTTTTTTTGCATTTCTTGGGGCCTGAGACAGTGAGGTGTCCTTGATTCCCAGACCTAGAGAGGAATTGATTTGTTTGACTAAAATAGGAAAGCAGTAGCTAACAGTCTATATGGAGTTTACAGTTATACACTAATGAATTGCAATATTAAAAATATATGAAAAATATAAAAGCTAAAATCCTAAGGTACCTGGAGGGTTCAAAATAGCATCCAAAAACCCATGCTGCAAAAACACATCAGGCCATACATACCAGCAGTGCTCTAGCTGCCTGCAATGAGTGCACTTGCCAAAGGGACATTGGGGAAAGAAAATCAGGGTAATGATGAGTACAGAAGGTACTTCAGAGCGCAACAGGAAATGGCAGATTTCCCCAGACATGGCTGATCTCTCAGTTAACCCCACTAGCTGGAACTTCATGCATCCCTTAGTAAACATATACTCATGTTCACATTACAGACTGCATGGGCTATCCGCATGTTTGCATCCCATGATGTTTTGGGTATTCTCACATTCCCCTTTTTCCTTTCCCTGCAATCCCCTCGAGATCAGGGTGATATCTTCAGCAGATCAATCAAATGGGAATAACAATCCACTACCACCACCAAACCGATTGTGCTGATCTACAGACGCCAATAACCTCAGTTGATGGACCAGCTTTCCAAAAATCATTAGAAAAGTGAATCACCACTACATAAATCCCCAACCTCCCAGCTACTACAGGGCTGGCTGGACACTAACAAGTTGGCTCTGTTTCCAAGATGAAGGATTTAATCACCCACTGCTAGTCTGTGTAATTACAACAGTAATGAATCTTACTCTTTACCAAGCTCTTCCAACTCGAGACCCTGGATTTGACTCACTAACCTCATCAGCACACAGACACTGTGGGAGGTATTTTTTTTTAACCAAGCAATAAATCAGGTGTTTGCCTCAAGTACAACTCAAAAGCCTGATGCTCCTAAGCGTGGGTGAAGACCCTCTGCCCAACACTGCTGACCCTGGAGTACAGTGCCAAGGAAAAAAGGGTGCCTCTAAGTTAGCACAAATTTCAGACCAAGCTGTTAATCATCCAAACAGAACATCAAAGCATCCCTTTTAGCTGGCCTCTCCAACTAAGAGAATCATGAAAAGCTGAGGTGCTCAAATGCCCACAGGACCCCAGGAACCTGTTGAAAATGCATATGAAGTCTGAGTTGGACCCTACTGAGCAGGGACCGAGAAATCTTCTGGCTATGGGACAAAGATATCCTTGCACAAGGTACATTGTATCCCATGTGTTCTTTCAGATCCTGAGTTAGTGTGGTTAGAGGTCTCTTAGTTTTTGCTCCTGGGAGTGAGCTGGGATCACTCAGCTCTTTGAAGGGCAGGTAACACTAAGTGAACAGAACTCCCTAGCTAGAAAGGACTGTACAACACCATGTATCTATCAGACACAGTGTCTTCAATTAGAAAATAGTCCTCAGAATTAGTGATTTTGAATAATGTTGTGCTTGTCTTCTTTTGTATTTAAACAAGAAAAAATGGACTAGGAGAAATAATAAGAGCTACGCATCTCCTGTCCCACCAGGATCTTTCCACACAATGTGCTAAATTCAAATCTATGTCCTTCCCATTATGCAATTTGTTAAATTTTAAGACAACTGAGCACAGCAGTATCAATCTTCTGGTTCTGAGGCTGCAGACAGCCCAGTCAGTCATAATGTGGACACCACCCTTTCAGCAAGGGCTCTGAGGCTTGTAGCTTTGCACTTGTACACATCCATCCATCCATCCATCCATCATCCATCCATCCATCCATCCATCCATCCATCCATCCATCCATCCGTCTTCACTGCACCACCTAAAACCCTTGAGGAATTTCATCTGGTAAGTTATTCAGGATTTTTCTAGAGTTTTAGAAAAATTGTCAGTTTATTGTCACTAGAATTGAAGAAAATTTACAAAACCTTGGAAGCATTTGTTACCAGATGATAAATTGTCTACACCTGGTGAGCCAATATAATGTTTGTTCTACCAAAACCCCTGGCCTATGGAACTGCACAATGCCCATTATGTAAGAAGGAGAACTGGAAGTTCACCAGCCCCAGTGCCCTGACAATTCAGCCAGGCCGACTGGAACATTGGGGTCCACCAGAGAGACGCCCCCCAGGAGAGAAAAATGCATGCATAAAGGGGAGGGGAAATATGTCAATGGTTTTGGGGACATTATTTAGTGTTTAGTCCGGGACAATCAATGAATATGTAGAATACATTTCCTGTACTCAGCATGTATGACTTTGGGAGGAGCTATGCCCCTGAGCATCTGGCTGAATAAAGAATACTTCTTAATGCTACATCAGTGTTAAGGAGTTTTTTATCTTACCAAATTTTTGGAAACATATGCACACAACACTGGGGTAATGGATCCCATCCCCCGACCCTGAGTGGATCACTCTTCTACTCATTACACTCTCATCCTGTCTTTCATCCCTGCAAGGCAGTGCTCTCCCAGGCATCTACAAATAAGCAAATGGAGAAACCCCATATACAATGGAAGGTGAATATGAACACCTCATTCATATCACGCACACACACACACACATACACACACACACATATGGGGAGTTCAGGGCATAGGCAGGTAATCCTGCTTTGCCTCCCCCTAAGATTATTTGTTGATGGGGTTAGGTTTGGTCAAATTCCTTGCACCATTCACCAATATTCCCAGGGGCCAGCATTCAGACAGACCTAGACAACCATAACTTCTTGGGCTGAATGACCCTCTTGTAGGCCACCAAATAGGCCCAAATGTTCCAACCACATCAGGGAATTCAGGTCTCAGCAAGTAAGAAATTGGAGTGTGTGTAACCACTCCCAAACCCGGTGTTTCTGGTGGGAACCTGCTCAAACAATCAAGATGACCTTGGAAAACAGCTGAAAGATCAGAGGTAGTTTCCCATAACCATTTGCTCAGACCATTGCTACAAGGTGCTTTTAAGTGAGGAAAAGGATTTATTGTACACTCAAGTTAGGAATATGGGTCAGGCTAAAGCCATAGTGCTAAGAAAGGGGAAGAAAAGAAACTTCACTAAAAAGGGTGAGTGATCAAAGGCCAAAACTTTGCATTTGGAAGGAGGTGTGCTGATTTGTGCCAAGGAATTATTTAGTCTGTCTGAAGTATCTGACCCTGGCTTCATTATTGAACCAGCCAGCCTTAAGCATATCCTTTCTATGGTGTGACTGGGACACATAGGCTCTGTAAGTTAATGCAGACAAATCCAAGTGGAGTCTGTGTAACAACTCTTAGATCCTGAAGATTTACAGAGAGGAATGTCCTTTCACACTCCAGCAGGTTTCAGGAGTATTAACTATTCAATACCTTGGAGAGTCAGTTCCCTGCTTTGCTGACAGGTACCTTGTGTTCCCCTGCTCTGTGCCTCTGGATCTCTTGTGCAACTTCTAGCCCCACTGGTATCTCACTGGAAAAGCATGCCATAGGAAACAGTCAAGGCCCTGCACCCTCAAACAGACCTTATCAACAGAACCTCAATAGCCACACAGAGCAGTGGTACAGTGGGCTGGATCTCTGAGCTAAGTGAATCAAAGCAACTTCTCCAATGTTTTCTCAGTATACATTTCAATAAAGTCTTTGCCCATGCTGGTCAGCTGTGTGCTTACAGGTACATGCGAGCCTAAATATCAACAGAAGTTCCTACTGGAATAAATTAAATTTTAAGCTAAACCACACACAAGCCGCAGAATATGCTGGGACTGCAGGTTACAAACCACACTGCAGAGCTGACTACGCTGTTCTCAGTGGATGCCTTGTAAATCTACCTTCTATCAGTTTCTCCTGCTTGAAGAAATGTAATCCCAGGACTGGAATCAGCAAGTCCTTCCCTCCCACACTCCCTAGACCACCTTTTTCCACTAAGTTGTATTAATTTTTCCCAGTTGTAATAATGCCAAAGACAGTAGGGTTATAGTGGGAAAAATCTTCCTCCCAGAACGCATTGCAGGTCAGCATGTTATTAAATCAAAAAACAGATTATAGAACTTCCCCTTTTGTATGATGTGTATTTCCTCATATCTCTTGATGAGGCTGGGAGAAAAGGTTATCAGGGAGCAGGCAGAGCTAATGATTTAGTGAGGAGAGTCATTAGCGAACCAGCAGAATAGCTCACAGCTGGAGCATTCCATGGAGTGGCTGGTGCTGGGGGTCTGTCAGACCCTGGCTGCTGCCCCACTTCCCAGATAGAGATGTCCCCCAAGGACAGGTTGTCCTGGGGTCTAGGCAGTCTCAGCCACAAGGTTCAACATGCAAGGCCTGGAGTTCAAGAGATCAGCTCTTACAGTGATTTCAGCTCTGACTGATTTCAGCTTACTTTGCAAGGTACCTCGGCCGAGGCTGGGATAAGAGCCAGGAGTGCTGTGTAGAGGTTCCACAGAGTTCTTTATTGCCTTCTGCAAATGGTGTCCAGTGACAGAGGCATTCCACTGAACTGGGTAAAAGTAGGGGTTTTTATAGGAAAAGCATGGCTTGGCAAAAGGACCAGTGGTTTGGGGTTGAGGAAATATGACCAATAGTTTTACAAGGAGATAAAGCAGGGTCCAAAGCAAGGAGAAGGGTCTCTTAGCCTAGTCACTGTGACTAAGCAATTTTTATCTAGGGAATAGCTCTCCAGGGAGGTCTTGTTAGGGGCCGTGCTCCCTCCACAACTCCACACTAGAGAGATTCATCCAGACTCATCTAAAATCCTTCAGTCTGGTCCCCATATACAGATGGACCGAGGCTGGGTCAAGCAATGGGTTCTCCACAATCAGCACATTGCAGGACTTTGATGCAAACAGGCAGTGCACAGCGGCACATACAAGGTCATTGACATGACCCCAGACTGAATTTCAGTACTTGTGAGCACATGGGACAGGTTTTGGTGACTGACAAGATGGGGTTTTGCCCCCAGACCTGCCTGGGCCTCATGCTGCTGCTACTTGGTGCACCTTCCCCCAGCCCTACCCCACGTTGTAAACGACTAAGCCATTTGTGCTGATTGTCTCATCCAGGAACTCTTTGCCTTGCAGAAAAGCACCTTTTCCACCAAAGCTTTGGATTTCCTAAAGAAGAAGCTCCCTTTCATCACTTAATCCTGCAGTAAACATCTAAGTCCGGTGTTCCTGCCTCCTCTGACTTCTGGAGCAGAACATCTATGGACCTTCTCCCCTAATTTCAGATTGTCTCTCTCAGAGCACCAGTTTCCATCTGAATTCCAACTGTCCAATACCATATGCAGCTTCCTAGACTGCTTACCCTGGAACCAGCTTCTAAATCCTTGGCCACATCAAAGCCAAATCAGGTGAGACTGGCTTGAAGAAGAACTGCACATATTAAACACTCCTCCATAAAGGACCCTCTTTAGAGTCAACACCTGGAGCGGAGAAATATCCTGCTGTTTCTTCTGAGGGTTCCAGAGCAAGTTCCAGAGCACTTCCAGAGAAGTGACACCACCCTGGCTGAAGAATTTTAGAGCACAGAAGCCCACTGCTGGCCACCAGCCCCTGGACACAAAGAGTGGCCCTTTTCCATGGGACACAAAACTGACCACCCCCAGTTTCCTGATACCAGTTTGGAGGTGTTTGGCACTACAAAGGCAGCCATGCTTCTAGGTGGTAACAGCTTTGGTCTGGGAGAAATCCTGCGCTGTTTGGAATTTTAGGAAGCAGATTCCCTCTGCCAGCCACAGGCCCCTGGACACAAACGGTGACTGTTTCCATGGAAAAACCCCCTCACCCCCCATTTTCCTTATATCGGTTTGGAGGAGGCGTTTGGTACTCCAAAGGCAGCCAGGGTTGTAGGTGGGGGAAGTTTTCACCTGGGAGAAATCATGGGATGCGCCTTCCTCCCATGGGTACATTGGCATATCCCAAAATTGCTGGGTCTCCTGGTAAAGTCACTCAGACTCACCCAAAAAAATTCCCAAAAAATCCCCCCAACCCCACCCCCCCAAAAAAAACCCAGAAAAAAACAGCTAAAAATTCCCAAAAAATAATAATAATTTTTAAAAAATCCCAAAAAATTCTCAAAAAATCCCCAAAACATCCAACATTTTTAGGCTTTTGGGAACTTTTCCTGACCCAAAACCTGCATGAAAAATATCCTGAAAACCCCACAAAGACTCGCCAAAAATAACTACAAATCAAAAAAGGTGAAAACTTCCCCAAAGAATCCCCCCAAAAAAATCCCTAAAATTACTGAATTTTTAACCTATTTGTGAGTCTCATCCAGACCTAAACCCTGTGTGAAAAATCCCAAAAAACACCCACAACAAATCCCTAAGGAATTAAAAGGAAACACTAAAAGTACCAAAAATATTCTCAAAATATTCCCAAAATTTTGCAAAAACTTCCCAAAAACTCCCAACATTTTTAGACATCTGGGAACTCCCTCATGATCCAAAACACCCCCAATAAATCTCGACACAGTCACCAAAAAACACACCAAAAAATCCCTCAAAAATAAAAAAAAAAGTGAAGAAAAAAATAAAATCCCAAAAATTAAAAAAAAAAAAAAATCCCAAAATGTTTACCTATCTTGAATTTTCATCCTGACTCAAAACCTGGATGAAAATTCCCCAGAAATGCCAAAAAACACCCACTTTTGTTTAAAAGGCTCAAAATCCCCAAAACAAATTCCCGTAAATTTTTTTACCTTCCTGGGAGTTTCATCCCAGCCCAAAACCTGCCCAAAAAATGCCCCAGAATTCCCAGAAAATATCCATAAAATCACAAAAAAAATCGAAAAAGACTGCTAAAAAATTCCCCAAAAACATCCTGAAAAATTTGGGAAGGGTCCTCACCTGTCCAGGATTGGCTTCATCTGCTGCAGGTGCTGGAGGGGGCTGAGCTCGGTGCTGTCCGGGGCCATCCCCATCCCCCTGGGGTCGATGCTGGGATTCAGGGTCAGGAACTCCAAATCCTCATGGCCATAGCGGTTCCGGAACCGCTCCAGGCGCTTGGCCAGGCCCCGAGCGAGCCATGATTCCAGGGATGCCTGGGGGAAAAATCCAGAAAAAGTTGGGAAACATAAGGAAAAAGATCCAGATAAAACTGGATTTGAAATGGCCCAAAATCTGCCCTAAAAATCGCAATAAAAATGGCCAAAAAAGTCCTAAAATTTGCACTAAAATACCCAGAGATTGTCCCACAACCCAGCAAGATTCCAGGGACTTCTAAGGAAAACAAATGGGAAAACAGGTGGGGAAAAAAAATCTGGGGGAAATCTGACTTAAAATAGCTAAAAATCCCTAAGAGTTGCACTAAAAAAGGCCCAAAAAGTCCTAAAATCTGCACGAAAACACCACAAATCTACCAAAATTTCAAGGATTTCTGTGAAATATCATAAGAAAGAGCTCCTAAAAAATCCATGCAAACATATTAAAAAAAAAATCCTCTAAAAAGTCCTAAGATCAGTCACTAGACACCTAAAATCTGCACTGAAACACCTCAAACCTGCCAAAATTTCAAGCATTTCTGGGAAAAAACATTGAGGAAAGATCTGGAAAAAATTCAACCTAAAAACAAAAAAAAACCAAAACAAACAAAAAAAAAATTCATGCTAAAAAATACAAAAATCCCCTAAAAATCACACTAAAAACGGCCATAAACGTCCTAAAATCTGCACTGAAACACACAAAATCTGCCAAAATTCCAAGGATTTCTGGAAAAAATCTTGGGAAGGAATTCCTAAAGAAATCTGCAAATCTGAAATCGTAAAAAATTTCTAAAATTCCCCTCCATAAAGTCCTAAAATCGGTCACTGGACACCCAAAATCTGCATGAAATGACCCAAAAGTGTTTCCAAACTCAGGGAAAATCCCAGGGATTATTAGGGAAAAAAATGGGAAAAAATATTTCCTTGAAAATACTTAAAAATAAAAAAAGAAAAAAAAGAAAAAAAAAAGAAAAAAAAGAAAAAAAAGAAAAAAAAAGGCATAAAAACTTGGAAAACCCTCCCAAAAAATTCCTAAAAGTGACATGGGGAGCCCCAAAACCTCCACTATAAAAGGGAAAAACGGCCCCAAAATAGGTGATACTCCAGGAATTTCTGGAGGGAAAAATGTCCCTAAAAGCTTGAAACATATCCTAAACCGAAATATCCCAAACAAATGGGTCTGGAGGTGCCCCAGGTGTCCCAAATGGGTCTGGGGGGGGGGGGGGGTGGGGGGGAGGTCCTAGGGGTGTCCCAAGTGTGTCCTAGGAAGATTTTGGGACGTTCCAGGTGTCCCAAATGGGTGATTGGGGGGGGGTCCCAAGGAAATCCCGGGGGCGTCCTCAGGGCCTCCTAAGGGATCCCAAATGGGTCTGGGGTCTCGAGGTGGGTCCCTAAATGGGTCTGGGGGAGACCCCCGGGGATTTTAGAGGCTCCCAGGTGTGTCCTAGGAGGACTTTGAGGAGTCGCAGGTGTCCCCAAATTACCATGAGGAGTCTGGGGGAAGGGGCAGAAATGGAGCTGGAGAGATCCCAAAATGGCTCCGGGGGCGTCCCAGGCCTGGCTCTGGTGTGCTGCAGGGGGATTTTGGGGTATCCCATAACTCCAAAGGGGTCTGGGGGTATCCCAGGAGGTCTCAGGGGTATCCCAGGTGACCGGAAATTGGCCTGTGGTGTCAGGGGTGGTCCCCAAATGGGTATGGGGTCTCCCAAAAAAATTTGGGAGGGGGTCCCAGGTATGGCCCAGGTGTCTCCAAACGGGCCTGGGAACCCCAGGGGGGTCCCCAGAAGGGGCTGGGGGGGTCGGGCCCCACCCCCCACGGGGGCCACCAGGGTCACCTGGGCCGGGGGGGGGGGGAAAGGTGCTGCCCCCCCCCAGCAGGTGCATCACTTTCCCTGGGGGGCAAAAGGGGAGGGGGCAGCACCGGTCTGGAGCTTTTCCAGTTGTTTTCCCGCTATCTTCCTGATTTTTTTCTGACGTTTTCCCAATTTTTAGGTGTTTTTTTGTTATTTTTAGAGATGTTTGGGTATTTTTTGGAATCTTTTTCTCATTTTTGGAGTCCCCATTCCAAATATTGTGGTTTTCCCCAGATTTTTGAATTTCCCCCCATTTTTTCCCATTTTTTCCCCTATTTCTTTCCCGATTTTTAAAAATTATATTTTTTTGCAATATTTGGCATTTTCTTCCTATTTTTACAGTGATTTGCTTTTCTTTTTATTTTTTATATTTTCTGGTTATTTTCTTATTTTTGGTGTCTCCACGCCTAGTTTGGGGTTTTTTCTAAATTTTTCCTTTTTTTCCCCCCATGTTTTCCCCATATTTTCCCCATTTTTCCCCCCATTCTTTCCCCAAATTATCCATTTTTCCCCTTCATATTTTTCTGATTTTCCCCCAATTTTTAAATATCTTTTCTATTTCTAGAGCGTATGCTTTTTTTTTTTTTTGCTTTTTTTTTAAAGCATATTCAGAATCTCCACTCCCAATTTGGTGTTTTTTTGCAGATTTTTCCATTTTTTCCCATTTTTTCCCTTATTTCCTCAGTTTTTTCTCAATATTTTCTACGGGTTTTTTTAAATTATTTTCCAGTTTTGTGAATGTTTTTGTGGGTGGGGGGAGGGTGTTTTACTCATTTTTGCACCTTCATTCCCAATTTGGTGAGTTTTGCACATTGTTGGGTTTCTTCCCAATCTTTCCCCTATTTTTCCTGATTTTTTCCAATTTTTTTTGGGTTTTTTCCCCTTTCTTAGAAATTTTTTTTTGCATTTTTTCGGTTGTTTTCTCATTTTTGGTGCCCCCCCACCCCCCTTCCTAATTTTGGGGTTTTCAAATATTTTTTTTAAAGTTTTTCTGGTTTTTTTCCCAATTTTTATTCTTTTTTTTCCCCCCAATTTTCCCTATCTTCCCCATTTTTCTCATTTTCCGGCATTTTTCCCTATTTTTTTGATAATTTTTTTTGTGTGTTTTATTTCATTGTTGGAGTCTCCACTCACAATTCTGAGATTTTTTCCCCCAGTTTTTCCACTTTTTCCCCTGAATTTTCCCTTTCCCCCCCAATTCTTTGCCTTTCCCCCCCCCCCCCCCCCCATTTTTAGAGAGATGTTTTCGTATTGGGGGTGGGGTGTGTGTGTCATTTTTTGGCATTTCCATACCAAATTTGGTGTTTTTTACCAGATTTTTGGGGGTTTTCCTAATTTTTTCCTATTTCTTTCCCATTTTTCCCCAGATTTTTACCATTTTTTCCCAATTTTCTTCAATCTTTTTCTTATTTTCTACTTCTAAAATATTTTTCTTCTTTTTTTTTGTTTTATTTTTGTTTTTAGCATTTCTCCTTAATTTTAGATGTTTTTTCTTCTATTTGAGTTTCTTTTCCCCTTATTTTGGAATGGTCTCACCCATTTTTAGGGCACTCCACCTGATTTTGTATTTTTTCCCGATGATGGGGGGTTTTCCCTATTTTTCCCCATTTCCCCCCCTATTTCTTCATTTTTTTCTTGGTTTTCCTAATTTTTTCCTAAATTTTTTAGCATTTTTCCCTCTTTTTGAATATCTTTGTGTCTCTTTTGGGGTTTCTTTCCTTATTTGGGGGGCCACTCCCAATTTTGGGTTTTTCCCCATTTCTGGCTGTTTTTTCCCCATTTTTGGGGTCACCTAGGCAGGTGGAGGCCAGCAGGTACACCACGTTCCCTGGGGGGAAAAGGGGACAAGTCAGCACCAGTTTGGGGGCTTTCCCCAATTTTTACCCCATTTTTCTGCATTTTCCCTGACTTTTCCTGGGATTTTTTCCCCCTTTTTTCCCCTGTTTTTCCATATTTTTAGATTTTTTTTTTTTTTGTAATTTTGGGGGTTTCTCCTCATTTTTGGGGTCACCTGGGAAGGGGAATTCCCAAAAAATTCCCCAAATTTCCCCAAATTCCCAGATTTTCCCCCAAATCCCAAAAACCCCCCAAAAAGCCTCTCTCTTCCCCCCCCCCCCCCCCCCCCCCCTCGGGAAACCTCCTAAAAATGCTAAAAATCTCCCAAAAATTTTAAGGATCTAAAATCTGTCCCAAATTGTCTTGTTCTCTCCCGAAATTCTCCCGAATTCATAAAGAAATTCTGAAATTTTCACCAAACCACCCCAAAAACAGCCATAAACTGCTTAAAACCCTCCTAAAAACACAGAAAACATAGAAAGTCTTATAAAAATTAAAATCCTTATTTTTTCCCAAAAGCCCTGAATTTTTTCTCACAATTCCCCAATTTTTTTCCAAATTCTTAAAAGAATCCCAAAATTTTTCCCAAAACCACCCCAGAAACTCCAAAAAACTCCCCAAGACCACCTCAAACCCCCAAACTCCCCTTAAAGACAACCCAAACAATCCCCAAAAATGAAAATAGAAACCCCAGAAAAATCCATAAAATTCTCCAAACCCCCCCAAAATTCTGAACTTTTCCTGTAACAACCCATAAACCTCCAAAAAACCCCAAAATTCCCATAAAAACACCCAGAAAACCCAAAATTGAAATAAAACTTCCAAAACAGCCCTAAAATCCATTCCTCCCCCAAAAATACCCATTTTCCCCCCAAATCCTCAAATTTTACCCATTTTTTTCACAAAATCCCCAAATTTTTCCAAAAAAGCCTCAAAATTTTCCCCGTTTTTTTCTGCCAAAGCCACTCAATTTTCCCACCAAATCCCCACATTTCTCCCTAATTTATCCCTGAATTTTTCCCAATTTTTTTTCACCAAAATACCCATATATTTCCTAAATTTTTTTCAAAAAATCCCTGAATTTCTCCTGATTTTCTTCCCAAAAACCTCCAAATTTCTCCCCAAACCCCTAAATTTCTTCCCAAACCCTCAAATTTTTTCCCCCAAAATTCTCACATTTCCCCCAAAATTTCTAACTTTTTTTTCCCAGTTTCCCCCAAATTTGTCACCAAAATTCACGATTTTTGCAGAATTTACCCCATTTCCCCCCAAAATTCTCAAATTTTACCCGAATTTCCCCCCAAATTCCCAACTTTCTCCCATAATTCCCAAAATCCCCCAAATTTTTCCCCAACCCCCAAATTTTCTCTTTTCTCCCAAAACTTCTCCAAAGCTTCAAATTTTTCACCAATTTTTTCCCCAAACCCCCGAATTTCTACCCAAACCCCCTGAATTTTCCCCATTTTTCCCTCGCTGGCCTGCATCAGCTGAGTCAGCAGTGAGGGGGGTAGAGCCAGTCAGGATGAAACTCCAGGATAGGTAAAAATTTCGGGAATTTTTTTGGAGCATTCTTTGGGATTTTTTAATTTTTAAATTTTTTTTCATTTTTAGCTTTTAAAAACAATTTTAGTGACTTTTGGGGGGATTTTTGGGACGGGTTTCAAGCAGGGGATTTTGCAAGCAGGTTTTGCCTCAGGATGAAACTTGCGAATCGGTGAAAGTTATCTGAATTTTTGGGATTTTTTAAAAGGAATTTTTCGGAATTTCTTCGAATTTAAATATTTTTTTGTAATTTTTTGAGACTTTATTTTTTGAAGGTTGAGGGATTTTTCAGGGGGCTTGGGGTAGAGAATGAAGATCCCGCACAGGTAAGAAATTTGGGGAAATTTATTTGGGAATTTATTTAGGAAATTTTAGGGTATTTTTGGAGGGACTCATAGATTTCTTTACACGTTTTGGGGGGCCCTGGAGTGCGCTGTGCTCGGCCATCCCAACACCTGCAGCAGATGGAGTCGATCCTGGAAAGGTGAGAAACCTTCCGGAATTTTTGGGGGCAGTTTCAGGAATTTTTAACCGAGTTTTTTGCGGGTTTCTTTTGAATAGTTTGGGAGATTTTGTGGATGCTTTTTGGGATTTTAGGGGATTTTTTCGACAGGTTTTGATTTGGGATAAGATTCTGACATGCCTAAATATGTTGGGCGTATTGGGGATATTTTTGGGAATTTTTGGGGTTTCTATGGGTTTTTCAGGAATTTTTTAGCATATTTAAAAAATTTGTTTGGGACTTTTCCTGGGCTTTTATGGGCATTTCTTGGGAATTTTCATGCAGGCTTTGGGTCAGGATGAAATTCCCTGATAGGTAGAAATTTTGGGAATTTTTTTGGATTTTGTTTGAATTTTTAGTGGTTTTTTTTTTTCCCTCTACATTTTTAAAAAGGTTTTAAATTATTTTTCTGGTTTGGGGGTTTTTTGGGGATTTTTTGGGGTTTGAATGAAACTCCTGTACAGGGAAGTATTTTGGGAATATTTGGGGAATTTTCTGGGGAATTTTTTGGAATTTTTAGATTTTTAAAAGAGATTTTGTTCTTTGAGTTTTTGTGGGTTTTGGGGGAAATTTTGGGGGATTTTTAAGGGGATTGTGGGTGAGGATGAAGATCCTGGACATGTAAGAAATGTGAGGAATTCTGGGGGAATTTATTTAGGAATTTTTTAGGGTATTTTGGGGGGCATTCAGGGGGTTTTTACCCATTTTGGGGGGCCCTGGAGAGTGCCAGGCTCAGCCCCCTCAGCGCTTGCAGCAGATGGAGCCAATCCTGGACAGGTGAGGAACCTTCTGGAATTTTGGGGATTTTTTTAGCATTTGTTTCAAATTTTAAAGTGATTTTTTGGCAGGGTTTGGGGGTTTTGGGGGATTTTCCATGCGTGTTTTGGGTCGAGATTAAATTCCAAGACTGGTAAAAGTTTTGGGAATTTTTGGGGAATTTTTAGCAATTTTTCGAACTTCTCTAGGCATTTTTTGGCATGTCTTTTTTTTAATTTATTTTGGGGAGTTTTGGGGCAGGTTTTGGGTCGGGATGAAACTCCTGTATTGGTAAAAAATTCAGGAATTTGTGAGGCTTTTGGGGGGGGGGGGTTTCTTTTTTATTTTTTCCCCATTTTTTTTGGTGATTTTTTTAGGTACTTTTCAGGATATTTTGGGATTTTTTGGGAATTTTTTAGCGAGTCCAAGTGACTTTACAGGGGGATCCAGGAATTTTAGGACGTGCCAGTGTCCCCAGTGTCCCCAGGGAGTGTCCCAGGTGTCCCCCTGGGCGAGTCCAAATCTCTTTAGGGGTGGATCCAGGAGCTTTGGGCTGTTCCATGTCCCCATGGGGGGGTTCCAGTGTCCCCAGGGAGGGGATCCAGGAGCTTTAGGATGTCCGGGTGTCCCCAGGGGGTGTCCCACATGTCCCTATGGGTGACTCCAAGTTACTTTAGTGGGGGGGGGGGGGGTCTAGGAAATTTTGGAGAACTCAAGTCCCCAAAAGAGGGTTCCCAGTGTCCCCAGGGGTGTCCCCAAGGTGTCACCTCCCCATTGCTGGATCTCCTCAGATTCCTGGGGGGGGGGGGGGGGGGTGTCACAGGTGTGTCCCCAGGGGTCTCCCCAAGGTGTCACCTCCCCATTGCTGGATCTCCTCAGATTCCGGGGGGGGGGGGGGGGGTGTCACAGGTGTGTCCCCAGGGGTCTCCCCATGGACAAGTCCAAGTGACTTTAGGGGGTGACCCAGAAAATTTGGGACGTGCCAATGTCCCTGTGGAGGATCCCAGGATTTCTCCCATACCAAGGCTTCCACCACCTAGAAGCCTGCCTGCCATTGGAGTGCCAAACGCCTCCTCCAAACTGGTACCAAGAAACTGGGGGGAGAGTTTTGTTCCCCATGCAAAAGGCTGTGTCCCAGGGGATGTGGCCTAAACCCAAGCTGCCACCACCTAGAACCCTGGCTGCGTTTGGAGTGCCAAGTGCCTCCTGACATCATTAAAGTGGGAGGTTGAGTTTTGCTTCAGGCCACCGCTCCTGTCCGGGTTCCTGTAGCTGGCAGGGGGCTTCTGCCTGCTAAAATTACAAATGGCACAGGATTTCTCGCAGACCCAAGTTGCCACCACCTAGAACTCTTGCTGCTCTGGGAGTGCCAAACGCCTCTTCCAACCTTACACCAGGAAACTGGGGACTGAGTTTTGCTTCCCATGGAAAACACGTCCACCATTCGTGTCCAGGTGCCTGTAGCTGGGAGCGGGCTCCTGCCCAATGTTATTCAGAATGGCACAGGAGTTTTCCCAGACCCAAACTGCTGTCGCTTAGAACAATGGCTGCCTTTGGAGTGCCAAATGCCGCCTCAAAAGTCAAAACTGACATCAGGAAACTGTGGAGGCGAGTTTCATTTCATTGGGAAAAGGGCCACCGTTCTTTTCCAGGGCCCTCTTCCTGGGACTGGGTTTCTGCAGGCTCTAATTCCAAATGGCACAGGATCTCTCCCAGACCCAAGGTCTCACCATCTAGAGCCCTGGCTGCCGTTGGGGTGCCAAACGCCTCCTCCAAACTGACATCAGGAAACTAGGGATGTAAGTTAAATTTTACTGGGGAAAAAAACCGCCATTCGTGTCCGGGGGCCTGTGCCTGTGAGTGGGCTTCTGCCCGCTTGAATTCCAAACGGCGCAGGATTTCTCCCTGACCCAAGCTGCCACCACCTAGAAGCCTGGTTGCCTTTGGAGTGCCAAATGCCTCCTCTAAACTAACATCAAGAAACTGGGGCAGTGACTTTTGTTGCCCATGGAAAAGAGCTGCCCTGGGTTCCCCGCTCCATCACCCTCTTCCTTTCCGCATTGGCTGAAATATTCAGAGCTGAATCGCCTACTCTACCCCCACTCTAATACGCACCCTTCCTTTGAGAGGTAAAGGAAAGATAAAAAAACCTCTTTCTAATTCTATTAAGTATCTCTTCTCATGCTCTAGTTTCATGAATTTAACACAGCCGTTCTTGAGCAAGTCGGTGCTCATTAGTAAAAGTTTCTAGAACTAAGAGTTTCTTCTATTACTTCGCTAACTCTAAGTTCCCAGCCTTACCTACTAGCAGATTTACATGGTCTTTTGTGTAAAGACACATTCATCGGACTCCTTTCTCTCCCACACATTCTTGCTGGTGGGGTGGCTCCCACTGGCACCACACCCGCACCCACACCTGCCCCCATGCGCACACACATACACATACCCCACACACCTCGGCACACAACCCTGCACACACACAGACACACACAGACATACACACACAATCACACACAGACACACACACAGACACACAATCACACAAACACACAGACACACACACACACAGACACACACACACACAAACACAGAAACACACACACAATCACACACACACACACACACAGGCTTTTCTTTACTGCCTCGGATTGATTTGCTCATCCATTCCCCACATGAGTTCCTTCCACATTTGTCCAGGTCCTGCCCTGCATTCGTGCTTCTCTTTCGAGCGCTTGCAAAGAAGAGCATGCAGCTAGAAGGGGAAGATCGGGGGAATCTGTGTGCGCTGGAGCTATGGGTTTGGGAGCAGGGGTGTTCGCAGTTCGGCTCCGCACTGGGGGCGCTCGAGCCGGGCCGGGCGCTTTTCTTTCTTTGGGAGTCGACAGCGCTACCGCGTGGTTGTTTTCATGAGCGCTGACAGTGCCCAGGAAAAGCCAAGCGCTTTCCGGGCCCGGCCCCTTCGTGTGGGAGCAGTGCGGGAAAGAGCTCTGCTGTGGATGGATCCTGGCTCTTGGAGAATGGATTCCTGCATGTAGCAGGGAAGGAAGAGGAATCGTTTCATTGTTGGCTGAGCAGGTTATAAGCTGCAAAAATAAGGTAATTGCAGAAAGGCTTCTTCCTTTCAGAGCCGTGCTCTGCGTGATCACCTGCTCAACATGTAACTCGCACACGCTTGAACTGCATCCACTTCCCTGGAGATACGCACTTTCTCTCAAGGTCTAGGTACCATCCTACCCTCTCAAGCCTCGCAGATTCCAACCCTCTTCAAATTGTCAAGCAGCGGCTTGCAAAGAAAAAGTCCTAAAACAATAAGACAGTGCTGGCTTTCATAGTCCCTTTGCAGTCTGTAAACGAGACAGAACACACTAGTGATTAGCTCTTTCCTTATCAACTACATATATAGCATCAACGCATTGTCTCCACTCGGCAGAGTCCATTGTTACTTTTCCAGCTGCAGCTCAGACTGAGAGATGTGCCGGGACAGAAGGCATTTGCTGCCCTACCGTCTTTCCTGTGACACCTGACAGCTGCAGCTCGATCAATGTCACACTCTTTCTGTGTTGCCGAGTCCATGCAGCTAGACATCACACAGATGGAAGTGCCAGGACAGAAGACGTTCTTAACGCACCCCCTTCACTTAGCAGCAGTTACATTGAGCACCATGCACTGCGGCTCTGTGTCTTCTTTTCCAGCTAGACCTGCTGTCATTTTCTTCACTCTCGCATCTTCCTTCCAAACGTCCAGCAGCGGCGCCTATAGATAAAGGCTCTGGAAGCAAAAGCCAGTAAAGAGCTCCACCTTCCTCTTAGCCCACGTAAGCCACATCAAACTCACTTGTGCACTCTGTCCCTTTTCTGCTGCCTCTGTTATTGTGTGGTTTAGATATCAGAGAGTGAAGGTTAGCGCATTTGTTACTACAGAGGGCAGGAAGAGCAATAACTAGCAGTACATGTACTTTCCATTCAACTGCCTCATTACTAATGCCACCGTGAATTTGGCTGGCAGGCCAGTGGCAGACACACTCATCTCTCAGCCAGTATGCTGGGCACACTCACCCGGTGCTCTGTGGCTTCATTCTTCGTCTTCTGTAAGCTGTCCCACTCTCATTCTCCCGGAGGTAAATTGTCCTCTACTTCTCACACAGAACATTCTGCCCGCAGTGATGTGCTGCAAAGCTTTGCTTCTGTTAAAATATTCTCAGGCTCTCACTTTCCTTCTAAACACCACATACCACATCATTCCGTCTTCTTGTCATCTGACTCAAAAAGGAAAGCTTCTCGGCTACGTCTCTTGCAGAGAATTGCACCTCAACATCAAGGTTACCACGAGCTTGCCTCTGAAACTTGAACTTGCACCGCATTTAGGGGGCAGTCCTCTTTCTCTCACAATCTGCAAAGCACCACCAGATCAGCGCGCCCTTTGCACAGTACTTCTTAGCTTGTAGTGTCACCACGCAAATTACAGCTTCGCAAGGACTAAAGCTCGATAGAGGCATTGCACATTAAAAAATGTGCCCACACAAAGACATGTTCTTCATGTCCCCTTCTAGCCATCCAGATTGTGGTGCTGTGTTTAAATGTCTTGGCCACTGAATGGCTAATCTAGCAAGTGCTTTTCTCCTGTCACATTTCACTAAGGGACAGCTAATGGACAGTTGGGACTCTGAAAACCTTAACAGGATATGAGAGTACCTAAAATGTGAAGAAAATCTATGCACAGTAGTTGTGTAGTATACACAGGGAAAAATGGCAAAGCTGAATGCCATTGCTGGGCTTCAGTTCTGTCTGGTTAACATCAGGCCAAAATGAAAAGGCTAAGCACCGGGCTTGTCTGAGCAGCGTACTGTATTGAAAAAGTTCAGGAAAAGTTTGTTCACTGTTGGAGTCGTCTGAGAATGCTCTTGCTGCTGAAAAAGCATTTTTTTAGCATCTCAAAATGTGGTGATAATATTCTTACACCTTCACCATTGCAAAGTCTAATGGAGAGAAGGGGTTGTAAGATACACATTCTCCAAATAACTCTGAAACAGCGCATAGCTAACCCCTCTCTGCACCGTCCTTCTCAGAGAGGTATACCATCTACATTTTCCACTTTCACAGCTCAGTTGCACACTTTGGACAGTTGTTTTCCTAGCTCCAGAAGCAAAATCCAGTGCAGGATTGCACTTTCTCTTTTCCCCATGTAAGTCACAGCAAATTCACCCAGTCATCGTATTCTTCACTCCTCCACTGCATTTATGCTTTTATTCTCTGCATCTAGAAGCCTAAAGGCAAGCACAGTTGTTTCCACAGAGTGCTGGAAGACAAATAGGCAGCAACATGTGAAGGTTTCTTTCACCTGCTTCCTTATGCCTTGCCGCTGTGCATTCAGCTGGAAGGCCAGTGGCAGCCACACTTTTCTTACACCAAGTACGCTGCGCACAACCAACCTGGTGCTCTGCACCTTCCTTCATCTTTCTATCCTTTAGCCCTTTCCTTCTCCCACAGGTGAATCGTGGTCTACGTCTCACACAAAACACTCCTGGCACAGAAGCACTCCTAGGTTTTGATTCTGCAGAAACACCTCTAGGTCTTGTACTCTCCTTCTGAACACTACTTACCAAACCCTTCTGCCTCTCTTGTCATCTGAATCTAAACTGAAAACTTCTCAGGTGCCTCTAGCACAGAGAACCGTTCCAGTACATCTGCAGACAAACAAGCCTGGTTCTCTGCCACTTCATTCTTCACCTTATGTGATTCAGGAAGAACTGAGTCCCAGCAATGGCATTCATCTTTGCTGCTTTTCAGTGCGTATACTATAGAGAACTACTGTGTTTTTTGCACAGTTTTTCTTCAGGTTTTAGGTACTATCATAGCCTTTCTATTTCATAGATCCTAAACTGTTCATGTATCTCTCACTCAGTGAAGTGTGGCTGGAGAGAATCACTTGCTGGATTAGTCGCTCTATGTACAAGACATTTAACAGAGCACCATAATCTGGGTGAATAAAGGACATGCAGGACATGTTTTTGTCTTGGCACTTTTTTCTGTGTGAGACTTCTCTCCGAAGCTTTAGTCCTTGCTAAGCGGTAATGTGCACGGTGGTATTTCAAGCTGAGAAGAACCATGCAAAAAGTGTGACGATCTGGTGGCCCTTCGCAGGTTGCAAAAGAGAAAGTTCTGCCATTTGAGTGTGATTCAAATAGAAGTTTCAACAAGTTTTAGGGGCCGTGTCAGACAGCCTTGATTTTCAGGTTCTGTTCTCTACTTCAGACATAACTGGGAAGCTTTCGGTTTAGATTCAGACAACAAGGGAGGCAGAACGATATTTTTAACTATGTTAAGTGCATGGCCCTAGTGTCTTTCAGCAGAAGCAGTTCGCTGGAGCGCTTCACTGGCCTCACAGTGTTCTGTGTGTGAAGTGCGGGACAATTTGCCACTGGGAGAACATAAGAGCATCAGGTCACAAATCGCAAAGAACAAAGCCACAGAACAGCGGGCAGTGCACAGCACAGGATGCCCAGTTGGAAAACGAGCAATGGCTCATTCAGAGTGGCAGTCAGCTGAGATTGCTCTTGCTGACTGAAGAAGTAAAGCGATGCTACTGGGCTTCATCACCCAGCTCGGAGATTCAATCTTTTTTACACTTTTAGTGTTGCAGAGTCTATGATCACTCAGCCCATAGATTACCCAGAAGGATGCGCCAAGACAAGCGGCATTCTTAATATACACTTTATCTAAGCAACCTTGAAACTGTGCACAACAGCATGTGTCTCTGCACCTTCCTTCTGGGATAGATGTACTGTCATATTTTCTACTCTCGCAGCTCTGTTGCAAACTTTGAGCAACTCTTCTCATAGGAAAAAAGCTCTAGAAGTAAAAGCAAGCACACTCTGCTTGCCGATCATAAGCTGCATCAAACTCACCAACTGCACTTTATTTGCCCTTTTCCGCTGCATCTATCATTGTGTTTTCTGGGTCTCAGTGCATAAAGTAAGCACAATTGTTTTCAAAGAGAGCAGGGAGAAGAATACTTAGCAGCACAATCCCTCCTTATGACTGCCAAGGTCAGTTTGGAATACACTTTTGTCTTGCAGCCTATACGCTGCGCCTACCAGTCCTGTGTTCTGTGGCTCTTTTCTGCACCTTTTGTAATTTGTCGCACTTTCATTCTCCCAGAAATGAATCATTGTCTCTATTTCTCACACAGAATGCTCTGCCAACAGCAAAGCACACCTAAGTATTGATTCTGCCAAAGCTTTCCCGGAGCTTGCCCCTAAAACTTGTGGAAACTTCTATTTGAACCACATTAATGGTACAGTCCTCTTTCCTTTACAATCTGTGAAGCGCCATACCATCTATGCACTCTTTGCACTATTCTTCTCAGCTTGAAAGCCCACGGCACACATTACAGCTTTGCAAGGACTAAAGACCATGGCACAGAAAGATGTAACAGGCCTAAAACATGCCCTGCATGTACCCTTCTATTTGCCCAGATTGTGGTGCTGTGTTGAATATCCTGGACAAATACAGAGTAATCCAACAACTGCTCTTCTCCTGCCACATTTGAGTGAGACCTGCATGGTCAGTGTGGACTCTGTAGAACAGAAAGGCTATGAATGTACCAAAAGCTAAGAAAAAACTGCACATTACACAGTATTTGTGCATAGCATATGCACTAAAAAGCGGTAAAATTTAACGCCATTGCTGGGACTCAGTTCTTCCTGAATCACATAAGGTGAAGAATGAAGTGGCAGAGAACCAGGCTTGTTTGTCTGCAGATGTACTGGAACGGTTCTCTGTGCTAGAGGCACCTGAGAAGTTTTCAGTTTAGATTCAGATGACAAGAGAGGCAGAAGGGTTTGGTAAGTAGTGTTCAGAAGGAGAGTACAAGACCTAGAGGTGTTTCTGCAGAATCAAAACCTAGGAGTGCTTCTGTGCCAGGAGTGTTTTGTGTGAGACGTAGACCACGATTCACCTGTGGGAGAAGGAAAGGGCTAAAGGATAGAAAGATGAAGGAAGGTGCAGAGCACCAGGTTGGTTGTGCGCAGCGTACTTGGTGTAAGAAAAGTGTGGCTGCCACTGGCCTTCCAGCTGAATGCACAGCGGCAAGGCATAAGGAAGCAGGTGAAAGAAACCTTCACATGTTGCTGCCTATTTGTCTTCCAGCACTCTGTGGAAACAACTGTGCTTGCCTTTAGGCTTCTAGATGCAGAGAATAAAAGCATAAATGCAGTGGAGGAGTGAAGAATACGATGACTGGGTGAATTTGCTGTGACTTACATGGGGAAAAGAGAAAGTGCAATCCTGCACTGGATTTTGCTTCTGGAGCTAGGAAAACAACTGTCCAAAGTGTGCAACTGAGCTGTGAAAGTGGAAAATGTAGATGGTATACCTCTCTGAGAAGGACGGTGCAGAGAGGGGTTAGCTATGCGCTGTTTCAGAGTTATTTGGAGAATGTGTATCTTACAACCCCTTCTCTCCATTAGACTTTGCAATGGTGAAGGTGTAAGAATATTATCACCACATTTTGAGATGCTAAAAAAATGCTTTTTCAGCAGCAAGAGCATTCTCAGACGACTCCAACAGTGAACAAACTTTTCCTGAACTTTTTCAATACAGTACGCTGCTCAGACAAGCCCGGTGCTTAGCCTTTTCATTTTGGCCTGATGTTAACCAGACAGAACTGAAGCCCAGCAATGGCATTCAGCTTTGCCATTTTTCCCTGTGTATACTACACAACTACTGTGCATAGATTTTCTTCACATTTTAGGTACTCTCATATCCTGTTAAGGTTTTCAGAGTCCCAACTGTCCATTAGCTGTCCCTTAGTGAAATGTGACAGGAGAAAAGCACTTGCTAGATTAGCCATTCAGTGGCCAAGACATTTAAACACAGCACCACAATCTGGATGGCTAGAAGGGGACATGAAGAACATGTCTTTGTGTGGGCACATTTTTTAATGTGCAATGCCTCTATCGAGCTTTAGTCCTTGCGAAGCTGTAATTTGCGTGGTGACACTACAAGCTAAGAAGTACTGTGCAAAGGGCGCGCTGATCTGGTGGTGCTTTGCAGATTGTGAGAGAAAGAGGACTGCCCCCTAAATGCGGTGCAAGTTCAAGTTTCAGAGGCAAGCTCGTGGTAACCTTGATGTTGAGGTGCAATTCTCTGCAAGAGACGTAGCCGAGAAGCTTTCCTTTTTGAGTCAGATGACAAGAAGACGGAATGATGTGGTATGTGGTGTTTAGAAGGAAAGTGAGAGCCTGAGAATATTTTAACAGAAGCAAAGCTTTGCAGCACATCACTGCGGGCAGAATGTTCTGTGTGAGAAGTAGAGGACAATTTACCTCCGGGAGAATGAGAGTGGGACAGCTTACAGAAGACGAAGAATGAAGCCACAGAGCACCGGGTGAGTGTGCCCAGCATACTGGCTGAGAGATGAGTGTGTCTGCCACTGGCCTGCCAGCCAAATTCACGGTGGCATTAGTAATGAGGCAGTTGAATGGAAAGTACATGTACTGCTAGTTATTGCTCTTCCTGCCCTCTGTAGTAACAAATGCGCTAACCTTCACTCTCTGATATCTAAACCACACAATAACAGAGGCAGCAGAAAAGGGACAGAGTGCACAAGTGAGTTTGATGTGGCTTACGTGGGCTAAGAGGAAGGTGGAGCTCTTTACTGGCTTTTGCTTCCAGAGCCTTTATCTATAGGCGCCGCTGCTGGACGTTTGGAAGGAAGATGCGAGAGTGAAGAAAATGACAGCAGGTCTAGCTGGAAAAGAAGACACAGAGCCGCAGTGCATGGTGCTCAATGTAACTGCTGCTAAGTGAAGGGGGTGCGTTAAGAACGTCTTCTGTCCTGGCACTTCCATCTGTGTGATGTCTAGCTGCATGGACTCGGCAACACAGAAAGAGTGTGACATTGATCGAGCTGCAGCTGTCAGGTGTCACAGGAAAGACGGTAGGGCAGCAAATGCCTTCTGTCCCGGCACATCTCTCAGTCTGAGCTGCAGCTGGAAAAGTAACAATGGACTCTGCCGAGTGGAGACAATGCGTTGATGCTATATATGTAGTTGATAAGGAAAGAGCTAATCACTAGTGTGTTCTGTCTCGTTTACAGACTGCAAAGGGACTATGAAAGCCAGCACTGTCTTATTGTTTTAGGACTTTTTCTTTGCAAGCCGCTGCTTGACAATTTGAAGAGGGTTGGAATCTGCGAGGCTTGAGAGGGTAGGATGGTACCTAGACCTTGAGAGAAAGTGCGTATCTCCAGGGAAGTGGATGCAGTTCAAGCGTGTGCGAGTTACATGTTGAGCAGCTGATCACGCAGAGCACGGCTCTGAAAGGAAGAAGCCTTTCTGCAATTACCTTATTTTTGCAGCTTATAACCTGCTCAGCCAACAATGAAACGATTCCTCTTCCTTCCCTGCTACATGCAGGAATCCATTCTCCAAGAGCCAGGATCCATCCACAGCAGAGCTCTTTCCCGCACTGCTCCCACACGAAGGGGCCGGGCCCGGAAAGCGCTTGGCTTTTCCTGGGCACTGTCAGCGCTCATGAAAACAACCACGCGGTAGCGCTGTCGACTCCCAAAGAAAGAAAAGCGCCCGGCCCGGCTCGAGCGCCCCCAGTGCGGAGCCGAACTGCGAACACCCCTGCTCCCAAACCCATAGCTCCAGCGCACACAGATTCCCCCGATCTTCCCCTTCTAGCTGCATGCTCTTCTTTGCAAGCGCTCGAAAGAGAAGCACGAATGCAGGGCAGGACCTGGACAAATGTGGAAGGAACTCATGTGGGGAATGGATGAGCAAATCAATCCGAGGCAGTAAAGAAAAGCCTGTGTGTGTGTGTGTGTGTGATTGTGTGTGTGTTTCTGTGTTTGTGTGTGTGTGTGTCTGTGTGTGTGTGTGTCTGTGTGTTTGTGTGATTGTGTGTCTGTGTGTGTGTCTGTGTGTGATTGTGTGTGTATGTCTGTGTGTGTCTGTGTGTGTGCAGGGTTGTGTGCCGAGGTGTGTGGGGTATGTGTATGTGTGTGCGCATGGGGGCAGGTGTGGGTGCGGGTGTGGTGCCAGTGGGAGCCACCCCACCAGCAAGAATGTGTGGGAGAGAAAGGAGTCCGATGAATGTGTCTTTACACAAAAGACCATGTAAATCTGCTAGTAGGTAAGGCTGGGAACTTAGAGTTAGCGAAGTAATAGAAGAAACTCTTAGTTCTAGAAACTTTTACTAATGAGCACCGACTTGCTCAAGAACGGCTGTGTTAAATTCATGAAACTAGAGCATGAGAAGAGATACTTAATAGAATTAGAAAGAGGTTTTTTTATCTTTCCTTTACCTCTCAAAGGAAGGGTGCGTATTAGAGTGGGGGTAGAGTAGGCGATTCAGCTCTGAATATTTCAGCCAATGCGGAAAGGAAGAGGGTGATGGAGCGGGGAACCCAGGGCAGCTCTTTTCCATGGGCAACAAAAGTCACTGCCCCAGTTTCTTGATGTTAGTTTAGAGGAGGCATTTGGCACTCCAAAGGCAACCAGGCTTCTAGGTGGTGGCAGCTTGGGTCAGGGAGAAATCCTGCGCCGTTTGGAATTCAAGCGGGCAGAAGCCCACTCACAGGCACAGGCCCCCGGACACGAATGGCGGTTTTTTTCCCCAGTAAAATTTAACTTACATCCCTAGTTTCCTGATGTCAGTTTGGAGGAGGCGTTTGGCACCCCAACGGCAGCCAGGGCTCTAGATGGTGAGACCTTGGGTCTGGGAGAGATCCTGTGCCATTTGGAATTAGAGCCTGCAGAAACCCAGTCCCAGGAAGAGGGCCCTGGAAAAGAACGGTGGCCCTTTTCCCAATGAAATGAAACTCGCCTCCACAGTTTCCTGATGTCAGTTTTGACTTTTGAGGCGGCATTTGGCACTCCAAAGGCAGCCATTGTTCTAAGCGACAGCAGTTTGGGTCTGGGAAAACTCCTGTGCCATTCTGAATAACATTGGGCAGGAGCCCGCTCCCAGCTACAGGCACCTGGACACGAATGGTGGACGTGTTTTCCATGGGAAGCAAAACTCAGTCCCCAGTTTCCTGGTGTAAGGTTGGAAGAGGCGTTTGGCACTCCCAGAGCAGCAAGAGTTCTAGGTGGTGGCAACTTGGGTCTGCGAGAAATCCTGTGCCATTTGTAATTTTAGCAGGCAGAAGCCCCCTGCCAGCTACAGGAACCCGGACAGGAGCGGTGGCCTGAAGCAAAACTCAACCTCCCACTTTAATGATGTCAGGAGGCACTTGGCACTCCAAACGCAGCCAGGGTTCTAGGTGGTGGCAGCTTGGGTTTAGGCCACATCCCCTGGGACACAGCCTTTTGCATGGGGAACAAAACTCTCCCCCCAGTTTCTTGGTACCAGTTTGGAGGAGGCGTTTGGCACTCCAATGGCAGGCAGGCTTCTAGGTGGTGGAAGCCTTGGTATGGGAGAAATCCTGGGATCCTCCACAGGGACATTGGCACGTCCCAAATTTTCTGGGTCACCCCCTAAAGTCACTTGGACTTGTCCATGGGGAGACCCCTGGGGACACACCTGTGACACCCCCCCCCCCCCCCCCGGAATCTGAGGAGATCCAGCAATGGGGAGGTGACACCTTGGGGAGACCCCTGGGGACACACCTGTGACACCCCCCCCCCCCCCCCCCAGGAATCTGAGGAGATCCAGCAATGGGGAGGTGACACCTTGGGGACACCCCTGGGGACACTGGGAACCCTCTTTTGGGGACTTGAGTTCTCCAAAATTTCCTAGACCCCCCCCCCCCCACTAAAGTAACTTGGAGTCACCCATAGGGACATGTGGGACACCCCCTGGGGACACCCGGACATCCTAAAGCTCCTGGATCCCCTCCCTGGGGACACTGGAACCCCCCCATGGGGACATGGAACAGCCCAAAGCTCCTGGATCCACCCCTAAAGAGATTTGGACTCGCCCAGGGGGACACCTGGGACACTCCCTGGGGACACTGGGGACACTGGCACGTCCTAAAATTCCTGGATCCCCCTGTAAAGTCACTTGGACTCGCTAAAAAATTCCCAAAAAATCCCAAAATATCCTGAAAAGTACCTAAAAAAATCACCAAAAAAAATGGGGAAAAAATAAAAAAGAAACCCCCCCCCCCCAAAAGCCTCACAAATTCCTGAATTTTTTACCAATACAGGAGTTTCATCCCGACCCAAAACCTGCCCCAAAACTCCCCAAAATAAATTAAAAAAAAGACATGCCAAAAAATGCCTAGAGAAGTTCGAAAAATTGCTAAAAATTCCCCAAAAATTCCCAAAACTTTTACCAGTCTTGGAATTTAATCTCGACCCAAAACACGCATGGAAAATCCCCCAAAACCCCCAAACCCTGCCAAAAAATCACTTTAAAATTTGAAACAAATGCTAAAAAAATCCCCAAAATTCCAGAAGGTTCCTCACCTGTCCAGGATTGGCTCCATCTGCTGCAAGCGCTGAGGGGGCTGAGCCTGGCACTCTCCAGGGCCCCCCAAAATGGGTAAAAACCCCCTGAATGCCCCCCAAAATACCCTAAAAAATTCCTAAATAAATTCCCCCAGAATTCCTCACATTTCTTACATGTCCAGGATCTTCATCCTCACCCACAATCCCCTTAAAAATCCCCCAAAATTTCCCCCAAAACCCACAAAAACTCAAAGAACAAAATCTCTTTTAAAAATCTAAAAATTCCAAAAAATTCCCCAGAAAATTCCCCAAATATTCCCAAAATACTTCCCTGTACAGGAGTTTCATTCAAACCCCAAAAAATCCCCAAAAAACCCCCAAACCAGAAAAATAATTTAAAACCTTTTTAAAAATGTAGAGGGAAAAAAAAAAACCACTAAAAATTCAAACAAAATCCAAAAAAATTCCCAAAATTTCTACCTATCAGGGAATTTCATCCTGACCCAAAGCCTGCATGAAAATTCCCAAGAAATGCCCATAAAAGCCCAGGAAAAGTCCCAAACAAATTTTTTAAATATGCTAAAAAATTCCTGAAAAACCCATAGAAACCCCAAAAATTCCCAAAAATATCCCCAATACGCCCAACATATTTAGGCATGTCAGAATCTTATCCCAAATCAAAACCTGTCGAAAAAATCCCCTAAAATCCCAAAAAGCATCCACAAAATCTCCCAAACTATTCAAAAGAAACCCGCAAAAAACTCGGTTAAAAATTCCTGAAACTGCCCCCAAAAATTCCGGAAGGTTTCTCACCTTTCCAGGATCGACTCCATCTGCTGCAGGTGTTGGGATGGCCGAGCACAGCGCACTCCAGGGCCCCCCAAAACGTGTAAAGAAATCTATGAGTCCCTCCAAAAATACCCTAAAATTTCCTAAATAAATTCCCAAATAAATTTCCCCAAATTTCTTACCTGTGCGGGATCTTCATTCTCTACCCCAAGCCCCCTGAAAAATCCCTCAACCTTCAAAAAATAAAGTCTCAAAAAATTACAAAAAAATATTTAAATTCGAAGAAATTCCGAAAAATTCCTTTTAAAAAATCCCAAAAATTCAGATAACTTTCACCGATTCGCAAGTTTCATCCTGAGGCAAAACCTGCTTGCAAAATCCCCTGCTTGAAACCCGTCCCAAAAATCCCCCCAAAAGTCACTAAAATTGTTTTTAAAAGCTAAAAATGGAAAAAAAATTTAAAAATTAAAAAATCCCAAAGAATGCTCCAAAAAAATTCCCGAAATTTTTACCTATCCTGGAGTTTCATCCTGACTGTCTCTACCCCCCTCACTGCTGACTCAGCTGATGCAGGCCAGCGAGGGAAAAATGGGGAAAATTCAGGGGGTTTGGGTAGAAATTCGGGGGTTTGGGGAAAAAATTGGCGAAAAATTTGAAGCTTTGGAGAAGTTTTGGGAGAAAAGAGAAAATTTGGGGGTTGGGGAAAAATTTGGGGGATTTTGGGAATTATGGGAGAAAGTTGGGAATTTGGGGGGAAATTCGGGTAAAATTTGAGAATTTTGGGGGGAAATGGGGTAAATTCTGCAAAAATCGTGAATTTTGGTGACAAATTTGGGGGAAACTGGGAAAAAAAAGTTAGAAATTTTGGGGGAAATGTGAGAATTTTGGGGGAAAAAATTTGAGGGTTTGGGAAGAAATTTAGGGGTTTGGGGAGAAATTTGGAGGTTTTTGGGAAGAAAATCAGGAGAAATTCAGGGATTTTTTGAAAAAAATTTAGGAAATATATGGGTATTTTGGTGAAAAAAAATTGGGAAAAATTCAGGGATAAATTAGGGAGAAATGTGGGGATTTGGTGGGAAAATTGAGTGGCTTTGGCAGAAAAAAACGGGGAAAATTTTGAGGCTTTTTTGGAAAAATTTGGGGATTTTGTGAAAAAAATGGGTAAAATTTGAGGATTTGGGGGGAAAATGGGTATTTTTGGGGGAGGAATGGATTTTAGGGCTGTTTTGGAAGTTTTATTTCAATTTTGGGTTTTCTGGGTGTTTTTATGGGAATTTTGGGGTTTTTTGGAGGTTTATGGGTTGTTACAGGAAAAGTTCAGAATTTTGGGGGGGTTTGGAGAATTTTATGGATTTTTCTGGGGTTTCTATTTTCATTTTTGGGGATTGTTTGGGTTGTCTTTAAGGGGAGTTTGGGGGTTTGAGGTGGTCTTGGGGAGTTTTTTGGAGTTTCTGGGGTGGTTTTGGGAAAAATTTTGGGATTCTTTTAAGAATTTGGAAAAAAATTGGGGAATTGTGAGAAAAACTTCAGGGCTTTTGGGAAAAAAAGCCCCCAAAATCCGGTGCAGGAGCCAAACAATGGGTGTAGCCACCCCAAAATAAGGAAAGAAACCCCCAAAAAATAGAAGGGGAACCAACTCAAAATAAGGAAAAAATGCCGAAAAAAAATATCAATAAATAATTTTTTGGAAAGTGGAAAAATGAGAAAAATTAGGGGGAAATTTAGGAAAATTGGGAAAAAATACGGGAAAAATAGGGGGAACCCCCAAATATCTGGAAAAAACAGCAAATTGGGAGTGGAGACAGCAAAAATGACACACACAAACACACAAAATACCAAAAAACCTCTATAAAAATAAGGAAAAAATGCCAAACATTCAGAGAAAAACAGAAAAAAATTGTGGGGAAAAAAGGGGAAAATTGGGAAAATTGAGAGGAAAAAAAGGAAGAATTTGGGAGACCCCCAAAATGAGAGAAACCACAAAAATGGGGGGAAAAAAAGATTCTAGAAACAGGAAAAATGCCCCCCCAAAAACGGGAAAAATTGGGGAAAAAATCATGATAAGAATCAAGGGGAAATTAAGGATAAAAAAAAGGAAAAAATTGGGAAACCATAAAAACTCTGGAAAAAAACACCGAATTGGGAATGAAGACGTTAAAAGTGAGCAAAAAACCCCCCAAATAGAACAAAAATCTCTCTAAAAAATTGGGGGAAAATGCCAAAAATGGGGAAAAATAAAGGAAAATTGAGAAAATAGGGGAAGAAATGGGAAGAAAAGGGAAAAATCTAGAAAGAACATCAAAATTGTGATTGAAGACCTGAAAAGTGACAAAATACCCAAAATTTAAAAAAAAATTCTCTATAAAGAGGTTAAAATTGAAAAAAATTAGTGAAAATTCAGAAAAAAATCATTGGTAAAAAAGGGAAAAATAAGGAAAAATTTGGAAAAAAACCCCAAAACTGGGAGTGGAGACCCCAAAAATTAGAATAAAACTCAAAATAAATTTTAAAAAATTAAAAATGAGAAAATGTGGTAAAATTTGAAACAAAGAGGGAGAAAAGGGAAAACCTTTGGGAAAAAAAGGGGAAAATTTTAAAAGGAAACCAAAAATGAGTGTTGTCGCCCCAAAAATGTAAAAAATATCTTTAAAAATAGGGAAGAAATGCTGAAAAATCACGATAATAATCAGGAAAAAATTTTGGAAAAAAAATTGAAAAAAATGGGAAAAAACAAAAAAAAATCTGGAAAAAACACCAAATTGGGAGTGGGGATGACAAAATGAGGAAAAACCCATGAAATACAAATAACCTTCTAAAAACAGGAAGAAAACGCAAAAAAATTGGAAAAAATGGGGGGGGGGGGGGGGGGAGACAAGTCAGAAAAGAAAAGGGGGAAAAAAAGGGATAAAAAATAATGAAAAAATACAAAAATCTGAAGAAAACACAAAAATTAGGAATGAAGGCTCCAAAAATGAGAAAAAGCCCTGAAAAAATACCCCCCAAAAAATCTAAATATAGAAAAAAAGTACCAAAAATTGGGGAGATTTTCAGAAAATGATCAAGAAAAAAAAATGGGAAAAAATTGGAAAAGATCCAAACCGGTGCTGCCCCCTCCCCATTCCCCCCCAGGGAACGTGATGCACCTGCTGGCGGCGAGGGGGTCGCAGCACCCGCAGGCCCCCCCGGCCCAGGTGACCCTGCTGGCCCCCGTGGGACCCCCCCTAGCCCGGGGCTTCCCCGGGCGGTAGCGCAAGGTAAAGGGCAGAGGGGCGGGAGGAGTCCCACACCCACCTGGGGTCTCCTGGGACACACCTGGGACCCCATGAAATCCCTTTAGGGGACCCCAGACCCTTCTGGGGACCCCCCAGAGACCCCAGACCTGTTTGGACACAACTGGGACACACCTCGGACCCCCAAAATCCCTTTGGGAGACCCCACACCCATTTAGGCACACCTGGGACCCTCCAAAATCCTCATGGGACACCCCACAAACCCATTTGAGATTATGGGATACCCCAAAATCCCCCTGGAACACCCCTGGGCCCCCCCTGGGATACTCCCAGATGCATCTGGGGACCCCCAGGACCCTCCTGGAAGCCCCCAGACCCATTTAGGGACTCCCCACCCCGAGACCCCAGACCCATTTGTGATCCCTTAGGAACCCATGAAGATCCCCATGGGATCCCCTTGGGACACCCCTAGATCCATTTGGGAAACTTGGAACCCCCCAAAATCTTCCTAAGACACACCTGGGTCACCCCTAGGATCCCCCCTCAGACCCATTTGGGACACCTGGGACACACCTGGGATACCCCCAGACCCATTTGGGGACTCCCCATAAACACAAAGGCCTGTTTAGGGACTGCCCCTCCCAGAGACCCCAGACTCATTTAAGGACCCCTCTGAGACCCCAGGACCCCCTTGGAACACCCTGAGACCTATTTCGGGACACTTGGGACACACCTGGGACACCTCCAGACCCATTTCTGCCCCTTCCCCTCTCCTTCCCCCCCTCAGACCCCTCAGCGTAATTTGGGGGGGTCCTCCCCCCGTATCTGTCCCCTCCCCCAGTTCTGGTGCCGCTGGTGAACAGTGAGGGGCTGTGAAGATCGTGGTGCGACAGGGACCCCTCCCTGCCCCTCCCCCTGCCCCCAGCCCAGGACACCCCCAGAGGAGAGCCACGGTGAAGACAGGTGAAAGAAAATCCCCAAAATGTTCCCCCCAAAATATCCACAAAAACATCACGGGGTGGTCCAGAAACATCCCTGAAATATTCCCAGAATCTTCTTGTGATAATTGATAAAAGATTCGTGTCAATCATAAAAGTAGTGGGGTTTGTATAAACCAGAATACTAAGGTCTGAAATTAGCACGGACATTAGATAGAGAAAAATATATACGATTAAATCATTCTGTTTAAATCCTGTTATGAATATTGTGTTTTCTAAGTAAATTGTATTTGACGCCAGTTTGTAAAGCAAGGTTTTCCCACAGCCTGAAAGATTTTGCAAAATCAGATTTCCTGCCTTTGTATAATCAATTGCAACCTGTCTGCTAAGACCAGACTTCCCACTTCTGCTGTTCTTTATCGACCAAAACCAGATGGTTACTTGACAAATTGTCCGTAGATTTCACACAGTAGTCCCAAGGATGTTTTTTGACCACCACTGCTTACCTAGCAGAATTATGACAACAACAAAAGAAAAAAAAACAACTATTGATTGCTACAAGGAAAACCATACTTTAAAAAGGAGCTGCAAACCAAGGTTCGATGGAGTGTGGAGTGGGCGCTGACCCCTCACGTTCCCCAGCGCTGCTTGCTCCCTCTAGATCAAATAAAACAATCTAAATTTTGCTAAATATGGAGACTTCTGTTTCTCATTTATAACATTCTCAAAGTGTTCCCAAAATGTCCCCCAGAATCTTCTCAAAGTGTTCCCCAGAATCCTCTCAAATTGTCCCCAAAATGTCCACAAGAATCTTTGCAAAATACCCCCAAAATATTCCCAGAATCTTCTCAAAGTGTCCCTAAAATGTTGCCACAATTTTCTCAAAATGTCCCCAAGAATCTTCTCAAAATATCCCTGAAATGTCCTCCAAATATTCCCCGAATCTTCTCAAAATGTCCATAAAATTTCTCCAAGAATCTTCCCAAAATATTCCTTAAATATTTCCAGAATCTTCTTGAAATACCTTCAAATTATCCCCAAAATATCGCAAATATATTTCCCAGAGCTTTCTTGATACGTCCCCAAAAAGTTCACAAAATATCCCCAAAGTTTCCCCCAAACACCCCGATATTCCCCATCCCCATCCCCAGGACCCCCCAAAATCTCCCAACCCCCTGTTATAAATGAGAAACAAAAAGTCTCGATATTTAGCAAAATTTAGAGTGCTTTATTTAATATAGACAGAGCAAGCAGCGCTGGGGAACGTGAGGGGTCAGCACCCACTCCACGCTCCATCCAACCTTGGTTTGCAGCCTCTTCTTACAGTATGGGCTCTCATTGTAATTTTTAACCTTGCCAGGTAAGCAGTGGTGGTCGAATAAACATCCATAAAGTCTCTGTGTGATAGTTAGTCTCATAGATAACTATCTGGTCTTGGTAGAAAAAAACTGGCAAAAGTCAGGAAGTCTGGTCTTTGTAGATAGGAAACACTGATCAAACAAAGGCAGAAAGATTTTGCAAAATCTATCGGACTATGGGAAAGTCTGATTTTGGAAACTGGTAGTAGATACAGCTTATTTAGAAAACATAATATTCATAACAGGGGGATTTAAAACAGAATGATTTAATCATATATTTTCCTCTATCTAATGTCCGTGCTTCACTTCAGACTTTAGTATTCTGGTTTATACGAACGCCAATACTTTTATGATTAACACGAATCTTTTATCAATTATCACACCCCTCCAAATTTAAGTTCCCCCAAATTACTCAGGTTTCCCTTCTCCTACCCCCCATTCCCCTCCCCCACCTGTGGGACCCCTGCCTCCCCCCAAATTTGCCCCAAATTCCTCCCAAATCTTCAACATTTTCCCTCCTCCACCCACAGACCCCGTTAAATCCCCCCAAAACCCTTAAAAATTCCTTTCCCCAAAATCTCCCCAAATCCCCCCAAATTCCTCTCCCCTATCTGTGGGACCTCCCAAAATCCCCCAATTTTGCCATAAATTTCCCAAAAATGTGCCCCAATTATTCCCTCCCCCACTCCCAGGACCCCCCAAAATCCCCCTAAAATTTCCCCCAAACCCCTAAAATTTTCCTCAAACCCCAAAAATTTCCCTCCCCCCAGCTGCAGGATCCACCAAAATCTCCCCCAAATCACCCCCAAAATTTTTCCTTGAACTCCCCAAAATTCCTCAGATTTCCCCTTCCCCAGCCATGTAACCCCCAATTTTGACCCCAAATCCCCCCAGTTTCCCCGTTCCTCACCTGCTCCTCCCCCCAGCCACACCCCTGCCCTCCTGTGGCCCCTCCCCCACCACCTGCAGCCTCTGCCCCGCCCCCCTCCCCCGTCTACCTGGTAAGGGACTTGGGGAAAATTTGGAGAGATTCAGGAAAAATCGGGAGGTATGGGGGTGGGGCTTGGGGGGTTTTGGCGGGAATTTTTTTAAGATTTTGGGGGGGATATAAGAGGGGTTTGGGGGAGAGGATTTAAGGGGAATTTTGGGGTGGGAGAGAGGAAATTTGGGGTTGAAGTGGGGCTTGGGGGGAACTTTTGATGGAATTTTGGAGCGGGGGAGGGGCTTGGGAAGGGATTTAGGGGAAAATTTGGGGGCGTGGGAGGGTTTCGGCAATTTTGGGGATTTCTGGGCATGGGGGAGGGGGAATTTGGCGGAATATTTTTCATTTTGGGGATGTTTAGGAGTTGGGGAGGGGCTTGGATGCGTACTGGTGGGAAATATTTTTTTTATTTTTGGGAGGATTAACAAGGTGTTTGGTTGTGGGGAAAGGACTTGGGGAATTTTTTTGGCGGATTTTGGGTGTGGAGGAGATTTTGGGGTGGGGGAGGGGATTTGGGTGGTTTTGGCAGGAATTCTTCCGGACTTATGGGGGGATTTAGGACATTTTGGAGTGGTAGAGGGATTTTGAGGGGAATCTCTGGGATTTTGTGGGGGGATCCTGGTGTGGGGGAGGGGTTTTGGGGGCTTTGAAGGGAATTTTTGTGTGTGGGGAGAAGAAATTTGGGGATTTTGGGGGGTCCTGGGGGTGGGGATTTGGGGAGGTTTTGGTGGGAAATTTTGGGGATTTCTGGAGGGATTTTGAGTTTCGGGGAGGGAATTTTGGGGGAATTTTTAGGGGTGGGAGAGGGGATTTTTGTGGATTTTCGGAGGTCTGGGGGTGTGAGAGGGGCTTTTTGGCATTTTGCCGGGAATTTTTTTATTATTTTTGCGAGGATTTAGAGGAGTATTTTGGGGTGGAAGAAGGGATTTGGGGATTTTGGGGGTATTTTTTAAATTTTGGGGAGTTTTATGGGTGGGGGAAGTTTTGGGGGGCTTTCGAGGGGGGGTTTAGGGGCATTTTGACGGGAAATTTTGGGGGGTTTTAGGGGCACTTTTTGGTGTGGGGGAGGGGTTTAAGTAGGGTTTGGGGGGAATTTTGGGGATTTTGGTGGGATTTTAGGTGTGGGAGAGGGGATTTTTGGGGGTCTTGAGGATGGGGGAGAGGCAGTTTTGGGGGGATTTTTGGGGGTGGGGAAGGGCTTTTGGGGGTAACTTTTTGGGATTTCGGGGGGTTTGGGAGTGGGGGAGGAGACATTTTACGGGTCCTGGGTGTCAGGGAATGATCCCGGCAACCCCTCAGTGCCAAATTTGGGCTGAAATCCTGGAGATTTGGGACAGATTTTGAAGTCCCAGCGCCGATTTTTCGACGATTTTTTGGGATGGGGCTGGGGGTTTGGGATATTTTTCAAGATGTTTTGGATTTGTTTTTTCCCTCCAGAAGTTCCTGGAGTGTCACCTGTTTTGGGACCATTTTTCCCTTCTATAGTGCAGGTTTTGGGGCTCCCCACATCACTTTTAGGACTTTTTTTGTTTGGTTGTTTTTTTTCCTGTTTTTTATGCCAATTTTTTGGGTATTTTTTAGTATATTCAAGGAAATATTTTTCCTAATTTTTTCCCCAGTTTTTTCCCAATAGTCCCTGGAATTTTCCCTGCATTTGGGAAACTTTTGGGTCATTTATTACAGATATTGGGTGTCAAGTGACCAATTTTAGGACTTTATGGAGGGGATTTTTAGGAATTCTTTGCCATTTAAGATTTGCATATTTCTTTAGTAATTCCTTCCCAATATTTTTCCCAGACTTCCTGAGAATTTTGGCAGATTTTGTGTGTTTCAGTGCAGATTTTAGGACTTTTATGGCCATTTTTAGTATAATTTTTTTGGGGTTTTGGCTATGAAAGATGCAGTTTTCTCTGGTTTTTTTTTTTTTCCCCCAGCCTTTTTCCCGTTTTTTTTTTTTTTTTTTTCCCTTGGAAACCCCTAGAATCTGGCTGGGTTTTGGGACCGTATATGGTTTTTTTTGGTGCAGATTTTAGAACTTTTTTGGCCATTTTTCTTGTGAATTTTGGGTTTTTTTTGGCCATTTCAAGTCAGATTTGCCCCCATAATTTTTCCCACTTGTTTTTCGGGTTTTCACCGCAGAAATCCGTGGAATCACACTCAGTTTTGGGACCATTTTTGGTTTTTCTATTGCATATTTTAGGACGTTTTTGGCCATTTTTAGTGTGAATTTTTAGGAATTTTTTGCATTTCTTAGTGCAGCTTTTAGGGGATTTTTGAGGTTTTTTATGCTGCATTTTTCCTGGATTTTTCCCAATGTTTTTCCCAGAAACCTTTGGAATTGTGTCAGCTTTGGGGTGTTTCAGTGCAGACATTGGGTGTTTCAGTGTAGATTTTAGGTGTACAGTGACCAATTTTAGGACTTTTTTGAGTGATTTTTGGGACGGGATTTTTGGATAGCTTAGAGTGGATTCTTCAGGAGTTCTTTCCAATATCGTTCCCAGAAATCCTCAGAATTTTGGCAGATTTTGGGTGTTTTAGTGCAGGTTCTAAGACTTTCTGAGCCATTTTTAGTGTGATTTTTGGGGGTTTGAACCATTATAAGTCAGATTTCCCTTGGGATTTTTCCCACTCATTTTCCTGGGATTTTTTCCTCACAAGTCCCCTCACAAGAATATCACTGGGTTTTGCAGCCATTTTTGCTTGTTTTAGTGCAAATCATAGAACTTTATGGCCATTTTTATTCAGATTTTGGGGTGGAATTAGAACTATTTTAAGTCAGATTTTCCCCGGATGTTTTTTCCCGGCGTCTCCCAGCTTTTCTCTGGTCTTTCCCTGTGAAATCCCTGGAATTTCCTGAGTTTGGGATAATTTTGGATTGTTGTAGTGACAATTTTGTATGCCCAGTGACCATTGTTAAGACATTTTTTTGGATTTTTTGGAATTTTTATGTCATTTAGGGGCAGGTTTCATTAGGAATTCCTTCCCAATATTTCTCCCAGAAATCTGTGGAATTTTGGCAGATTTCGGATGTCTCAGTGCAGATTTTCAGACTCTTTTGGCTATTTTTAGTGCCATTTTTAGGGAATTTTTGTGTTTCTTAGTGCAACTTTTTAGGGATTTTTTTGGTTTTAGACTGAATTTTCCTTGGATTTTTGCAGATGTTTTTCCCAGAAATCCTTGGAATTTTGGCAGATTTTGGGTGTCTCCATGCAGATTTTAGAACTTTTTGGGCTCCTGTCCCTCTCACGATGGCACTGATGCTTCTGCCTTGGGATACCTGCCTGTGGAAGGTGAATCTGCCCTCAGAACGGCCATTGGAGTCAGTCGGGGCCACAGGCTGCAGCTGCAGCTGCCGAGGGTTGCTGTGAGGCTGGCAAGTCAAGAGCAAACCATTGTGGCCAATTCCGCTGAAGCCTTTTGCCAAAGCACATGCAACGGTGCCCACAGCCTGCCCCCTTTTGGCATCGCAGCCGCTGCGGATGCCTCGTTGAGCAGGTGCCGGCATTCAGAGTGCTGCTGTTCCTGTGCATGCTCCCGTGCTGTTTGTGTGGGCCCGGAGCCACTGGGGCAGCAGCGACTCAGCAGCCCTGCTCAAGGAGACATGGCCGCCCTCCCCATGGAGGCAGAAGCTCTGAGGGCCCAGAGCTCTGTGTCAGGGGGGCCTCGGTTTCAGCTCCGTGGCCTGGGCAGCCGCCGGGGCCCGGTCTGGCCGCCAGCCCTGCCTGCGCCCACTGCCCTGGCGGCCCCCAGTGACTGTGCCCTGGCAGTGCCCCCTTGGCCTCCTTGTCCCCAGCCAGCCCAGCCTGGGCCCCTCGGGGCCGTCCCCACCCTCCTGCTGAGGCCCAGCCTCGAGGGCTTCTGCCACAGGCGTGGCAGACTCTCTGGGGAAGCGCCAGAGCAGCCAGGCGGCAGGAACAAGGCGGCTGCCTGGGGGCTGCCTGTGGCCTCTGACACCCAGTTCCTCAGGGCTTCTCACCAGCCCGGACCCTCAGGGGCCTCCTGTCCCCTTGGAAGCTCCTGCCATCCACTCCCTCCCATCTGTTGCGACAAGCGACCAGAGTCAGACACATAATACTCATAGAGTTATGGTGAATGCTCCACTTTATTATACAAGCTGTTGTCTTTCATAAAGTTCTGACATATGTGCATGCTCTCATGCGCCTAATACAACTATTTTATTGGCTACAAGTAACTGTTCATGTGCCGTGACTACGATATTAATTGGTTACAGCATTTTATGTTTATGTTCTAGTTTCTTTCTCTTGTGATTAGCATATCCTGGCTTGCTTTGTCATTCTTGCCACCTGTTTATCTCTTATTCTCAGTCCAAGGTCAGCATGCCTTTGCTAGCACTAAAATAGCCCAATTTATCCTAACTGCAAAGCAAGCTCTCTGTGGCCTCACTGCCCCAAAAATTCCTCCACAATTCCCCCTTTTTCTTTTTGCACAAGCCAGGCATTATTAATTGTTCTAAAAAGCATATTCTTTTACATATGATATAGCGTAGCTAGCAAGCAGCAAAATTATAACTATAGTTTTAAGCATCCAAACCTTGGCTTAATCAACAATTTGATCCAACCCATAATACCAAGTTTTGAAACCCAGTCTCCCAAAGCATCATCTGTTTAATTGATCTCTTAGTTTTTGTACTTTTTTATGAATTGACTCAGAATGATCGGTAAGTTCATGCACCACATGCCTTCAAATTCTTCACAACCATGATTATGTGCTAACAAAATTTTATTGCTGCCCAATTTTTTAGAACTGCATGATTTACATTACTAACATTTTGGGATAATTCATCTAAAATGGTACTGGTTAAATTAATTACATTTTCATCCATCAAGCCAAACATTGGTTCTTTTATTTAATTGATTTGCTAAATGCGGGTCTGCCCAGCTCAAAGCGACAGTGCTTGTGAGCAGAGGGAACAAGATGCCCATAGCACCTTTTCCTGTTTTACCTTTTGGGCTTTCCATATTGTTCTTTTAATTGCCCAAATTGTATATGCCAATTTAAATGCTTCCTCACCCCCGTGATCCTGTGGAGTATATACAGGTTATCGTAACACAACTACACTATCTGAACTAAACAACACAGGGTTCTAACTATAACAAGTGGTGCACAATGCTCCCTCAAAACACAAGTCATCTATAATAGTGCTTAATTAATGAATTTATCACTCTTCGTTGTCGATCATATCGGTCCGCTTGGCAGCTTGAGTCCATTTGCTCAGAATCCACTGAGGTCCTTCACCTGTGGAGACACAAGAATACCTTCTTCCAGTGAATAAAAATGGTACAGGGCCCTCCCAGGAATCGGTTGCAGGATTTTTATAATGCACTAAAACCTCTGATCATTGTAATTTATCCCATTTTAAATAACACCTTATGCAATCTATTCTGGGGTTGCAGTTCTATTAATTTCTAGCCCCAGTGATCTCGTATGACTGCACTGATCACATGATTTTACTATCCCCTGGCATCTGCCCACGACAGTTGAAACTGTCTTTTTAACATTTTTGCCCACTGATGGAACATGCTATGACTTTGTTTTGCTGAGGCAAAAGAATCAATGGGGCCTTTGTACACAATTGAAACTAGCTGATCTGCTCTATCATTCCTTTCCCCAAGTTCCAAGGTTGTTTGATGGCTTCTAATGTGAAGAATGCAGCAAGGGGTGGATCGTTCATTAATGGTCTTTTGTAGCTGTAAAAATAGTCGCTCCAAGATTTCGTGTTTGGGCAGCAGTAACACTGCATCTTCTATTCTTTGAGTGATTCCTACTACATATAGGGAATCTGACGCTATCAGTTCTGATGTCTCCATTGTCCCAGTGCCCACAGGACAGCTTTCAGTTCCAGGGTCTGCAGGGAATCATCTCGAGAGCCAGAAATTTTATGATGTTGCCCTTGTGTCTTGAGGTTATAATGGAATGGTGAAAAAACAGTCTTTAGGGTCAATAACTACGATGTGCCAACCTTCTGGTAGCATAGTCGCCAGAGGCATTCCTGGTTGGAGAGCCCCCATGGCCCACATTTGGTCATTAAGTTTTCGTAGATCATGCAGGAGCCGCCACTTTCCAGATTTCTTTGGAATTACAAATATTGGTGTGTTCCAGGGGCTGGTAGACGGCTTAATATGGCCCGCTTTTAACTGTTCTTATACTAATTTGTGTGAGATTTGAAGCTGCCCTTTGCCCGTCACGCTTCTCTGCCCGCTTTTCCCTTCTCTGCCTTTTTCCTTTTTTTTTTTTATTTTTTTTTTCTTGTCGGTACACGTTCCCTTTTGTGAACTTGAGGAGGAAACTGCGGATGATGGCGGGGCCGGGGGCAGGCCGGGCCCAACACAGAGGCGGCGGGCACTGAGGCGGCAGAGCTCGGACGGCTCCGGGAGCCGTGGGGTAGATGTTGCGGATGTGGTGCTCAGCGCTGCTGCGGGAGCCACCGCTGCTCGGCTTGCCGGGGGCAGCTCCGCGAACGGCGGGGCTCACAGTGGATTGCATAGCTATCTCCTAGTCTGGCTTTTGTTCTCGCTTTCGTTTTAGTTCCCCTTGTTACTCTTGCACCTTATCTGCTAATTTTGCGGCGGTCAACTGGGTGCGTTCATCCATTTTTTGCATTAATTTCGCCATTTGCTTGGCGAGCTGTGCTAGGCTAGTCTCTTTAGGACCTAGTCTCTTTAGGACCTGGTTCTAAGGGGCCCTCCCAGTCCGCATCGTCATCGCCCTTGGGCAGCGGCACGGCGGCGGGGGGGGGGGTTGGGGGGGGGGGGGTGGTGATCGGTAGCTCAGACCCCCCAGCTCTGCAGCACAGCTATCAATAACTATTCTGGAGTTGTTTTCTGTAACCTCATTTAAGGAGGAAGCCGTAGACAGCAAGCGGGACCGAGGGTAGCTCCAGGAGCGGCGGGGCAGATGTTGTGGATGCAGCGCCTTGCGCTACTTCGAGAGCCGCTGCCCCTTGGCCCTCCGGGGGCGGCTCCGCGAGTGGTGGGACAGATGGTACCGCGGAAACATCTCCCGCCGTCATTCGTTTATCAGATACAGACGGGCATTGATGGGCCGATAGATCTTTAACTGGCAGCTGCCCATGTTGTTCCAAAAAGGCATTTAAAAGTCCGAGGCCGTTAACCGGCAATGGGGGTTTCGCCGCTCCCCCCGGTGGGGCAGGAGCCTCAACAGCGGCAACAACTATCTTTACCTCGGCTTTCATGTCATTTAAGGTGTTAATCACTGTGCGCCAGGTAGTACAGAAGTCTTTAATTTCTCTATCCTTGCTCGTGATCATCATGTCCCACATGTGATCATCGAGAGCATGCCAAGCCTCTGCTTGAAATACAAGCGGTAGGCTAGCGAGAAACGCGTGTTCTCACACCCACTTCACCAATTTGGTGAGGGTCTTCTCCGCTACTGATTCCCCTTGCTTAGCGAGTATACTATGCAGTAGCTTCACCGCGGCAGCACATTCACTACTTTCCATGCTTGCCTTTAATCAGGACTGGGAAGAGAGCGCTCTATTCTTCCTACCTCCTCTAGGGACGGTCCCTCGCTCCTTTTTCTGCTTTGCCTCACCACACGCCGTGGCAAGATTAGCCAGTTTGCATCAACACCTATGCGTCTATAGCGAAAACCGTGTCCCACCGCGCTGTGTCCCTGTTCAAACGCCACTTGTTACGGAGGAATTCGGTGAGGGAAGAATGTAATTAATCAATCGGGACGGTGAGCTCTCCTCTATCAGGTCAGCCCAGGCACGGAGCCACTGCGTATGCCTGCATACAGTGGTCTTTTGCCCTCCGAGCACTGCTTCTCGGAGCTTGCCCGCTCGCTTACCTCCCACGGTGGGTCGAATCGAAGGTCCCTGTTCGGGTGCCAAATGTTGCGAGGAGTGACCAGAGTCAGACATGTAACACTCATAGAGTTATGGTGAATGCTCCACTTTATTATACAAGCTGTCGTCTCTCATAAAATTCTGACATACGTGCATGCGCTCATGCACCTAATACTAATATTTATTGGCTACAAGTAACTGTTCATGCGCTGCGACTATGATATTAATTGGTTACAGCATTTTATGTTTATGTTCTAGTTTCTTGCTCTTGTGATTAGCACATCCTGGCTTGCTTTGTCACTCTTGCCACCTGTTTATCTCTTATTCTCAGTTCAAGGTCAGCATGCTTTTGCTAGCACTAAAACAGCCCAATTTATCCCAACACTGCAAAGCAAGCTCTCTGCGGCCTCACTGGCCCAAAATTCCTCCACACCCATCCACATGTCCTTCCTGCCTTTCCACAGCCTTGTCCTGTCAGGGCCTCAGCAGCATCTCATCCCTTTGCAGCTTCTCACCGTCCCATCCCCTCAGGGCCTTCCCCAGCCCTGCCAACCTGCCCAGCAGCGGTGCAGCCCCAGTGCAGCTCTGGAGGATCTGCATTGAGAGGCACCTTGGAGCCCTCAACAATCCAGCCAGCAACACATGGGCAGGAGGACACAGATGGTGCTGCCTGGCTAGGAGAGGCTTGTGGCCATCTCCAGCCATCGGTCTCACAGGGATCCCCGCAGCTCTGGCCCATGCCCAGCTGCTTGGTCAGCAGCGTTAAGGCTTCAGCAGAACCACCAAAGGCCAAGGGGCTTCTGACCATCTGCCCCACTGCATGCCTGGGCAGCTTGCTGAGCACAAGGACCTGTTTTCCCTTCCCCTGTCCTCTACGGACACTGGCACCAAAAGAAAGCTCCTGGGAGTCTGGGTTTTAGAACACATCCTATATTTGTATCCTAAAGTAAAACAAGAAAGAAGGGAAAAGCAATCTTAAAGGAAAGAAAAATCCCGCTGGCTCAGGGTGCCCCAGCTGACAGAGAGCCTCTCCACTCAGCTCTCCTCAAAGCTTCAGCAGCACAGCTGTCCACGGCCCCACAGAAAAAGCCATTTCTTGTGTGCTCTGTGAAACTGATTTTGCAGCTTCTGCAAGATGGAGCCTGAAGCTCTCTCTACTGCCCACAGGAGAAAGACTGTTTTGAGAGCCAGACTTACAATGGCACAGCTGATGTCCTCTGCCTTGTCTTCAAGGGCTGCAAGAGAGAGGAACAGAGCCACTGTCAGATCCCGCATCTTCAGGGACCTGAGGAGACCCCCATGCCGGGGCCATCCCAGGCAGCTCTGGCCATGGCCAGGAGGGAGCAGGGATCAAAGGGATCACCCAAAGCTACTGGGTGCTATTGTCCCACATGCCCCTAAAGTCTCTGGGCAGACTAGCTGAACTTCTGAGATGTTAATTTGCATTAGCAATTCAACATATTTGAGAGACCACTCTGGATTAAACAATAATTGCTGTTGGCCCATATTTCTAATTACATAGGGACTGACTTCATAGATTTTAGGTTCTAGCTTGGGTGGTATGGTCTGGGCTTGAGAGCCTACAGCCAATTTAGCCATTGTAATGGACTCAATTGTTGTAGGGATGGCATTTATTTTAAATGAGAGTCCCATAGTATTCAAGTCCCCAAAGACAAATCACTGTAACAGTCTGTGTTAGAGTAAAATTATGCCAACAGTCTAATTCTTTTGAACAACTGCATATTTCCTCTACAGTAGCTGTTGGAACACAGATTTTGTGTACTTCCTCATGGGTAGTGCCATTAATCATTCAGCACCCTATTCTGATGACCTCTCCTGTAGTTCCTGGGTGTCCATCCTTCCCACAACCCCAACTCTATATATTTCCAATCATGCTTTTTGTATATCTGGTTCCCATGTATGACCACAGCTGATATGTTTAGATCTTTAACTACTTGCCAGTCTCCTATGTAACCAGTGGCTCAGTTAAAGGCTTTGGACCAAGGCCATCCAATATCGTTCTGGCTAGAAGTACTTTCTAACTCTTGAACTATAATTACAAGCAGAACAGTTTTCTTAATTAAATTCTTAATATTTTCAGATTGAAATGGACTCATTTTGCTCAGGTGAATTTTGGCTTTAGTTCGTCATCGCCCGGTGTTACTTTCCAGGGAGCTTCGGGAGCTTTCTTCACTCGAGTGTGGTGTATCCAAGCACTCTGTTCCTTGACCTTAACCGTGGTAAAGGTGGTGAGAAGCACTCGGTATGGTCCTTCTCACTGTGGTTTCAAGGTGTTTTCTGCAGGAGACTTAACATACACATCTCCAAGCTGCATATCTGGTCCATCATCAAGCCCTGCACTTTGAGTTCCAGCCACACGTTTTTTCTATTTCTCTGAGTTGTTTACTTAAAGCCACCATATATGCAGTCAGTATTTTTTCACCCAGCCTGGGCAGACATTCCCTTCTGGACCCCATATGGTTTCCCATAAAGCATTTCAAAAGGGCTTAGCTTTTCTTTGGTTCTAGGTTTAGTCCGAATTTGCAGCAGTGCCAGTGGGAGAGCTTGGGTGCAGGGCAAATCAGCTTCCTGCCCTAGTCTCACAATTTGTTGTTTGATTAAATGATTCATTTTCTCCACTTGGCCACTTGACTGAGGGTGATATGGAGTGTGGGGTTTCCAATTTATGCCCAAACGATGGCTGGTGTGCTGCACTATTTTTGAGATAAAACGTGATCCTCTATCTGAGGCCATGGTGGCTAGAACTCCGAAGTGTGGTATTATCTCTTGTAACAGTACCTTGGTCACCTCTCGAGCTTTAGCAATCCTGGTAGGGAAAGCCTCTGGCCATCCTGAAGAGGTATCGGTTAACACCAGCAACTACAGATACCTCCCTTTTCTTGGAAATTCCAAACAATCAATTTGCCATTGTTGCCCAGGCCCCTGGCCTTTTCCAGTTTTGCCAAGTTTTGGTTTGGAGATATTTTTGCATTTAGTCTGGAGGCAAAGATCACACTGCCGAGTCACTTGAGTGACAGTGGCATATAATTTCCTAGCAACAATTCTTTCAATTAAGTACCTATACAAGGCCTCTACTCCCCAGTGTGTTTTCTGGTGTTCTTCCTTTACCAGTGACCACAATAAATTGGAAGGGATGACCAGCTTCCCTTTTCCTTTTTTAGTAACAGCCCATCCCACTGGGTTATATTTTCCTCTTTGACTTTTAGTTTCCTATCCTCTTTGTTATATACTGGCTTACCTTCTAAGGAAATCTGTCTGTCTGTAATCAAGGCTCCCTCAGTTGCTACTGCACCTTTTGCTGCTTCCTTTGCCTCTCTGTCCAGCAGCTCGTTTCCTTCCTCCAATTCTGAGTTCACCTTCTGGTGTGCCTTATTGTGCATGATTGCTACCTGCTCAGGTAGCTGAACTGCTTCTAGTAATTGCATTATTTCCTGTGCATGTTTGATGTTTTTGCTTTGCGAATTCAACAGTCCTTCTTCTTTCCAAATGGCTCTGTGTACATGTACCACTCCAAATGCATATCTTGAGTCTGTATGAATGTTGATTTTCTTTCCTTTTGCTATTTCCAAAGCATGGGTTAGAGCAATTATCGCCACCCTTTGTGCAGAGGTGCCTGCTGTTAAAGGTCCAGATTCTGTTACCTCTTTGCAGGTGGTAACTGCATACCCAGCATGTCGCTTTCCACTGATGACGTAGCTGCTTCCATCAGTGAATCAGGTTTCTGCATCATCCAAACAGTGTCCTTGAGGTCAGGGTGTCTGGAGTAGGTGTCTTTGATAGTTTCCAGGCAGTAGTGATGTACCGGCTCCCCTTGGTTTCCACTAAGGAAAGAAGCTGTATTGACAGTGTTAGTGACCACTATTTCTACATCATCTTGTTCTGCTATAATGGCTTGTTATTTCAGGAATCTCTGTGGGGAGAGCCAGTGGCCACCTTTCACTTCCAGCACTGCAGACACTGTGTGAGACACTAGCACAGTCACTTTCTGGCCCAGGGTGGATTTGTGTGCTTCCTGGATGCTTAGCACAATTGCTGCTAAAGCTTGGAGGCATCCCGGCCAGCTCTTGGTCATTGTGTCTAGCTACTTAGAAAAGTAAGAAACTGGCCTTTGATATGGGCCCAGATCTTGGGCTGGTATCCTCAGGGCATTCCTTTATCTTCATGGGAAAATATGAAGAATGGTTTATTTACATCTGGCATTCCCAGAGCTCGGGCCGACATAAAAGCCTTCTTTAGTTGGCTCGTGTGGCCTCTTTTGTCCACTGAAGGTCCCTGTTCCCAGTGGCTATGAAAACATACAGTGGTTTCACAAGTAGTCCATAATTACAGGTCCACAATCTGCACCACCCTGTCATTCCTAAAAAGGTTTGCAGTTCCTTGATTGTCTCAGGTTTTGGAGTTTGGCATATCACTGCTTTACGACTTTGCCCCAAGGTCCGTTGTCCAGCAGTGATCTCATATCCCAGGTAGATCACTTTCTGTTTCACTACCTGAGCCTTCTTCTTTGATACCCTGTACCCCTGGAGTACCAGAAAATTCAGGAGGCTTGCTGTCCAGGTCACATATGCTTCTTCTGTCTGGGTGGCTATTGGGAGCCCATCTATGTACTGCAACATCCTTCCTGGGGTTTCCCAGGCCTCCAAGTCCTATGCAAGTTGCTCTCCAAACAAGGTGGGCGAGTTCTTAAAACCTTGAGGCAACCATGTACAAGTCAGCTGTGTTTTTGCCCACTCTTAGGGCTTTGCCATTCAAAGGCAAAAATTTTCTGGTTGGCTTTGTGGAGAGGGAGGCAAAATAAGGCATCTTTCAAATCTAAAACAGTAAGCCAGGTTAGCTCGGGTGTCAAACATGTTAATAGAGTATATGGGTTCGCCACTACAGGGTAAAAATGCTCAGTTATCTTATTGATAGCTCATAGATGTTGTACTACTCGATATGAGCCATCAGGTTTTTGAACAGGTAGAATGGAAGGGTTGAAATCAGATTGCCGCTCTTTTAACAGTCCTAATGGCAGAAAGTTCTCAATTATTGGGCCAATTCCTTCTCTATCTTCCTTTTTCAAGGGGGACTGTTTAATTCTGACTGGCTGTTTTCCTTCCTTCAGTTTGATTTATACATGTCCTGGTTTGAAAGACAGGTGTTTGCTAAGGAAACGATCCTTCCTTCCTACAGATTATTATGATTTTGAAATTAAGGGAGCTCTCAGGCAAAGATATGGGGGTAGGAATAACAGTTCTTTACTAGTATATCTAACAATTCAAACAAGACCAACAACAGCTATGAAATTAGCCACAAACAGAACAGTAACTCAGTCCCAGTGTTTTTTGGCTGCAGGCACCTTTTCCCTGAGCTGCAGTTCCCGGTGCTGGGGGCGGGCAGGTCCCACAGAGCCGCAGGAGGGCTGGGGGTGATGGCAGCGCTGTCCCAGGGGGAGAGAGAGATGGAGAGAGCCCTCCGCTCACGGTGTCGGTCCCAGTGCTCAGCAGAGTGCTGAATGGTGGCAGATTACAGCGAGAAGGCAGCAGGGCAGGGTCCGATAGCAGTGAGGATGGCTCCGAACGCTGGGATGGGGCAGAGGGGCAGAGGCGGCGATCGTCCTTCTCGTCCGAACTCCACAGGGGAAATGGGCTGAGGCCCAGCCTTCCGCTTCCTCTTCTGGCTGTTTGAATCTCGCGGGGTTTCCCTCTTCTCTCTCCCCCCCTCCCCTTGTCACCAGGCCCAGTCAACAGGTATCTTAGCATGACAATGGGGAAAATTCCACAGAGGGAAAAGGGAAAGAACCAACACCCAACATTATCCACCCCGAATTTTCCCCTACCATCATGCCAAATCAAATTAAAATCTTCAAATTATAGACATCCATACAGTTACAGATACAGGCACAGTATCATAGGTAGTTCACCCTAAAACAAGGTCTCCTTGGGGTATGCATCGGGTCTTTCAATCCCTTTGCATCACCCACCAGGTACAATCTGGCCCTTGAGCGAAAACCACCCCACGAATTGGATTGTCTTTGCTGGAGGCAGAGTTCACCCAAACAGTTTTTCCTAACATACCTCTCATGTGCACCACTGGAACCTTGTCCCCGTCTGGTGTTCTCAAGGGCTCAGACTGGGCAGGGCCTGCTCAATCAGTGGAACCTCGGGTATTCACTAACCATGTGGCCTTTGGTAGATTAATCTCCCAGTTCTTGAAAGTCCCCCCACCCAGTGCCTTCAAGGTGGTTTTAAGCAATCCATTGCACCGTTCCACTTTCCCAGCCGCTGGTGCGTGATAAGGAATGTGGTACACCTACTCGATGCCGTGTTCTCTGGCCCAGGTGTTTATGAGGCTGTTCTTGAAATGAGTCCCATTGTCTGACTCAATTCTCTCAGGGGTATGTTGTGGGTTGGTTCTTTCCCTTTTCCCTCTGTGGAATTTTCCCCATTGTCATGCTAAGATACCTGTTGACTGGGCCTGGTGACAAGGGGAGGGGGGGAGAGAGAAGAGGGAAACCCCGCGAGATTCAAACAGCCAGAAGAGGAAGCGGAAGGCTGGGCCTCAGCCCATTTCCCCTGTGGAGTTCGGACGAGAAGGACGATCGCCGCCCCTGCCCCTCTGCCCCATCCCAGCGTTCGGAGCCATCCTCACTGCTATCGGACCCTGCCCTGCTGCCTTCTCGCTGTAATCTGCCACCATCCAGCACTCTGCTGAGCACTGGGACCGACACCGTGAGCGGAGGGCTCTCTCCATCTCTCTCTCCCCCTGGGACAGCGCTGCCATCGCCCCCAGCCCTCCTGCAGCTCTGCGGGACCTGCCCGCCCCCAGCACCGGGAACTGCAGCTCAGGGAAAAGGTGCCTGCAGCCAAAAAACACTGGGACTGAGTTACTGTTCTGTTTGTGGCTAATTTCATAGCTGTTGTTGGTCTTGTTTGAATTGTTAGATATACTAGTAAAGAACTGTTATTCCTACCCCCATATCTTTGCCTGAGAGCTCCCTTAATTTCAAAATCATAATAATCTGTAGGAAGGATCACATTTTTTCAGTCCTAAGGGAAGCTTCTGATTTCCTTAGCAAACACCTGTCTTTCAAACCAGGACAGGGACCTATTAAAACTTCAGGAAAATTTTGAGTTTGAATATGACTTTGAGTTCTTGAGAAGTTTTCTTTCATCTCCTTCTCAAGGGACTGATGTCCAGGGACTCAGCACTGTTGGAAAATGCCAGCTATACAGAGGAGGCAGGGCAACTGAGAGGCATTCTTTTAGAATATTTTATGACATTATCAGTCTCGTGAAGTGTGAAACATAAGATATGTAAAACTCAATGCCATTCTATCTGAAGACCATTTATTTCCTGGTTACATTACCTTATAAATATTTTTCAGCCTACTAGCTTTTGCCACACAATGGTACTAATAGTTCTAGCACCAATCACCTTTTATTTTACCATACATGGTCTTGCCACAGTGTATCTTTCACAGTTCTAATTCTCAAAAATATCTGGTCTTTTTGCACATGTACAAGACTGTGAAAGCTTTCAGTCAAGTTTTGAGAATCCTTTACAAATCCATTTCTCACAAATATCAATCACAGAATGCTACAGTCACCTCAGATCTAAAGAGAACACTAATAAAATACATGCTTGAAAATAGGGATGGAGGTTTCTAAGAAGCTCTTTGACATATTTCTCCATAACTGAAGTTCAAAACCATCTGAATGAACTGCACTAGACCAGAGGGAAATCAAGGCAGAACAGTGGTTTGATAGGAAACCTCTAAGGAATTCAGTCATAATCAAACTCCAAAGTTTCTGATATCGTTCCTGAGTCCCACTGAGGGACACAACAGAGAAAGTGTCCCCAGGTTCCAATCAGAGCAGGAAATTGGAGGCAGAGATGACAGGTGGTGTGGGAAATGCAGGCATGGAGAGCTCTCAGGGCCTTGTGCATACAGGCTCAGAGATAGAGATGGATCCAAGGTTTGACCTAAGACCTTGGCAAAGACTTGGAGAATTAGAGCATTAAAATAAAATAGACATAAAACAAGAATATAAGTTTGTAGTTTAAGTAGAAATATGTTTTAAGCAAACAGAAATACGTATTATGTAAGCAAAGCAGTATGTTAAGATAGTAAGAGATTATAAAGTTTAGCAACAGAACCTATTATAAAGCTAAAAGCTTTAGATGTATAAATGTAAGTTTTAGATGTGTTATATGATTGGTTAAAATGACACACTGCAGCAAAGCCATGAGAAGCAAATCAATCAATGACTGGTGTAAAAAGACACTAGCAAAGTTCATAGAAGTATTTGATTGGCTAAAAAACTGACATATGGCATTGTAACTAGAGAAGAGATGGCTTCAGATATTATGGTGTTGGATGTAACACCTTTAATATCTCACCATTCAATGAGACTGATGCAATAAAGCAATAAACCATATTTCTGCAACATCTCTCAGTTGCCCTGTCTCTTGCAATATTAATCTCCCAATAGGAATTTTTCAGACATCAGGAGTACTCCACTGAATTCAACAGGGATGTAGGGATACCAGGTCTACCCTATTAAAGTCAAAATGGATTTAGGGACATCACACTTTCCCTACTGATATCAATGAAGATTTAGGGATACCAAGTCTATCCATTCAAGTCAGTGGGGATTTTGTTTACATTTGGTGCAAACACTGGGAAAATTGGGAAAATTTGGGGGAAATCTTGGGGTGAATTCCAGGAGTTTCTGCTCCAGAATCGTGGTGCTGACACTGGAAATACTGGATGAGTTCCTGGGAGCCAATCCCAAATGCCTGACCCCACATCTGTGGCCTTTTCTGGAGTTGTGCCTCCAGGTAAGACCAAAAATCTCCATTTTCATCCCCAAAATGGGATTTTTAGAACTAAAAACTTTGGAGAATCAGGCCTACCCACTGAAGTCAATGGGGACTGAGGGACACCAGGTCTACACCTTAATAGGGTTTGATTGGGAAGGGTTACTAGTTAAACTGGGAACACTGGGAGCAGCTAAGGTGGGGCACTGGAATTACTGGGAACACTGGGGCAAAAGTGGGACCACTGGGAAGGATTAGTAGAGATAAATGAGGATAAACAGGACTCCAGGTCTACCCTGTTGAAGTCAGGTTTTAGGGACAGCACATCTGTCCATTAAAGTCAATGGGGATTCAGGGGCAGCAAGTCTATCCAGTCAAAGCCATGAGATTTTTGGGACACCAATTTTGGGGGTCACCAGGTTTTTTGGTTGATCTAGTTGTCCAAGGGGTAACCAGGTGTATCCATGTAATTTTTGAGATGATCCAGGATATTTTTGGGGGTACCCAGGTGTATCCAGGTGATTTCTTGAGCAGTACTCAGGTGTACCCAGGTGATTGTTGGGGGGAATCCAAGGAATTTTGGGCAGTACCCAGGTGTACCCTGATAATTTCTGGGGATATCCAGGGAATTTTTGGGGCACCCAACTGTCCCAACTTACCCTGACGGGCCAGGGAAAGATGACAGCCCAGTCATTGTGGACAGATGACTCTCGGCAGCAGGGAACTGCCAAAAGGGACCCCAACATTCAGAGGAAAGCCCAAAACTCGGGGCGAGGGCCCCAGGGGTGGGAGGGAGGCACACATTTACCTCGGGAGGGGATGCAGTACAGGTACACTGAGGTGTTTTGGTCTGTGGGGTTGGTGAAGACAGAGTTTTACACCAGCTCCAGCTCTGGGGGTGGCAAAGAGGGCACCCCAAAATCTCAGGGGGGGCAGTGGGGGACACACCAATATGTGAATACCCAGGTGTGCAGAAGTTCAGGTCTACCCATTAAAGTCAATGGGGATTTAGGGACAGCAGGTCTATGCATAAAACCCAACAGAGCCCACCATCTCCCACTTTAGGTGAGGAAAGGGCTGGAAAATGTGGGGATTTTGGATTTCCCCATAAAGTTCTGGGAATTTTTACAGGGAATCCCTCCCCTGCCTTTAGCCATGGTCTCACCTTTGCTGGAACTCCTGGCGAGTGGATGTTCCAGACTGAGAAGTTGGAGAAGCAGAGGCTTTAGCAGGGCTTCAGTGAAGGCTAGCTGGGCCTCGGGGTCCTGCCCAGCTGCCAGTGCCTGCCGTTGTTCTCAGGCATGGACTGGGAGGGCAGCAGTATAAACCAGTAAGCACTGGGAGCCACCCCTGAGGCCATTGGCAGCAGCAGCCAGTATAAACCAGTAAGGATTGATGTGCCCAAACCTGCTTCCAGTGTGGTCTAGAGGCTCCAAGTGTGGTCTAGTGAGATAGGGTATGGTTTTGAAATACATGGTATATATGGTTTTGAAAATTCAGAATTTTAGAAGCCCATAAGATTCTTAAGCAGGTGGAGGGGAAATGGAACACATGGCAGAAACAGTATGGAACAAACCACACAGGAACTTAGTTGCCAGGAAGAAAAAAAAAAATTAAGATAAGATATATTGTGAAAACTCAGCAAAGCAAGACCTAGCTCTTGTACAAACCCAAAAAAGCAGAAACCTGTGGCTCCAGAAATCAGCCAGGACCAGGCAGGTGGTTTTGAGCAGGACAAGCTGACTTGAGGCAAAGCCAAAACTCCACTGTGCCTGCTCAGAAGCACAGGTTAAACAGTGATCATTGAGGAAGACATATGGCCTTCATCCCAAAAACCACCAGAAACGACCACCAGGAAGTGTGGCAGCTAATTATAATACAAAGGAAGGGAAAGTGGAGATGGGTGGGCAGGGAGGTGTGGGCTTGTGGGATCAATGTTTATTTATACCTGGAACTTGTGTTGACCAGGTATGCATGGTTTGGAGGAGATATCCTCTCCAGGTGTCCCAGCTGGAAATAAAACACTCTGTACAATTTCAGTGTCAAGTCCTGATTCTCAAAATCACTGGGGAATGTGGAGCAAGGTTTTCCACAGTGGGTCAGATCTCAAGGCACAGCTTCTCTGATCAGGATAGGCCTCCTGAAGAGAGACCCTAGATCCATACAAACTACAGAATGCTGCAATCACCTCTACTCTAAAGAGAACAGCAATAACAGACACTTTAAATTATGAATACGTATTTCTTACAAGCTCTTTGAAATATTTCTCCATAAGTGGATTTGAAAACCTTCCTGAAGAACTGCACCAGACCAGAGGGAAATCAAGGCAGAGCCATGGTTTGTCAGGATTTCTTTGATCCTAATGAGCCCCGTGGTGCATTTGGTGCTGAGCCTTTGAACCTCAGGGCCTGAGAGGAGTTTACACAAAGTTTTCCAGGAGTCCAAGTCAGAAGAAAAAACCAACATACCTCAAAGCATTAATGGGTCCCACTGAGGTCCATCCCCAACACAGGATCCTCTTAGACTTCGTAGAGGAGAGAACTGGAGGCCATGATTGCACAAAAACCTCCCAGACTCAGAGAAGAAAGGACAAAGGAAAGTAGCTCAAAAACCTGAAGTACCTTGAAGATCCAATTAGCCCCACTGAGTGTTGTTACTGACAAAGGCTCTCAAGAGACTAATTAAAGCAGATAATTGGAGGCCATAATGCACAATGCTCTCAGAGACTCCAAGGAAAAAGCAAAACCCAAAGTCCATGGAAAAACCTGCAGTCCCTGGGAACATGAAGGAGCCCCCCAGGGCCATTCCTGACCAAGGCTCCCCAGGGACTGGTCCCAGCAGATCCTTGAGGCCACTGGGATGTGGGGGGGATGTTGAGGGCAGGACAAGGGGTGACAGTGCCCAGCCTTGCTGGGGCTGTGCCAGGAGGCCCCAGTGACTCATGACAAAGTGTCTCCTCACAGCCCTTGGTGGCACAGACCCTGCTGTGCCCCAGGGCACCAAGACTTGGCTTCCCTTTGTCCCCTTCTGTCATCTCTGCCTCCAATTTCCTGCTCTGACTGCAACCTGGGCACACTTTCTCCGTTGTGTCCCTCAGTGGGACCCATTAAATGTAAAGGAAACTTTGGACTTCGATTCTGGCTTGGATTTCGTGAGAGGTTTCCTAACAAACCACAGTTCTGCCTTGATTTCCCTCTGGTCTGGTGCAGTCCTTGAGGAAAGTTTCAACTCCACTTAGGGAGAAATATTTCAAAGAACTTCTAATAAATGCACATTCCTATTTTAAATGGTGTATTTTATTACAGTTCTCTAGAGAGCAGAGGTGATTGCAGCATTCAGTGACTGATAATGATCCAGGAGGATACTTTGCCAGGAGGTCTGGCAAAAAGGGGTTTTCCCTTTTTTTTTTTAAAAGCAATCCAAAACTCCTAGTATTCCCCACTGCAAACAGGCACACTCCTCAGGTGTGTGCCAGCCCAAGGTGCCACCAAAACCACTGCAGAGCTGCCCTGGACCAGCTGTGAGGGTGGATCATCATCCCAACCTGCATTGGGCACTGCCAGGGGCTGTGGCCATGGACACTGCACTGACCCCACTGCTGGCTTTGGATGCCACGGCAACCATGAGAAGTTCAATTTTCCTTGGAAACAGTGGGTAGGACTGGGACATACTGGGGAACACTGAGAATGCTGAGGGGGAATCTGGGTGGACTGGGATTGACACTGAGGAGGACAGGGACATATTGGGAACACGGTCAATGCTGGGATGGAATCCGGGTGGACTGGGATGGACTGTGGGGGTACACAGAGACACACTGGGACATAATGGGAGTGATACTGGGTAATCCTGGGACAAACTGGGGATAGTGTAAGTGATATTGGGGGATACTGAGACAAACTGGGAACAGCGTGGTGATGACTGTGGGATAGTGTGGTGTGCTATGAACAACACTGGGGAGAACTGGAAAGGAATAGGAATGAACTTAGTTGTACTGGGAGATACTGGAGGGGTTCAATGGGCTGCTCCCGCCTCCGCCCGTCGTTGCCCGCAACCAATCAGCACCGGGGATCGGGGACTGGGGGCGGTGCCTGGTGACGGAACCACCTTTTCTTTCTGCCTATAACTCCCATCACGCACCGCGGCCCGATTGAGCCCCATTGGACCTGGGACTGCAACGTCCATCATGCCCCGCGCTCCACAGCCCCACCCCCCCCGTATCCACCCCCCATATGTCCCGTAAGTGTCCCACAGACATTCCACGATCCCTAAGTGCCCCCTCAGCACCCACTCAGGTCCTCCCCAAAAGGGTCCTTGGATCCCCTGAACGCTCCCAACTCCATACATTCCCGTTACAGCCACCTCTGGGAATTCATCTCATCTGCCGCGGCCTCAAAGCCCCTCATAAACACTGTTCGGCACCAAAAAGTCCTGCCGTGCCCCGCGGCCTAAGGAACCCGTTTAGAGCTCCCCAAGCTTCCCTCAGGTGCTCCGAACCGTACACGTTCCCCCCTGAGCACCTCAAGTCACAGCTCGGACTCAAAAGTGTCCCCCAGGTGACTTCCCGGACCCCAAATGCCCCGTCCGAGACACTTCCGGAATTACAGCTCCCATGATGCTCCGCAGTTCCTGGTATAGTGCTATTCCAGCCGTGACTACATCTCCCGTCATGCACCGCGCCCCACAGAGTGACATTGCTGCTGAGCTTTCAACTCCCGTGATGCTCCGCGGCTCCATTGAGCAGTATTATACCCGCGCCTACAACTCCCATCATGCCCCGCGCTCAAGAGAGCTCCGTTAGAGCCCCCCAAGTGCCCGCCCGGACCCCGAAGGGCTCCACATTCCCCTCCCTGACCTCCAAGTTTTCCCCCTGGATCTCCAAGAGATCCCTCGGATGCCGAGGTGTCCGTCAGAATCTCTTAGTGCCCTTCTCAGTGCCCACCCATCTCCCTGAAGTGTCCTCCAGAACTTCCAAGTTCTCTCTAAATTCCCTCCCCAGACCCAAATCATCCCCGAATGTGCCCCAAAAAGTCTCCATGGTTCCAAAAGTGGTCTTTTTTACTCTGAATGAGAAAATGATAAAAAAAAATTAGAAAAGGACTGAAAAAAAGACTAATTAGCATAAAGAGGGAGAAATCAAGAGCCAATAATTAAGGGAATTGTGTTACTTGGAGCTAATAACCAGTAATTTCTCAGTAATTTTCTCTAAAAGTGTATAGATTTTTAATATATATACCAAAAAATTAGGCAATAAAAATATTAATTCTTTTTAAAGTTTACTTATTTTTAATTTATTAAATTCTAATTAATACAATTTCCTTTTAAAGGGAAAAACAAATTTAGATATTTATTATTTTTTATTTACAATAATAAATTTATAGGAATATTTTTATGTTTCAGGATGTCAGTCCCAGATGGGCAATTTCACACATGGTGAGGTTGGGGGTGAGGAGCAGGTTGTCCAAACAGGGTCAGCCCTGAAGGAGATCATTCTTCTACATGCCCAGACTTCTTAAGGTGACATTCAGCATCAAAATCACCTGGAGAATGATCTATCATTTTTCTATCTCCTCTGTAATGAACTGAAAAATAAAAATAATATGCCCTTGAGTAAAACCAAAAATCATGAGGTACACTTTGAAATCCCCTTCCCTAACGAGACTCCAAACTGACTCCAAGCAGCTGCACAAGGCCTGGAGGCTTGAAGAGAAGGAAGAAGAAGAGAGAGCTCCCATTTAACTCCAGAATATTTCCAACTACATTACACAGGGAGCACAGCAAGTCAGAAGCCTCATAAACGGGAAAATCCTGATTTTATAATCTACTGCTCTGGGTTGCCTAGATGGAAAATTGACCATTGATATTCGTACCTCGGTTCAGGTTGAGAAAATAAAAAAAAAAAAAAACTCTCAAGACTGAATAAACCAGCAGAGAAAGAAATCAGCACAGGGCCCCTTACAGGCAGCATCAGTGTCACTTTTCCAGCCTTTTCAGGGTTGATCTGAAGTTGCCATCAGAGCCTGCAGAGGCAGAGCTGGCCCTGGCAGTGCCCTGTGCTGGGACAGATCTGCAGGGCAGAGCTGAGCCCCCAGGGCTGGGCTGGGCTCTGGCAGCACTGGCAGGGCCCAGCCCTGGGCACAGGGAAGCAGCAGCTGGCAGGGACTGCTCCAGGCAGCAGAGCCCTGGGCAGGCAATGAGGGGAAAACTGGGCATTCCCAACAAGCTCAGCTGGGATATTTAAAATCCTCTCCAAACCAAACTAATCCACGATTACTTTCCTTACAGCTCCCTTTGCCAAGAAACAGCAAATGTCCAACAGCAGCTCCATCAGGCACTTCCTCCTGCTGGCATTGGCAGACACGCAGCAGCTGCAGCTCCTGTCCTTCTGCCTCTTCCTGGGCATCTCCCTGGCTGCCCTCCTGGCCAACAGCCTCATCATCAGTGCCGTAGCCTGCGGCCACCACCTGCACACCCCCATGTTCTTCTTCCTGCTCAGCCTGGCCCTCACCGACCTGGGCTCCATCTGCACCACTGTCCCCAAAGCCATGCACAATTCCCTCTGGGACACCAGCAACATCTCCTACTTGGCATGTGCTGCACAGGTGTGTCTTTTTATCTTCTTCATAGGTGCAGAGTTTTCCCTCCTGACCATCATGTGCTACGACCGCTACGTGTCCATCTGCAAACCCCTGCACTACGGGACCCTCCTGGGCAGCAGAGCTTGTGCCCACATGGCAGCAGCTGCCTGGCCCAGTGGCTTTCTCAATGCTCTGATGCACACAGCCAATACATTTTCCCTGCCCCTGTGCCAGGGCAATGCCCTGGGCCATTTCTTTTATGAAATCCCCCAGATCCTCAAACACTCCTGCTCGCACTCCTACCTCAGGGAACTTGGGCTTATTGTTGTTGGTATCTGTTTAAGGTTTTGGATGTTTTGTGTTCATTCTTTTCTCCTATGTGCAGATATTCAGGGCTGTGCTGAGGATCCCTTCTGAGCAGGGACAGCACAAAGCCTTTTCCACCTGTCTCCCTCACCTGGCTGTGCTCCCCATGTTTCTCAGTGTTGGGGGTTGGTTCTTTCCCTTTTCCCTCTGTGGAATTTTCCCCATTGTCATGCTAAGATACCTGTTAACTGGGCCCTGGTGGCAAGGGGGAGGGGAGAGAGAAGAGGGAAACCCTGCAAGATTCAAACAGCCAGAAGAGGAGACAGAAGGCTCTGGCTCAGCCCATTTCCCCTGCGGAGTTCGGATGAGAAGGACGATCGCCGCCTCTGCCCCATCTCTACCATCCCAGTGCTGGGAGCCATCCTCACTGCTGTTGGACTCTCACCTTAACCTGCCACAATCCAGCACTCTGCTGAGCACTGGGACCGACACCGTGAGCGGAGGGCTCTCTCTCCATCTCTCTCTCCCCCTGGGACAGCGCTGCCATCGCCCCCAGCCCTCCTGCAGCTCTGCTGGACCTGCCCGCCCCCAGCACCAGGAACTGCAGCTCAGGGAAAAGGTGCCTGCAGCCAGAAAGGACTGGGACTGAGTTACTGTTCTGTTTATGGGTAATTTCATAGCTGTTGTTGTTCTTGTTTGTTTTGTTAGATATACTAGTAAAGAACTGTTATTCCTACCCCCATATCTTTGCCTGAGAGCTCCCTTAATTTCAGAATCATAATAATCGGAAGGAAGGAAGGATCACATTTTTCAGTTCAAAGGGAGGCCTCTGCTTTCCTTAGGAAACACCTGTCTTTCAAACTAGGACATCTATATACTGTTTAATCAATAAATTTATCATTCTTCATTGTCGATCATATCGGTCTGCTTGGCAGCGCAAGTCCATTTGCTCAGAATCCACTGGGGTCCTTCACCTGTGGAGACACAAGAATACCCTCTTCCCGTGAATGAAAGTGGTACAGGGCCCTCCCGGGAACCGGTTGCAGGATTTTTATAACACACTAAAACCTCTGATAGTTGTAATTTATCCCATTTTCCATAATGTATTAATGCTGGGGGCATTTCAGCCTTGCCTATGAGACTCAAAAAATTTAGCATAAATAACACCTTATGCAATCTATTCTGGGGTTGCAATTCTTCTCACGATTTTTGTTTGGCTAATTGTTCTTTGAGGGTCCTGTTTGCCCATTCCACTATTGCTTGGCCAGTGAAATTATGAGGGACTCTCAGTAAATGCTCGATTCCCCATTTCTGCAAAAATTTTGCTACTCTTTCGCCCTTATAGGTGGGACCATTATCTGTTTTTATTTATATGGGCGTTCTCAAAACCGCAAAGCAGGCTAATAAATGTCGTATAACGTGCGTTGCACATTCCCCTGTGTGGCACGTGGCCCAAATCATGTGAGAAACTGTCACATGCACATATTTTTGCTTGCCAAACTCAGCAACATGTGTAACATCCATTTGCCATAGCTCATAGGCTTGGAGACCTCTGAGATTAACTCCTAGCCCCAATGATCCTATATGATGACTGCACTGATCACATTATTTTACTATCCCCTGGCATCTGCCCACTACAGTTGAAACTGTCTTTTTAACATTTTTGCCCACTGATGGAACATGCTATGACTTTGTTTTGCTGCAGCAAAAAAATCAGTGGGGCCTTTGTGCACAATTGAGACTAACTGACCTGCTCTATCATTTCCTTCCCCGAGTCCCAAGGTTGTTTGATGGCTTCTAATGTGAAGAATGCAGCAGGAGGTGGATCATTCATTAATAGTCTTTTGTAGCTATAAAAATAGTTGCCCCAAGATCTCGCGTTTGGGCAGCAGTAACACTGCGTCTTCTATTCTTTGAGTGATTCCTACCACATATAGGGAATCTGACGCTATATTTAAGTTCTGATGTCTCCATTGTCCCAGTGCCCACAGGACAGCTTTCAGTTCCAAGGTATGCAGGAAAACATCTTGAGAGCCAATAATTTTATGATGATGCCATTGTATCTTTTGCTTCCAGACACAAACGGTGATTTTCATCTCCGGCTGGCGTCTGTGAACACTGTCACTGCATTGCTCAACGGTCGATGTTGGACCCACGATTTGGGATGCCGTTGCAGTGTATCAAAAAAGTGCAATATTGGATGTTTCAAACTCTCTGCTCAGAACTGTCCAGTGAATCCAACCAGTGCCCCTTGGAGCTCTGTAGAGTTGGCTAGGACCCATTCTATCATATCAGTTTTCATTGATAACACAATGTTGCTAGGTTCATTGCCTGATACCTCAAGGCATCGTTTTCTTCCTTTACAAATTAATTTGGCAATAACTTCAGTGCGCTGCCACATACTTCATGGTGCCCTTTGTGGGGGAAACAGCCACTCCAAAATCTTTAAATTTCTTTGACCTTTTTGAATTTGGTTCTCTGAGTTCACTGATTGATCTTCTTGATCTCCCATCTCTCCCCCGCCTTCTTTTTTCAAAGAGGGTAGCTGAACTAGGAGAGCAAATGGGGCAGTTGTGAGACCGGCACAATACAATGCAATTGGATGATTTGGATGTCATTGATCGGCATAGGCTGAGGCCAGTTTGTACACGATGCTTTTGAGGTGTTGTTCATGTTGAGGCATCCAGGATATTCGGGCTGTGGATCTGTGCTTCTTAAAAGCACTGTAATAGGTGCTAGGTCTTTGTTGGTTAACCCCGTTAAGGGTTGGAGCCATTGCAGATCTCCGGCGAGCTTTTGGACATCAGACAATTTTCGGATGCAGGTAGTAATCTCAGTTTTTAAAGGTTGTACTGTGCCAGTGCTAATTTTCCACACAAGATATTTCCATGGAGCTGTTAGTTGAACTTTTTCTGGAGCAACTATGAGATTTTTGTGGGCAAGTAACTTAATAACCTGGGTAAGGTCCATATCTGTCATGGGTTGCGGTTGACAAAACAAAATATCATCCATGTAGTGATAAATAATAGTTTGAGAGAAATTTTGACATATTGGTTGTAAGGCCCAAGCAACATAAAGGTGACACATTGTGGGGCTACCTTTTTCGATTAAAGATGGTGACATCTGCTCTGGTGTCCATCATTACTTTTGGTATTATCTGGTTCCAAGTCTGCCAAGTTACTTTTACGTCAATTACCGGACAGTGAGTCATCTGTTGAACTAGGTTTACCAGAGCTCTACCCCTGGAACCAAATCCTTGATCCTGTCGTGGCAGGCACCTGCGAAAAATAAAATTTTCTAAAGCTTCTTTATGATACACCAGCAGCTGTGCAACTCGTGTCCCTTTTTTAATTGTAATCGGTGGTTGTATTGCATATGCCATAATTTGTATTTCACCAGTATAATCAGCATCGATGACCCCGGGCAACACAATGAGTCCTACCATAGAGTCGAAGATTGCCTCAATAGTAAAGCGCCTAAAGCACTGGCTTCATGATAAATAGGTTCAGTCACTCCTGTTGGAATTTTTACTACCAGGAGTCTAACATAATCATGTCTACTACTGCTGCCAAGTCAATTCCCAAACTGTGTCTTGTGGCAGGGGGTTGAAGCTGTTGGATATCATTGGGCTGGCCACTTGTTTCCTTGTGCGGGGACCCGTCACACTTCTCTGCTTGTTTTTCGCCTTTTTTTTTTTTTTTTTTTCTGGTACATGGAGGTGGAGGGATTGTCTGTTTGAAAGACGCCACACCACACAGTAGCGCTGCAGGCCCTTTTGAAGTGTCCTTGTCCACTGAGGGGGAATCTGGGTGGACTGGGATGAACTGTGGGGGTACACAGAGACACACTGGGACATATTGGGACTTATACTGGGCAATACTGGAGCAAATTTTTAATACTTTGAGTGATTGGGGGGGTATACTGGGACAAACTGGGGACATGCTGAACAGTGTGGGGATGACAGGGGTCAGTGGGGCGTACTATGGATGACACTGGGGAGAACTGGAAGAGAATAGGAATGAACTTCAGTGTATTGGGAGGGCCTGGAGGGCCACTGGGGTTTTACTGGGCTGTACTGGGGATTAACTGGACTGTACCGGGAGGGACTAGAGGGACTGAATGGGCTACTCCCGCCTCCGCCCATCCTTGCCCGCAGCCAATCAGCACCGGGGATCACGGCCTCGGGGGCGGAGCCTGGTGACGGCACCACCTTTTCTTTCTGTCTAGAACTCCCATCATACACCGCGGCTCGATAGAGCCCCATTGGACCTGGGACTACAACGTCCATCATGCCCAGCGCTCCACAGAACTCCGCTATCTGCGCCCCCCCCCCCCCCCCCCCCCCCCCATGTCCCATAACCGTCCCTCAGACCCTCCAGGATCCATAGGTGCCCCTCACCATCCTCTCAAAAGCCCCCAAAAACTACTCCGGATTCCCTGAATGCTCCCAGCCCCACAGATTCCCGTTACAATCACATCTCCTGTCATCTCCCGCGGCCCCACAGCACCTCAGAACACAGCTTCACACTTAAAATTGGTGTCATGCCCCGCGCCCTAAAGGGCCCGGTTAAACCTCCCCAAGCTCCCCCCAAATGCTCCCGAACCGTATACGTTCCCCCCTGAGCACCGCAAGTCACGGTTCAGACTCAAAAGTGTCCCCCCCGTGACTTCCCGGACCCCAAATGCCCCGTCCGAGACACTTCCGGAATTATAGCTCCCATGATGCTCCGCAGTTCCTGGTATAGTGCTATTCCAGCCGGGACTTCAATTCCCGTCATGCCCCGCGACCCACAGAGTGACATTGCTGCTGCGCCTTCAACTCCCGTGATGCTCCGCAGCTCCATTGAGCAATATTATACCCGCGCCTACAACTCCCATCATGCCCCGCGCTCAAGAGAGCTCCGTTAGAGCCCCCCAAGTGCCCTCCCAGACCCCGAAGGGCTCCACATTCCCCTCCCTGACCTCCAAGTTTTTCCCCTGGACCCCCAGGAGCTCCCCTGGACGCCGAGGTGTCCGTCAGAATCTCTCAGTGCCCTGCCCATTGCCCACCCGTCTCTCTGGAGTGTTCTCCAGACCCTCAAGTTCTCTCTAAATTCCCTCCCCAGACCCAAATCTGCCCCAAATGTGCACCAGAAATGTCTCCATGGACCCCAGCGTGGCTCATTTGACCCTGAATGACAAAATGATAAAAAGCATTTCAAAAGGACTTTAATAAAGTCTAATTAGCATAAAGAGGGAGAAATCAAGAGCCAATAATTAAGGGAATTGTGTTACTTAGAGCCAATGACCAGTAATTTCTCTGTTTGCTAAAAATATATAGATTTTTAATATAAATTTAAAAATAGGTAATAAAAATATTATTTCATTTTTTAAATAGAAAAATAAATTTATTTTTGAAATTTAATTATTTTTAATGTATTAAAATTAATACAATTTCCTTTTATATAGGAAATTATTTATAATTTAATTATTTACTTTATTTACGATAATAAATTTATCGGGATTTTTTTTGTTGTTGTTTCAGGATGTCAGTCCCAGATGGGCAATGCCAGACATGGTGAGGTTGGGCGTGAGGAGTGTTATCTGTAAATAGACTCAACCCAGAGCCAATACGGGTAGAATCAATTCTGAGTTTATTGAGCAAGCACAGGTAAGCAAAACAGCGCTGGGCAGCCAGGGAATCTGCACTCCACCAACGGCTCACAAAACGTACACACCAATGTATAGCTTATATACAGTTTAAGTTCCTGTTTTACAAACTCTTTTTTTCCACCCTCCATCCGGTCATCCTTTGCAGTGCATCTGGGTGTCCTGTTGCTAGGTGGTCGTTTTAGGCCTCTGGTGGTCGTTGAGGCTGAAGGTTTTAGTCTTCCTGAAGTCACCCTTTGGTTGCCCAACATGTACAATGGGGTATTATCACTATGTTTTTCCATATTTGGAAAAGCATATTTGTCTTGCAGGAAACTGTTGTGCAACATTTAAACAAAGCTTTTTTAAGTCATTTTGCTAGCTTAAGTAATAACAATCCCCTTTATGTTGTCTTGAGCAGCAACCCATTTTATAATAGTCCCCCCTTTCAATTTTTATCATGTTGTTGATCAGGATGAGACATGATTCTTCTTGCTAAGGCAAGGACTAGAGTTTTTTCTATATCATCCCTTTCTCCTAGCTGATCATATTGTTTTCAGAGAAGCATAACATGGGCTGCTTCCAACCAACTCTTCACCAATGCTATAAATTTATTAAGTATACACGGGCCAAAAGTTAAAGTAAGGATTAAAACTACGAGTGGCCCCACTATGGTGGATAGCACCAATGTTATCCAAGGGGAATGATTAAACCAGGATTCATACCACCCTTGTTGGGCTTCTCTTTCCCTTTTTTGCTTCTCCAGTTCTTCCCTTAATTTGCTCATTGCATCCCTTACCATTCCATTATGGTCAGTGTAAAAACAGCACTCTTCTTGCAGAGCCGCACATAATCCTCCCTGTTGCAAGAACAAAAGGTCCAGCCCCCTCCAATTTTGTGTGGCCACTTCCAACAGTGATGTTAAGGACTTTTCTAATGCTGTTATAGATTTTTAATTCAGGCCAAATCTTCGTCCACATCTGCTCTAAGGTCCTGTAAACCCCATTGTTGTTGCAGCAAGGAGGCTATTCCAGTCCCATCTCTGACAGCTCCAATTCCCATAAGAGTAGCTATGGTTAAGGCACTTAAAGGTTCTCTCCTTACAACTCAGTGTGCCTCATGTTCCCAGTAATTATAAATGTCCCTATCAGCATGATATATAACTCAAGGTACTACCAGAATTTGGATACAGTACTCTGCTGTTGTATTAAATACTTTTGCTGACAAACAGGGGGTAACTCCCATTTTTGAGCATAGCCATCAAGACCTATTGGCAGGAATAATCCACCTCGGTGAGTTTGTTCCACTAAAAGGATCATCAATCTTTATCCCACATAACTGTTATTTGTTCTTTGGAACCCTTTTCCCTATACAGACCCCGATTCCCATTAAATGTTGCATTGTTATTCCCTTTTTGCAGTCACCCCATGAGCATTGCGGTGGGTTTGTGGTGTTACTGTGGGTGTAGGACTCATTTATTTCTACTGCTTCATAAAGAGAGGGCCTGGTATCATAGCATAGCCAACATGAATAAGTCGAATTTGGTTGAGACTCATTTAGTGCAAAGTAACTAGCCTGGATTACCTTCCATAGAGAACTATCAGGTTCAGGCTCCTGTTCTACTTCATCCGTGGAGTTTTGGTTCTCGCCTAAACTTATGTTTCGGCCTGATGGCTTTGGTTCCTGCAAGGCTCTATTTGGACCTATAACTTGTGATTGTGGAGGTATGGCGGTCTTTTTTTATTAGAAAAAGCCCTCCGCTGTTGGTTCCAGGCTCCCAGTATCAAAGTCCCCATATTTTACCTAAGAACCACCCTGAATCTTCTTCTTTCATGATGTTTATATAGACCGAGGAGCAATTTCTGGGGGCAGTGTTCCCTCCTGAAGAGCCCCATAGTGGAGGTGTACATCTGAAAGGTCCCCATCCTACACTTATATAAGCATCCTTCCCTGAGAGAATCCAATCAGGTGCTATGGTTTCACATCCCCAGTAGGCACAATAATAGTGCCCTGGATAGTTGCAATAAACTTCCCCTGGATTTGAGGCTGGGCACATATAAAATCCTTTTAGATTCAAACATGGTCTAATTGGTGCCAGATCACACAACTAACATGTGAAGGAGGGGCTCCCTGTGGTGTCTCATTGTTGGATCAGTTTTTTGGTTTTCCATTGATATAACTGCCACCTAAATGGCTGATGCGGGCTGGCACTTAGGCTACCTACAAATAGCCATGATTAGAGCGGCAGCCCAGAAGGGAGCTGATTCATTTGTGGCAAGAAGTTTCATAATTGCAAGCAAGTTAACTGAACCCCTTTCGAAAGTGCCTCTGCCTTTCCACGCCTACCTCGTTGCATGAGGCAGAGGGATATCAGTTCTTCTCAGCAGCAAGCACTTTCAGTTGGGCCTTCCTTAGCTTGTGGTGATGGTGCTTCTGTTGCCACTCTTTTAATGTCCGCTCCCACTCCCAATGGGGAACCTCGCACTGAAAGGGAATTTTAACTATTTCTCCACACTCCCAGCTGTTTAGCTGTGCCTTTTTAGCCGCTTCTCCTAGTCCAGTTCCTAAAATTAGCTTGTACTGCAGTTCTAAGTCAGTGCGCTGTTCGAAATTTTCTACCAATTCTAGTGACCTACAGATGCTAGAGACAGGTCCATTTTGTTGGGGTCATGGGTGTCCAGGGTCAGGATAACTTTCGTACCAGCGTCTCAATGTTGGTAAGCCATTTTCTAATAAGTCCTTAGGTGTTAAGGCTACAACCCACCACAATGCATCCAACCAGTTGACCCCGTTAATGTTATGAAGGCATGAAAGACAGCTTATATCCCAAAAATCCCAAATTCATGTGGAGGGCGGTGCAGCCCTCCACAGCAAGTTTCCACAAATAGGACAGCAAATTAAAATACAATACTTACAAAAATTTGTGCATTTAGAACAAGGGCGACAAATCGGCAAGGATATGTCCCTAGGAAGTTGTCTGTGAGTGCCTCCTCCACCCCACTGTAGGCGCCCCCAATCCCCGTCCCAACCGAGGTCTAGTAAATGCTTCAGCAGGGGATCAAGTAATTTAGCCCTTCTCAGTAATACCCTTTTTCCATATTCAGTCCTCAGGGTCAGCTTCGGGGGCAGCTGCTGTGCGTTGTTGGTCACCGTTATGTTGTTTTTGGAAGGTGATTTTGAGACTGTTGGGGTCGAGATCTGCTGTCCATGAAGGGTGATGAGGTTTGGTTTTACTGGCATGGGTCCATCCCTTCTCTGCTGTGTGAATTGCTGTATCTGTGGTAAGTAAAACGAGAAACGGACTTTCCCAGCATGGAGTTAAAGAGGATTCCTTCCATGATTTAATAAGGACATAATCCCCTGGGTGTGTGTTGTGAATTCTTAAGTCCAGGGTGGGGGGTCTCTGTACCACTAATGCCTTTTTCCTCAATTCTTGCTGCCTGTTTGCAAGTGCAGTTATATAGCCCTGCAATTCCTTACTCACCCTGTCCTCTTCCATAGGGTGTTCTGGCACCACTTCTATGGTATATGGCATTCCATAAAGTATTTTGAAGGGAGATATTCCGGTGTCTTTTCGTGGCTGTGTCCTCACATTTAGTAGTGCCATAGGTAGGCACTTCACCCAATTTAACTTTGTTTTCAAAATTAATTTAGTTAGATGTTTCTTAATGTCTCCATTGTTTTTTTTTTAAACCAGTCCAGAGCTCTGTGAGTGCCATGGTGTATGATATTCCCATTTTATTTCTAGGAGTTGAATTGTTTGTAAATTTTTTGGGATATAAAATGCTGACCTCTGTCTGAATCTATTATCTGTATTTTACCATACCCTGGGATTAAATTTTCGAGTAATATTTTAATTACTGCCTTGGGAGTTGCCTTAGAAGTAGGGAAGGCTTCCAAAAATGAGTTAAATGGTCTACAATCACTAGTAGGTATTTATACCTCCCCACTTTGGGGAGTTCAGTGAAATCTATTTATACCTTTTCAAGTGGTCTTTTTGCAATTCCTCTTCCCCTGAGAGGTCTTTGTCTTACCTGAGAACTGTTTACCTTACCTTTTTACAAGTGAGACACCCATTTACTATCCTTTTTGCCAAATCATATAGTCCTATACACACAAATTTAGTCCCAAAGTGATTAACCAAAGCCTGAGTGCCCCAATGAGTGTCTTTGTGATATTTTTGAAGTATTTTCCATGCTATACCTTTTGGTAATATCTGCCTTCCATCCAGTAGGTACCATCTGTCATTTTTTTGTTCTAACTCCATTTTACTAAGTTTCTCTTGTTCACCCTTGGTGAACCTTGAGCTCTCATTTAAAGAGGTTAATTCAGTTCTCATATCAGAAAGAATTAACAAAGCTGCTTGTTTTGCTTCACTATCAGCCAAATTGTTACCTCTAATCAGGGGTAGTACCCCCTTTTGGTGAGCATTAACATGCACTACAGCTATCCCCTTTGGTTCCCTTAGTGCCCATAGAACTGCCCTTACTAATCCGTCGTGGATTAAGTTCTTCACCTGCAAATTGATTAGTCCCCTTTCTTCCCAAATTTTCCCAAAGGTATGTACCATGCCATAAGCACACTTTGAGTCTGAATATATTGTTCCCACTTTTCCTTTAAGAAGTTGTAGAGCTCTGAAAACTGCATAGAGTTCGCATTCCTGGACAGACCAAGTTCCGTCCAGTGGGCCCTTCTCAAGCGTAGTCATAGTGTGCCCATCCACTGTAGCATATCCTGATCTCCTTTTCCCTTCTACTACCCGGGATGACTCATCTACAAATAATTTCCCCCCTTTTTCAAGTTCTTCTTCTAAATCCAGGCGGATTTTTGTTTGTAATTCTATGCACTGTATGCAGTCATGCATCAATTCCTCCAGTGGTTCCCCATATAGGAATTGGGCTGGATTTTGAGTGCTAGTTATTTCCAATTCTAACTGGGGGGAGTGGATTAATACCCCTCCGTATTTTAGTAGGCAGGCATCCGTAATCCACTTATGAGCCTTCTGTTGCAACACTCCCCTGATGTCATGTGGGGTATAGGCTTTCAACTTTCTTCCCATGATTATCTTATTTGCTTCTTCCACCATCAGTGCAGTAGCAACTATGGCCTGCAAGCACGAGGGCCAACCCTGACTAACAGGGTCCAACAGTTTTGAAAAGCATCCTACAGGTTTTATTTTCCCTGCCCATTCTTGGGTTAGCACCTCGTAACCAGTCTATTTTCAACTTTCACAAATAGATGGAAAGGTCTCTTTAGGTTGGGGAGACTCAAGGTAGGGGTATTGACCAAATCGTGTTTCAACCCCTCCAACTTATTATCATCCTCCAGCTCCATTTTATTAAAGTGGACCCTGTTAATTTTTCATACAAAAATTTGACTTCACTACTATAATTTTCTATCCACTGCCTACAATATCCCAATAATCCTAATAGCTGTCTCAGTTGTCTTCTAGTCTTTGGTGCAGGCAGGACCAGAATTCCCTGAACCCGCTCAAGGTCCAAATATTTTCCTCCCTTGTTCAACCTGTGTCCTAATATTTGACCTCCTCTTCTGTAAACTGTAATTTGGACTTTGATACTTTTAAGCCTTTTAAGCTTAAAAAGTTCAATAGTTTAATATTCTCTTTTCTGACCGCTTCTTCATTCCCCCTGCCAAAAGTAAATCATCTACATATTGAATTAAGGTCACCTCAGGATTTCTTTCATATGACTCCAAAATTTATTCTAATGCTCGTCTGAATAAATTTGAACACTATGTGTACCCTTGTGGGAGCACTGTCCATCTTAGTTGTTGTTTTTGGAGGGTATCGGGGTCTTCCCACTTGAATGCAAAGTAATTCCTGCTCTCTTCATCTAGTGGACAAGCCCAAAAGGCATTTTTTAAATCTATCACACTATACCACTGGGCAGAAGGGGATAATTGGATGAATAGGGTATACAGGTTTACAACTACAGGAAATCTAGTTAATGTCCTTTTATTGACTTCTCTAAGATCTTGAACTAATTGGTAGGTTCTGTCTGACTTTTTGACTGGTAAAGAGTGTTATGTGGTGACATGCAGGGTTCTATCAGTCCGTGTTGCAACAACCACTTAATTTCTGGTTGCAAGCTCCTCCTGCCATCTTGTGAGATTGGGTATTGCTTTACTCGGATCGGGGTATTGGGGTTCCAGATCTTTACTTTAAATGGTTTTATGTCCAATTTCCCTACCAAATTCGGAGTGTACCAGACTTCCAGGTTTATTTGCTCCTCATCTTTATCAGTCAATTGGTATAATTTACTACTACTTACTGGCTCTTTACTTTCAACGTTATTCCAAATTCTATCATTAAATCCCTTCCTAGGAGGTTATACTCAGCTTCTGGGAGCAATACAAAGGACCCAATTCCAATTTTCTTTGGAGCTTCAATTTCAACATTTTTAATGATTGGTACAGCAAAAGGTTCCCCTTTCGCTCCTATAACTTGGATCGTCTCCAAGGATGGTTCACATCCTTGGGGTACTTTTTGGATGTTAGATCACTATACCTCAGAATCCAGTAAGAATTCCATCTTCTGTTGTTGGGGACCTAGTTTCAATTTTATCAAGAGCTCTGTGTTCTTTCGTGCCCCCAGTAGATAGAGCCCCCGACACCCCTAGTCTTCCTGAAATACTTTCTCATCTTGCAAGCACTGCCTGCATTCTCATTTAATATGCCCTTTTTTCCCACAGTAAAAACATTCCAGGACTCTCTTTCCTTCCTCACATGGCCTGGGGGTTCGTGACGGGCCTCCTCCTGGAAATCACCCTCTGGGGGCCAGACTCCCCCTCTGTCCCTGCTGGCATTCCTTCACCACACTTACAAGAATTTGAGCTTGTTTCTTGTGGTTCTCCTCATCCTGCCTGATATACACTTTCTGTGCTTCCCTTAAGAGGACTCCTAGGTCCTGATCTTGCCACCCTTCTATCTTCTCCAGTTTCTTTCTAATATTCACCCATGACCTGGCCACAAATTAAGTTTTCAACAGGGCGGATCGCACAGGATCATTAGGATCTAATCCTGAATACAGCTGGAGGTTCTTTCTTAATCTTTCCAACCATTCTATGGCAGTCTCATCTTTCTTTTGATGTTCACTAAAAGCCTTGTTTATGTTTTGCCCTCTTGGTACCGCATTCCAAATTCCATTGACTATGATAGTCCTCAAATCCCCCATATGAGTCCTGTGTTGGTCATTTTGATTATTCCAATTTGGCCTTTGAGTGGGCCATTTTATATCTGCTTGGGGTCCCTGTTGATGCTGGGCATCCCAAAGCCTCATACCTTCCCTCCTAATCATCTCTCTTTCTTCCACAGTGAATAGGATCCCTAATATTGCCTGTAATTCATCCCAAGTATAGATATTTCGTCCCAAAAATTGATCAAACCATTCAGATACCCCAATAGGATCCTCCAGGAGGTTTCCCATCTCTCTTTTAAATTCCCTCACATCTGTTGAACTCAGGGGTACTGATACAAACCCTGTCCCCACTTGGGCCCCGCCCACAGAAATTTCTCTTAAAGGGTACAATCGTCCTCCATCAGCCCCTTCCAGACTTTGTTTAGATATACTCCATGTAATCCTCCGACACTGACCTGAATCCTTACTACTTCCCTGGTCTTCTTCCACAGGGGCACTAGCTCTAACAGGAGGTTGTGGTGCCGGAGGGGGTCCCAGTGGTACATATGGGGGTGAGGGCACTGGGAGTTCCTCCACTGGCTTTGGTTTCTTCTTTATGTCTGTTCCCCGCAAAGCGAATACTCTGACCCTGGTATCTGACCCTACCCAGAGTTGAGCCTACTTGCTTTCTTCTAGACTAAAATGTTCCTTGGAGTTGACATAAGTATTCAGAGCCTGGCATATCCAATCCTCAGAGTTTCCAAATACTGGCCAAAACAAGTTGTCACCCCTGATCTGTTTTCCCCCCCATACTTGCATACAGTAATATAGCATTTTCTCTTTACTTTTCCCTTACTGGGATGGCCAATTATTCCATGTTTTGATCATTAACCCCAGTGGGCTATCCAGTGGTATGTCAGGCAATTCTGCCCTCAACATTCCCATGGGCTCAGAGGGCTTGCTTTTCCTCTGTCCCATCTTCCAGAGTGCCTTGATTCACACACCTTCTGCTTCCCCTCGTTCATGGCTGACACTCTCGTGGGTAATGAGAACCGCACTACCAGAGGGTCCACATTCACTCTGCCTAGGAACGGACGTCTCACTCAAGCACATTCCAGGATCCCACCCTGACCGGACAGATCACCTTATTAATACTCACGTCCCGAGTCTTCGTCCAGATCTTCGTGCACGAAAATTACGAGGTACTGCAGTATTCCTTTGCTTACCAGTCTTACTTTAGGTTCAGAGGTCAAGGAGTCAAGGAGGAAAGCTTCTGACCAAAGACCATCCAGAGATGGGGCGCCTCCCTTGGGCGGGGGTTTCCCCCAAGAGCTCTCGATCCGAGTCACAGCACCAAATTGTTATCGGTAAATAGACTCAGCCCAGAGCTAATATGGGTAGAATCAATTCTGAATTTATTGAGCAAGCACAGGTAAGCAAAACAACGCTGGGTGGCCGGGGAGTCTGCGCTCCACCAACGGCTCACAAAACGTACACACCAATGTATAGCTTATATACAGTTTAAGTCCCTGTTTTACAAACTCTTTTTTCCCACCCTCCGTCTGGTTATCCTTTGCAGTGCGCCTGCGTCTCCTGTTGCTAGGTGGTCGTTTTAGGCCTCTGGTGGTCATTGAGGCTGAAGGTTTTAGTCTTCCCGACATGAGCAATGGGGTATTATAACTATGTTTTTCCATATTTGGAAAAGCATATTTGTCTTGCAGGAAACTATTGTGCAACATTTATACAAAGCTTTTTTAAGTCACTATGCTAGCTTAAGCAATAACCATCCTCTTTATGTGGTCTTGAGCAACAACCCATTTTATAACAAGAGAAGGTTAAAGAAGCTGCTCAAGGAGTCAGAAGCAAAACTCCAAGTTCCTTGGAGCATCAGTGGCCCCCATGAGTGAGGGCCGGGAGTGCCCAAGGCTCCCCAGGGCCTGGGGAGAGCAGATCCTTGAGGGCAGGATTGCAGGAGCCAAAGGCTGTGAGCAGGGAACTGCAATGTTGAGCAAGGCCTGCGCTGGCTGGAGGAAGCAGAAAGGCCAAGGCTGAGCCCAGGCCTGGGACAGCAGGGCCTGTCTCTCACGGGTGGCTCGGGGCTGTTCCTGGGGCAGTGGAATGGCAGGGGCAGCAAGGACAAATGGCATCAGCCTGCAAGCCCTGCCAGCCTCCTCAGGGAGGGCCGAGGCAGAAGTAAAGTGCATCCCCTACAAGGAAAGTTCCTTCTGTGGGGCCTGCAGAGGCCCTGCCCGAGCCCAGGGGACAAAGGCCTGGGTGCCTCTGGCCCTGCCAGCCCTGCCCAGCCCTCGGCCATCTCTCCTGCAGGCTGTGCCCCTGTCCATGCTGCATAATGGGGAGGTTGTGGAGCAGAAATCTTTGGGGTCCCTGGCACTGAGGAGCACTGGGGTTCCATTTTCTCCCCACCTCTGCCTTGAGGCACTGACCCTGCAGCTCCAGAGTAGTCGGGAAGTAAAGATGTCACGGCAAACATGGCAATAGAGAGTTCTTTATTTTGTGTAACTGCATATGTAGTAGAGCTCTGGGTTGATATAGTCTGAAATTCACACTAGAAGGGCGAATACTTAGTTACAAGTGGTACAGACAAAGATTTTCCTGTTAACAAATACTCAACAAGGTATTACCTGCGCTAGCAGAAAAAAAAAAAAAGCAGGACACAGAGTGGGCATTGATGAGTAACATCGTAGGAGCTATAAAGGAGAATGAGAATTTATTGCTTCTGAAAAGCATTCGGGATGATTTTCCTCAGGGCATCCTTGAGCTCCTGGTTCCTCAGGCTGTAGATGAGGGGGTTCAGGGCTGGAGGCACCACTGAGTACAGAACTGACAGGGACAGATCCAGGGATGGGGAGGAGATGGAGGGGGGCTTCAGGTATGCAAATATCCCAGTGCTGAGGAACAGAGAGACTACGACCAGGTGAGGGAGGCAGGTGGAAAAGGCTTTGTGCCGTCCCTGCTCAGAGGGGATCCTCAGCACAGCCCTGAAGATCTGCACATAAGAGAAAACAATGAACAGAAAGCACACAGAAGCCAAAGAGACAGTAATGTTAGCATATACATATAGATTTAATAGCTAGTGGTAGTAATGCTAAGGCTGCAGTTTGTAGCTAGTACAAGGTAGGCCCTGGGAACTAAGCCAGGGAATGTGCTGAACTACAGAATAATGAGTTAAGGGCCAGTGGGGCGAAGAAGGACCAACTGATTATTTATAGGAACAGTAGGGAATTTACTGATGAAGTACAATAAACAGATGCGGGATTAATCTATAGTTTTAGTTTAGACAAGCATGTAGGATTTATAACCGTTAGAAAGGTATCTTATTGTCTTAACTTAGGCAGGCGTGCAAGAGTTATAACCTTTAGAAATGTTATCTCGAAAATGAATGCTGCCTTTGATGTAAAGTATGTGGACCATAGCATGTAGCCATGGTGAAGCAAGATTTGTAAAAGGGTATAAAACTGTGTAAGATTCAGTAACAGGTTGGGACTTTGACTTTGGACGCTAGTCCTCAGGTCCCCGGGCCCTGAATAAAGCACCGCACAAAACAACTTTGTTGATTTGTGTTTTACTCTTTGGGATCGGGCAGCAGTAATAGCAAGAAGCCCAAGTTCCCTGAGGTAGGAGTGCGAGCAGGAGAGTTGGAGGATCTGGGGGATTTCACAGAAGAACTGGCCCAGGGCATTGCCCTGGCACAGGGGCAGGGAAAATGTATTGGCTGTGTGCATCAGAGCATTGAGAAAGCCACTGGGCCAGGCAGCTGCTGCCATGTGGGCACAAGCTCTGCTGCCCAGGAGGGTCCCGTAGTGCAGGGGTTTGCAGATGGACACGTAGCGGTCGTAGCACATGATGGTCAGGAGGGAAAACTCTGCACCTATGAAGAAGATAAAAAGACACACCTGTGCAGCACATGCCAAGTAGGAGATGTTGCTGGTGTCCCAGAGGGAATTGTGCATGGCTTTGGGGACAGTGGTGCAGATGGAGCCCAGGTCGCTGAGGGCCAGGTTGAGCAGGAAGAAGAACATGGGGGTGTGCAGGTGGTGGCCGCAGGCTACAGCGCTGATGATGAGGCTGTTGGCCAGGAGGGCAGCCAGGGAGATGCCCAGGAAGAGGCAGAAGGACAGGAGCTGCAGCTGCTGCGTGTCTGCCAATGCCAGCAGGAGGAAGTGCCTGATGGAGCTGCTGTTGGACTTTTGCTGTTTCTTGGCATGAAATTCTTTTAGCGGAGAAAAAGTAAGAGACAAGCTAGGTGGGACTTCTATGACACAAAATCAAACACCATTTCTTACAGACATTCTCACTCTCACACAGAAAACTTTCTATTACAGGAAACCCTCCATTAGCCCTTGGGTGGGAGGTGTGCCTTGTGGAGACCACAGCTGCAGTAATGGGAAGGACGTCATCCCAAGGCCTCGTTACAATTCAGATCTACTCTGCACAGGTGGGAGGGAACAGGGACCTGTCCTGCTGTTCAACTTTTTCCATGGAAATCCCTTCCTATTAACAGGAGCCCCTCAGCATCTTCACTCCTGCTGTCTAGGAATGGGAATGGTAAAACCTGACAAAATGTTCTACATTATTTTTACAGCTACTGTTCATTTTTCTTGCTGACTTCTTTTAGATGTCAGAAACCCTCAGCATTTCTGCTGTTGGAAGGGAGAACAGAGCATGTTCTCTGGGGCAAAATGCTGAGAGGAGAGGGAACTGGGCCTGGGGTTGCAGAGCTGCCTGCACAGGAGGGACGTCACACCTTGAACCCCCAGCCCTGAGGGCAGAGGCTTGGCTGGGGGACAGGAGGGAGGGGGCTTGTTCAGAGGGAGGGGCTGCACTGCATGGGTGGGGTGGTGGTCCTATGGAGATCTCTAAACTTTCCCTGCCATAACATTTCTGGGTTTTATTTTCTATCAGTGCCTGATCTTATCTTTGCTTTCTGGAGGTTTTCCTCCTGCAGGTGTTTTCCTGTGCCTGATGTCTCCCTGCCAGCACTCACACATCCGAAATCTCTGTGCACTCTCCTTGGCCCTACAGAACCCTGCCTTTTTTCAGGGCACTGGCTGGGGGCAGGTTCTGGTTGCACGTAGGGGAAAGGACAGGTCAGACTGAGCCTGATGGGTCCAGCAAAGGAGATGATGGTGCTGTCCATGGGCAGAGTGGCTGAAAGCACATTAGGAAATTCCTGTGAACATATTCATCACTAAAAATAACAGTTTGCATGCCTCAGGCACTGGTACAAATTTATAATACCTTTAATATTTATCCCCTCCCTCCCTGCCATTCTCCTATACTAGGAAACCGAATACAAAGTCTTAGGAAATTTCTTCATTTTTACCAAAAACCTTGTCTTGGAAATATTCTATAACATATCAGAAACCCTCAGCATGTCAGAGCTTCATGAGCATTTCACCTCCCCTGCACCAGAAATACTCCCAGTTGTACTCACTGAGTCTGTAGGCATTGGGATGTTCCAGCTTTAGGAGATCACTGCAAGAGCTGCAGCTGCATTGTCCTGCAGCCAGATGCTTCCTGTGTCAAGGGCTGGGAGTGATTCTGCCCCAGTCACTTCTGAGCATCTTCCTAGCCCTGACTGATTGAAGCTCTCTGTGCCTCTGTGTTGTGCCCAGGGTGGCTGCAGGCAGATCCCCAGCCCTACTGGGCTAGGAGAAGAGCTGCTCATAAAGAGAAATGTGTTTTTAAAGATCTTCCTGGTTGTCAGGATTGTCCTCTCTTGCAGGATCCCAGCCCAGCTCAGCAGAACAGATGCAGCTCAACAACTTTATGACCCTCTCTGGGATTTGATGCTGAGTCCCAGAACATCATTCCCTGAGAGGCACCTGAAGAAACCTCTCAAGAACTCCAAGTCAGAACTGAAGTCCAAAGTTTATTTTACTTTTATTGGGTCCCACTGAGGGGGACAACTGAGAAAGTGTGCCCAGGTTCCAGTCAGAGAAGGAAATTGGAGGCAGAGATGACAGAAGGGGACAAAGGGAAGCCAAATCTTGGTGCCCTGGGGCACAGCAGAGTCTGTGCCACCAAGGGCTATGAGGAGACACTTTGTCATGAGTCACTGGGGCCTCCTGGCACAGCCCCAGCAAGGCTGGGCACTGTCACCCCTTGTCCTGCCCTCAGCATTCCCCCCACATCCCAGTGGCCTCAGGGATCGAGTCCCTGGGGAGCCTTGGTCAGGAATGGCCCTAGGGGGCTCCTTCATGCTCCCAGGGACTGCAGGTTTTTCCATGGACTTTGGGTTTTGCTTTTTCCATGGAGTCTCTGAGAGCTTTGTGCAAGCATGGCCTCCCATTATCTGCTTTAATTAGTCTCTTGAGAGCCTTTGTAGGTAACAACACTCAGTGGAGCTCGTTAATGCTTCATGGTGCTTCAGTTTTTTAAGGTCCTTTCTTTTTTCCTTTCCTCTCAGATTCTGTGAGAGGTTTTTGTGCAATCATGGCCTCCAGTTCTCTCCTCTACGAAGTCTAAGAGGATCCTGTGTTGGGGATGGACCTCAGTGGGACCCATTAATGCTTTGAGGTATGTTGGTTTTTTCTTCTGACTTGGACTCCTGGAAAACTTTGTGTAAACTCCTCTCAGGCCCTGAGGTTCAAAGGCTCAGCACCAAATGCACCACGGGGCTCATTAGGATCAAAGAAATCCTGACAAACCATGGCTCTGCCTTGATTTCCCTCTTGTCTGCTGCAGTTCATCAGGAAGGTTTTCAAATCCAGTTATGAAGAAATAAATCAAAGAACTTGTATGAAATACACATTACTATTTTAAAGGGTGTATTTTATTACCTGCTCAGGTGAATTTTATACACCTTCTCAGAGAAGCTGTGTCTTGAGGTCTCTCCCAGTCTGAAGACCTTGTTCAACATTCCCCAACCTCATCCTGTCTGTCCTCACTCACCTGGCACCTGCTTTGCTTGGAGAACTGGCTGCACACAGGCAGAGACTGTTTTTTCCTTTTCTTTTTTTGAAGTAATTTAGAATTCTTAAATTGCCCCATTGAAAACAGACACATTCCTCAGGTGTGTGGCAGCTCAAGATGCCACCAAGGAGGTTCCCCTACCCAAAGGCAGAACCCTGTAAGGAATATTTGAGACCTTTGGACTCCCTTGGTTCCCTGAGGCTTTGCAGTTTCCAAAAGGCCCCTTGGTTCCATGAGGTTCCAGACTGTCACGATGGAGATTTGCGTCCATGGGGCCCCACAGTGTCAAAATGTTCTTTTTGGTTCCATGAGGTCTTGATCTGTCACAATGGACTTTTGGTTCCATGAGGTTCATTGGTGTCACCATGGTCTCTCTCTTGGTTCCAGGAGGCATCACAATGTCATAACGCACCCTTGGTTCCATGAGGTTCCTGCAGCAGGACTTCCCCTGTGGCACAGCAGAGCTCATCTGTTCTGTCCATCATCTGGGCCATAACTCAGGGCATCTTCCCCCTCTCAGGAATTCCTGAGATAACCCAGGCTGGTCATCTGTCCTGTCCTGAGTTATCTCTGGTGCCAGGGAGGTGGAATTCCCAGCTGACCATGAACATCTTGCCTTGAGAGCGAACTGAAGGGAGATAATCCTTGAATTTCTGAGTGACACACACTTCACTGTACAGACTATAAAAGCTACACAGAATTTCACCAAGCGAAACTCTTCTGCATAGTCCCTGGAAACAGAAAGGGCTTCACTCCCAAGTCTGGATGAATCTTTGTGGTTCCTTTTCTGGGAGCTGAGTGAAAGGGCTCCATGTGTACTCCTCATCAATTCAGTGGTAAGTTACATTGACTCCTGATCTCTGCTATTTCTTCACTAGCTGTAATATAGGTCACTTTATTGTGCACTGTGTTTGTATCTGCCTGTACTTCTTTTGTTTATCCAGTGCAGTAAGTAGTCCATTTAAAGTCTCTTATCTGTTAATCTTGAGTCCATTTGAAGTAAATAAGTTCTTTTATACTAGATGTAATCTGCCATTCTCCAGAACTTGTTAGCAAGAGCAATTTGGAATTCAGGTATCCTGAAACAGAGCTACTGCCAGAAACCTAAGCATAAGGCAGGACTTGTCTACGCTTTCACTCAATTCAAAAGATATTTCAATTAAAAACAAAAAGACAGATCCTTTTCCCTCAGTTATTCTTTTCCTATTTATACGCTGATATTCAGCAGTATCCAGTTGATACTGGTCCCCAGCGCCTCCTCATGCACTCTGAAGATCAAGAACCTTTATGGATGACAATCAATCACACTCTGTCCCTACCCCCACCCCACCATTTCCCTCATTCAACCCCTGGCAATCAGAGCAGCCCTGTGCAAATCTGAGCTTCCTCCAGTCCAGGCTGTGCCTGCAGCTTTCAGCTCCTTGGCACCAAGTCTCACCTGCTTTCCTTGGAGAAGGAGCTGCCCCAGGCACAGAGGGATGTTCATTTATTGTCAGCAAACAAAACCAAAGGCAGGCCCAGCTCCATGGAAAACAGAAGGGCAGCCCAAGGAGTGCTGAGCAATAGAGCCACATCCAGGGGTGTCCCCAAGACTCAGGACTGGGGCCAGGGCAGTTCAATCTCTTTCGTGCTGATCTGGACGAGGGTATGGAGGGCACCCTCAGTCAGTGTCCAGGTGAGCCCAAGCTGGCTGGGAGTGTGGCTGTGCTGCAGGGCAGCAAGCTCTGCACAGGATCTGGCCAGGCTGGAACCATGGGCCCAGGACAATTGGATGAGGTTCACCAAGGCCAAGGGCCGGCTCCTGCCCTGGGCTCACAACCACCCCAAATCCCTGGCTGTGCCCTGCCCCTGATCCCCACAGCCTGTCTTGTTTCCTTCATCCCTGCATTGCCAGGGACTTTGTGGGACAAGGGAGGTCTGCTGTGGGTATGGAGGGTGGTGCAAGTGCCACCACTGCAGTGGGCACCACAGCTCATCAGGTTTGTGTCCTTTGGGGATCAGGAACTGCTGAGACTCAGAGGCACAGAAAGGTTTCTCTTCATTACCAGCAGACCAGAATTGAACAAGATACAATACAATAAGAATCACACTCTTCCCCCTGCGCTATGTGCAACGTCCCAGCAGTGTCTGATGAGTCCACGCTCCACAAGTAATTTCCATACTAAAATTAATTTTGGACAAATATAGTTTTCTAATAGGTTTAAACACAATTAAGTTGTTGTATCAGAATGCTCATCCTGGAGTGAGGGCAAAACAGCTCGAAAAATACCATGCATGCAAAGCTGGTCTATGGACAAGGGGGTCAAGCTTCTTTTGGTGTTGAGGAAATGCTGAAACCAGCCTGACTCATTTTATCTCCTCCTGTACTGGTTTAACATCTCCTTATTTCTTTTCCACCCATTGTCTTTTGTCTCCCCCCAGGCCCCCTGATGATGATCCTGGCTCTGTGTCCTCCAACAGCTCCTGGGTGGCACTTCCAGGCTGGGATGAGGAGCCCCTCAGCCTTCCCTGCTCCAGGCTGGACAAGCCCAGCTCCTTCAGCCTCTCCTCACAGCCAAAGGGCTCCAGCCCCACTTTGGAGACCCTTCCCTCATCCTGCTCCAGCTGCCAGACATCTTTCCTGCCCTGGGGAACCCAAACCAGGCCACAGTGACCTGGATAATCCACATCTTTGATGTCCTGGTCCCACAGCCCTGGCCCCTTGTCCCTGTGTCAGGTTCTGGGGGTTGATTTGTGGAACATCATTGGTGGAGGCTGTGGCTCCAGGTGGACGGGGGGATACCATGGGGACAGGGGACCTTGCTGGGCATGAACAGCATTGGACTTCTGTGGCGAAACTGTGAAGGCGTGCTGGGAAAGAGTGAGCAACCCAGTGACCTCACACAGCCTAGCTGTGACATCACATACTGCTCTGTGATGTCACAGCCTTCTATGGGATGTCACAGCCTGCTCTGTGATGTCACTGGCCACCCTGAGAATCACAGTTGGTGTGACAGCCTGCTTTGTTATGTCACACAGCTGTACTCTGATGTCCCAGCCAACTCCCTGATATCATGGCCCATTCTCTGATGTAATTCTACCCCCCTCTACAGTGTCAGAGTCTTCCCTGTGATGTCATAGCCTGCTTTGTAATGTCACAACTTACCTTGAGGTGGCACATGTCACCCTGTGACATCACAGCTGGCTCTATGATCTCACACCACCATGCTGTGACATCACAGCCCGCCCTGTGATATCACACAGCTGCCCTGTGACGTCACACCACCACCCTCTGATGTCACACAATCCCCTCTATTATGCCATAGTGAGACAGAGAAATTAAGAATCAAGAAATGCTTTGTCTAAAAGGGGGCCCACAAACCCATATGGAATGCTTAAACATTTACTGTGCATACAAGAAAAGGAGAAAAGCAAGGTTACAAAATGAGATAAAGAGCTAGAATGTGCAAACAGGATGGAAGGACAAAGGCACCACAGGATAAGGGGGATTCTTCAGACACCTGAACCAGGAAAACTGGTATCAAAATTGGAAAATGGCCAAAGGACTAAAATGTGCATGCACATGGAGTCAAGGCAAAAAGTTAAACTGAGAGGGAGACTACTTGCTTCATCCCAAAGACCCTCAGATGACCACCAGAGCAACCAGCAAGGAGCAGTGTGCAGTCTCAAAGAGACGTGGAGCTAATTTTAATACGAAGCGGGGACAAGTGGGGTTAGGAAATCAATATGTATTAGGTGTATTGTGCAATCCTAGTTTCAAGAGAATGAAAACAGAGGTGCAGGTCACCAGGGGCGTGCATGTTTTTGGAGGAGCTATCCCCCATGCACCTCAGCACTGAATAAATACATACCTATTCTTATAACTTCTTTTGTGGTTTATACAGGGTTTCTCCACTATTCATGTTGACGAGCCAGCCAGGAGATCTCTGTCTGGCTACAGGAGCATCCAAGGAGTGGATTCTCTGGCGCAACCCCAGGATCTTCCCTGGAGGGACCCTGAACCTCAATTTGCTCACCACAGAGATGGACAACGACCTGCTGGCTTTGCAGATGGAAGGTATGTATTAAATATCAATAACAGGGTGGCTGATAAAGTTGTACAGAAATGTCTGACTCACAGCACAGTGCGTCACAGTGCTTGCAAGCAACATGCCAGGGGCCAGAGATAGAGGGAGAGGAGCTTATCACCAGCCGATAGCGCAGCCGACAGAGGGGTCTCAGTGAGCTCATAGAGCAGCCCACTAGTGACTCTGGGGGTGAGTCGAATGAACCCTTGTTTTTGCTGCTGTTTTGTGTCACTGCTCAGTCTGGACACGTTGAGTTGTTGAGTGTGTCAGTGAGTGAATGAGTGGGTGAGATGTATCTCTGGTACAGAGTGTGCAGCTCTATCCGCGTTTTCGACCTCAGGTGACTGAGGTGGCTGAAGGAAAGTGAAGCGACCAAAGTCAGTGTGGGGCAAGTGCAAGCCTGGACAGAGGAGTGTTGTGGTTGGATGTGGAGTGGCTGGTGTCTGTTTTAACCATGGCTAGACGTAAGTGAACAGAAGGAATCCCTTAGTGGTTTGGGCTGGATCCTTGGGAATTCATAAATCCAGTGAATTATTGGATAGAAAGGGGAAACGATCAGGTTTATCTGGAAGGAATTTATAGAGCTTCAGCAGGAAGATGGGTAGCTTTGCATTGGAAGAGCCTGTACATTAGGATCTGGACATTCAAGAGAGAAGTGTTTTGGCAGGCATTAAGCGGCTTTTGGGCTTCTAGAGATTGGCACACTGCGTGATTATTGTTACAGTGTAGGATTTAGATATATGTTGGTATTGTTCTTCTGAGAAATAGCAAGCTCTATGCCCTCAGTGTAAATCAAGGCATCCTAATCAAGATAATTTTGAACCTAAGATTCTAAAGTTTGTGTGTGGAAAATCACGTTCAATACCTGCAACTTGTGCATGCATGTGGGAAGAAGACTGGGAAAACAGTGAGCAGTTGCGAAGAAAGATTTGGATGGAAACTGGACAGGATAAGAAGGAGATAATGGGAACTGGACAAAGTAAAGAGATTCTTAAATCCAGTCTGCTAGGCTGTATTATTGCACATTGGAAAGACGTTGCTGGACATGAGGACACAGAAAACAAGAGAGACCTTACTAGGTTTTGCAAGGAGTAGTTGCCATTATATAAATACGACAAGGGAGTGAAGTAGCCACCAGTTGGAACTTTGGATTATAACACATTATTACAGCTCATGCTATCTCTTAGGAGGGAAGGGAAGTGGACAGAGGTGTCATATGACGATATGTTTTTCTCCCTTTGAAATCACCTGGAATGGCAGAGGGACTATGGGTTCAGGGCTCCATCTGGCCCTCTGGTATTGGCCTTAGAGAAGGAGAATAACACTAAGAGAGGAAAGATCAAGCATAAAGTTGTAATACAGCAAGTAATTAATTTATTCCTAAAACAATCTACAAGTGTCATAAGACATAAAGTTCAAAAGATACGAGGGGCAGTGGTAAGGAACTTAAAGACTCTGTTGGACAAGGTGTCAAGAGTCTTTAGTAAGTGGAAAGAAGGATATAAACAAGGAATGAGGAAGTTCGTAACTGTCATAAGCAAGGGGGATAAAGAAAGGCTCAGACAGGGACCACCTAGACAAGGCCTATCCTGGCTGGGCAAAGACCAGTGTGCGATCTGTAAGAAATATGGTCACTGGAAAAATCAATGCCCAGAACAATGATGGGGTGGCATTCAGGAAAAGGGAGATTGGGAAAAGGGAAAAGTAATTGCACATGTGAACAAGAACGTGGAGGAGCAGTAGATGTTACCCCAGGAGATCCAGTGGTTATAAAATTGAAGCTGGGGGGAAAAGGGAAAGAAGTGGAATTTCTGGTTGACACTGGGGCAACATATTAGGGACTGAATAAGACTTTAGCACCTGTAGGAAAGGATTATGTTACAGTAATAGGAGCAACTGGCCAACCTGAAAAAGCATATTTTTGCAAACCATTGAAGTATAGGCTTGGAAAGCAATAGGGCATTCATAAATTTCTATATCTGCCCAGTTTCCTGAAATACCTTTTGGGGAGACACTTGTTAGAACAATTACAAGTAACCATTAAATTTAAAAATGGGGAGGTTATTCTGGAAGTAAATGATGAACAGTACATAGAGGTGTTAAGCTTAATGTTAACAGCCATTCACATGGAGGGAGAAATTAGTAAAGAAATAATAAATCAAGTGTTTCCTGGAGTGTGGGCATCTTATGTACCAGGAAGAGTGGAAAACACATCTCCTATAGTAATTAAGGAAGGAAATAACCAGTTAGAATTAAACATTGTCCCTTGAGAAAGGAAGACAGGGAAGGAATTAGTCTGATAATTGAAAAGTTTTTGCAATTAAGGTTGTTAAAAGAAGGTCAATCTGAGTTCAACACTCCCATATTACCGGTCTGAAAACCTGTTGGGTCATCTCAGATAGTGCAGGATCTAAAAGCTGTGAACAAAATAACTGAAGATCTCTATCCCCTGGTAGCAAATAAATACACTTTGCTAACATGCCTAACACAAGAGCTAACTTGGTTTACTATTTTGGACTTGAAAGATGCCTTCTTTTGCTTCCCTCTCCATGAGGACAGCCAAAAAATTTTTACATGATTGGGAAAACCTTAAAAGTGGGCACAAATCCCAGCTGGCATGGACACTGTTGCCTCATGGATTTAAGAACTCACCTACTTTGTTTGGAGAACAACTTGCCAAAGATCTGGAATCCTGGGAGGCTCCCCAAGAAGAAGGAAAGCTACTGCAGTACGTGGACGATATCCTTATAGCCACCCGGACGAAAGAGGCATGTGTAGTCTGGACGGTAAGCCTCCTAAATTTTCTAGGACTTCAGGAATACAGGGTATCAAAGAAAAAGGACCAGGTAGTGAAGCAAAAGGTAATTTGCCTGGATTATGAAATTAGTGTGGGACAACAGACTCTGGGGCAAGATCACAAGGAAGCAATCTGCCAAACCCTGAAACCTCAGACAGTAAAGGACCTGTGGACATTGTTAGGAATGACAGGGTGGTGTAGGCTGTGGATACACAGGTATGGGCTGCTTGTAAAACCTCTGTATGCACTCATTATAAATAGGAACAGAGAACTCCAGTGGACAAAGAGGCCACCCTGGCCTTTCACCAGATGAAGAATGCTCTCATGTCAGCTCCAGCTCTTGGACTCCCAGATGTGAGTAAGCCATTCTTTCTGTTTTTGCATGAGAAGCAGGGAATTGCCCTGGGGATACTGGCCCAGGACCTGGGTCTGTATTGGAGAGCAGTTGCTCACTTCACCAAGCGACTAGAGACAACAGCCAAGGGATGGCCGGGGTCCTCAGAGCCATTGCAGCAGTGGTGCTGAGTATTCAAGCGGCACACAAACTCACTTTGGGCCAGAAAATGACTGCATTGGTGTCTCACACAGTGTGTGTAGTCCTGGAAGTTAAGGGAGGGCACTGGCTTTCCCCACAGATGTTCCTGAAATACCAAGCCATCATGGTAGAACAAGACGATGTAGAGATAACTGTGACTAACATTATCAACCCAGCTTCTTTCCTTAGTGGAAATCAAGGGGAGCTGGTACACCATGACTGCTGGAGACTATCGAAGCCTCCTCCTCCAGCTGCCCAGATCTGAAGAACACCCCTTTGGATGACGCAGAAACCTGGTTCACTGATGGGAGCAGCTATGCTGTCAGTGGAAAGTGATATGCTGGGTATGCAGTTACCACCTGCAAAGAGATAATAGAATCTGGACCGTTGCCAATAGATACCTCTGCACAAAAAGATGAGATGATCGCTATAACCCATGCCCTAGAAATCATGAAAGGAAAGAAAATAAACATTTATACAGACTGAAGATATGCATTTGAGGTTGTACAGGCACATGGAGCCATCTAAAAAGAGAAGGGGGTTGTATTATTAGAAAAGGAAAAACATCAAACATGCACAGGAAATATTTCTGCTACTGGAAGCAGTTTGACTACCTGATCAGGTAGCAATTATGCACATTAAGGCACAGCAGAAGGTGAACTCAGAATTGGAGAAAGGAAATGAGCTGGTGGACAGAGAGGCAAAAGAATCAGCAAAAGGTGAGATGATTACTGAGGGAGCTTTAATTCTAGATGGACAGGTCACCACTGAAGGTAAGCCAAAATGTTTGTTATGCTTTAAAACAGTGTAACTGATAATGGCCTAACAGCCTAAAAAGGCCTGGTTTTACAATAAAGCGTCTCTCCTTCGCACCTGCCTGGGAACTCTGTGTCACTACAGACCCTCACCCACATCAGCCCAAGGATCTACTTGGACCAGGATGGGTGTCATGGCCCACAAGTGCCATTGGGACATTGCCAGGCCTAGTAGGAACTGGGCTCAATTATTGCACAGCAGGGCCTCATGGGACCTGGGAGGCCACAGTGACACAATGGAATCTCATGGAAGCAAGTATCCACTGTGAACATGGCATGGCCTCATGGAACCCAGGGGAAGGTGGGACTGCCATGGCTCGTGGAAGCAAGGGGTCATTGTGACACAGCGAGGCTTCTTGGAACCCAGAACACTGTGGGGCAATGGAATCTGATGGTGCCAAGTGTCAACTGTCAAAAGAGCAGGGCCTCATGGAACCCAAGTGACCATTGTGACTCCATGGATTCCCATGGGAATGAACTGTCAGTTGTAACACAGCAGGGTGTCATGGAACACACGTGCCACTGGGACATTGCCACTGTTCATGGAACCAAGTGTCCATTGTGACACCACTGGGCCTAATGGAACTTCACAGGAGACCACTGTGACACCACGGAATCTCATGGAAACAAATGTCCACTGTTTAACATTGTGGCCTCATAGAGCACTGCAGACTGTTGTGACACAATGGAAAAATGTGGAACAAGGGGTCTCTAGCAACAGAGCAAGGCCTCATGAAATGAAAGAGATCACTATGATGGAATGGAAGCTCATGGATTTAAGTGCCCACTGTTTTGCAGAGTAGCCTCATGGAATGCTGGAGATCATTGTGAGGCAATTGAAACTCATGATGCAAAAGGATCCACTGTGACACAGTAGGGCCTCATGGAATCCAAGGGATCATTGTGATACACTGAAAACACATGGAATCAAGGCTCCATTGTGACAAACGTGGGCCTGACTGAACAAATGAGACCACTGTGAGGCCATGGAATCACTGGGAACAAAGGATTGATTTTTAACATATCAGGTGGCCCTCATGGAAACATGGGACCATTGTGACACAATGGGATCTCGTGGAAGCAAGTGTCCATTGTGAGCACAACACGGCCTCATGGAACCCAGGGGCAAGTGGGCCCATGCCATGGCTCGTGGAGGCAAGGGACCACTGTGACACAGCGGGGCCTCTTGGAACCCAGGAGAACATTGTGGGGCAATGGAATCTGATGGAGCCAAGTGTCAATTGTCAAGCAGAGGGGCCTCATGGAACCTAAGTGACCATTGTGACTCCATGGATTGTCATGGAACAAACTGTCAGGTGTAACACAGCAGGGTGTCATGGAACACAGGTGCCACTGGGACATTGCCACTGCTCTGGAACCAAGTGTCCATTGTGACACCACTGGGCCTAATGGAACTTCGCAGGAGACCATTGTGACACAATTGAATGTCAAGAAAGCAAGGCTGCATTGTGACACAGAGGGGCCTCATGGCACCAAGGAGACCATTGTGAGGCAATGGAGTGTCCTGGAACAACAGGTAAATATTCAAGACAGCAGAGCCTGGTGGAACCCAGGTGCCAATGGGATGTTTCCAAGGCTGGTGCAAGCAAGTGTCCATTGTGACAGAGCTGGGGCTCATGGAACACAATGGAACATTGTTACCCCATGGAATTTCATGGAACCAAGTGTCCACTGTATCACGGTGAAGCTTTATAGAGCAGTGGAGACCACTGTGTTGCAATGGAATATCCTGAAACAGTTGTGACAAACGTGGGCTTTATGAAACCAAAGAGACGACTGTGATGCCATTGAATCTAAAGGAACCAAGGGTCAATTGGGAACACATCAGGTTCTCAGAAAACTAAGGAGAACATTGTGACACAGTGGAATCTCATGGAACCAAGGCTTTATTTTGACAAAGTGGGGCCAAATGGGACACAGGTGCCATTGGTACATTGCCAGCTCTTGTGTAATCCAGTGTCCATTGAGACACAGGGCAGGTCATGGAAACAGGGAGCATTGTGACGCAATGGAACCAAGGGTCAATTCTGACAGAGAGAAGCCATGTGGAACACAAGGACCACAGAAATATTCTCAGGTCTAGTAGGTACAAAACACCACTGTGGCAGAACAAGGCCTCATAGCATCTGGGAGAGCACTGTGACACAATGGAATCTCATGGAAGCAAGTGTCCATTGTGACACAGCAGGGCCTCATGGAACTCATGTGGCACTGCGACATTGCCAAGGCTTGTGCAAGCAAGGTTCCACTGTGACAAAGAACATCCTCATGGCACCCAGGAGACCATTGTGGCACAGTAGATTCTGATAGAATCAAGGCTCCATTGTGACAAAGCGCGGCCTCATGGAAACCCAGTGCCACTGGGACATCTCCAGCCTTAGAGGAAGCAAGTGTCCATTGTGACGCATCACAGCCTCATGAATTGCAGGAGAGTACAGTGACACCATGGAATCCTGGGGAACCAAGTGTCAGTTGTAAACACTGCGGGGACTTATGGAAGCCAGGAGAACAGTGTGACATCGTGGAATCACGTGTAAGCAAATGTCCACAGTTTCACATTGCGGCCTCACAGAGTGCTGGAGACTGTTGTGACATAATGGAAAAATGTGGAACAAAGGCTCCCTAGTGACACAGCAGGGCCTCATGGAATGAAAGAGATCACTGTGATGGAATGGAAACTCCTGGATTCAAGTGCTCACTGTTTTACAGTGTGGCCTCATGGAATGCTGGAGATCATTGTGACGCAATGGAAACGCATGGCACAAAAGGCTCCACTGTGACCCGGTAGGGCCTCACAGAATCCAAGAGACCATTGTGGTGCACTGGAAACACATGGATCCAAGGCTCTGTTCTGACAAACCTGAGCCTGACGGAACCAAGGAGACCACTGTGATGCAATGGAATCACTGGGAACCAAGGATCGATTTTTAACACATCATGAGGGCCAGGCTTGGTACCAAGAGAAAGCAATTTCCTACTTAGGACATGTCTGTAGAACTACACGTCCCCTAGAAGGAGCCTGGAAAGGGCCTAGGCAAAAGGGTTTAAATCTCCCTCAGTTTTCAGGATCTCTGTGGCTTCTCCTCCCTGTTGGATTCCCGAGTTGTAGAGACACTCAAAACTACCTCTTCCACAAGGTTCTGATGGGGGATTTGCCACCCTGACCTCTGTTCTTGGCTTGCTGCTCCAGCCATGGTGGCCCAGCCCCTGTGCAGCCCAGCCCAGGACAGGAGCACTGCGGGTGGGAACAGCCCCTCTGCTGTGGTGCCCAGAGCAGCCCTGGGGCTCTGTGCCCCATGGCCTCTCTGCTGGGCAGCCTCTGCCAGCTCCTGCAGAGCCCCTGGCACCTGTGGGCCTGCACTGACAGCCCTGCCCTGGGCTCTGCCGGGCTCTGGGCCAGCAGAGAGGCCAGGCAGGGCTGGCCATGGCCAGGAACAGGCCCTGAGCCCCGCAGGAGGATGGAGCTGGCCCACGGCCCAACTCAGCCCAGGGTAAACCTGGGCTCAGCAGCCCCACGGCCTCAACCCCTGGCAAGGGCACAGCAGCAGCTGGAGCTCAGAGAGGACTGAGCCCCAGCCATGGGGGAAGGTGCTTGGCCAAGGCCAAAGGAGGCTCCCTGTGTGCCCTGCTGCCCTCTCCCTGAGCTCCTGAGAGCTCTGCAGCCCCTCCTGCCATCCCATCTGCCCAGGCCAGCACAACAGCCCCGGCCTTGGGGCCCTCCAGAGCTGCTCCTGCTCCAGGCCCAGGGCCCATCCCAAAGCTGGGGCAGCCACAAAGCTGTGCCCATTTCTAGTCATTCCTGCTCTGATGAGGATGGCTCCTCAGGCACTTGGAGGTTGCTGATGAGTTTTACTACTGCAGAGGCCTCTTATTTCCTGAGGTCTTTGGTTGGAAAATTCAGTGACATAGACTAGTAAACAATTGTTGAAAACACCCAAAGAAGAAACCCTCTTGGAAATAATTTAAGTTTTCAATTCTTCTGTGGTTAATAACACAGATTTCAGAAGTGAATTAAAAGTTAATATACTTTGTTGAAAACAATGCAGAGTGAACTAATTTTTCCTGATAATTTTTCTGTTTATAGAATGATATCAGCAATGTCCAATTGATATTGAACTCCAGCACCTTCTAATGCAGTCTCTATAGATGTGATAATCAAACCCTTAGTGGGTGACAGTCAATCAGTCTTTGCACCCACCCCCTCCCCACCATTTCCCTCATCCAACCCCAGGAACTCTTATGTGTCAGGAACGGTGTGGCCAGCAGGACCAGGGCAGTGATTCTTCCCATGTACCCAGCACTGATCAGGCAGCACCTCGAGTGCCGTGTCCAGTTCTGGGCCTCCCAACTGAGGAAGGACATGGAGAGACTGGAGCGTGTTTAGAGAAGGGAACAGAGCTGGTGAGGGGTCTGGAACACAAGTGTTGTGAGGTGCAGCTTAGGGAGCTGAGGTTTATCGTGTAGAAGAGGAGGCTCAGGGGACACCTCATCACTCTCTACAACTCCCTGTCGGGAGGGTGCAGCCAGGTTGGGGTCGAGCTGTTCTCCGAGGGAGCAGTGACAGGACAAGAGGACACAATCTTAAGCTGCGCCAGGAGACAATTAGGCTGGACATGAGGAAATATTCTTCTCAAAAATGTTGATTGAGCATTGGAATGGGCTGCCCAGGGAGGTGGGTGAGTCCCCGTACCTGGAGGTGTTTCAGGAAAGACTGGCTGTGGCACTGAGTGCCACGGTCTGGGTGGCACGGTGGTGTTGGGTCTCAGGTTGGACTTGATGCTCTCAATGTTCTTTCTGAGCCTGGGTGATTCTGTGATGATTTTGACACTGCAGGGCCCTGGGGCAGCAAGGGGCCATTGTGACACTGCAGGGTCCCATGGAATTTAGAGGACAATAGTGACAATGTGTACTACATGGCACCATAGAGCCAAGGGGCCATTGTAACACTGTGAGGATAAATGGAAGCAGGGAGTCCATGGAGACAGCCTGGGGCCTCATGGAACCACAGAGGCCACTGTGACACTGCAGGGCCTTGTGGAACCAAGAGGCCATTGTGACACTGTGGAAACAAGGACAGCATTCCGCACTGCGACAGTGCATAGAACCAAGCGTCTGCTGTGACGCTGCAGGGCCTATTACAGACAAAGGTGTCATTGTGACAGACCGAGGCCCAAGAATCAAAGGGACTTTCTGACACCAAGGGTCCCATGGAACCAAAGACAAATTGTGACACTGGCCAACATCATGGAACCATGGCAACACCAAAAAAACCAAGGAAATATTATGACACAATGACGGCTAACAGAAAAATGATCCATTGTGACACCAAGTGGCCTAAAAGGGCCAGGGATATATTGTGACACCACAGGGGCGAAGAGAAGCAAGGAACCAATGTGACACCAAGGAGGCTAACAGAACAAATCATCCACTGTGACACCATGGGGCCTAAAAGTGCCAGGGATGCATAGTGACGCCATAAGAGGTACAGAACCAAGGAACTATTATGACGCCATGGAAACTAACAGAACAAATGATCAATTATGAAGCCAGTGGGCCTAACAAAAGCAAGGGACCATTGTGACACCATGGAGACTAACAGAACAAATGATCCATTGTAAAACCATGCGGCCAAAAAGAGCCAGGGATGCATAGTGAAAGCACAGGGGGTAACAGAACCAGGGAATTATTATGAAGCCATGGGGCTAAACACAAAAAATGATGCATTGGGACACCATGGGGACTAATACAAATAATGATGCATTGTGACACCATAGGGACCAACGGAACCAAGGAAGGATTGTAACCCAATGGAGACTAACAATCAAATGATCCATTGTGACACCAAGTGGCCTAAAAGAGACAGGGATCCATTGTGACACCACAGGGGCAAAGAGAAGCAAGGAAACATTGTGACACCATGGAGGATAAGAGAACAAATAATCCATTATGACACCAAAGGGCCTAACAAAAGCAAGGGGCAATAGTGACCTCCTGGCTCTTCATAGAAGCAAGGATAAGTTGTGACACAATGGACCTTAAGAGAATCAAGGATCCAGTGTGATACCATGGGCTCTAAAAGAATCAAGGGGCCATTATGACATCATGTGGCCAAACAAAAGAAACAATGACATGTGACACCATGGGGCTCAATAGAAGCAACGAGCGATTATGACACCATGGAGGTCAACAATCAAATGATTCATTGCGACATCAAGTGGCCTAAAAGGGCATGGGATACATAGTGAAACAAAAGGGTCTAAGAGAAGCAAGGAACCATTGTGACCCAATGGAGGCTAACAATCTAATGATCCATTGTGTCACCAGGGGGCGGAGAAGGGCCAGGGATGAAAAAGTAACAGCATGGGGATCAATAGAATCAAGGAACTATTATGACACCATGGAGGCCTAGAATCAAATGATTCATTGTGACATCAAGTGGCCTAAAAGGGCCTGGGATGATTTGTGACCCCATGGGGCCCAATAGAACAAGGAATTATTATGACACCATGGAGGCCTAGAATGAAATGATTCATTGTGACCTCAAGTGGCCTAAAAGGGCATGGGATGCATTGTGACACAACAGGGGTTAAGAGAAGCAAGCAACCATTGTGACCCAATGGAGGCTAACAATCTAATGATCCATTGTGACACCAATGGGCCTAAAAGGGCCAGGGATCAATTGTGACACCATAGGGCCCTATAGAAGCTAGGAAATATTATGACACCATGGAGGCCTAGAATGAAATGATTCATTGTGACATCCAGTGGCCTAAAGGGCCAGGGATGATTTGTGACCCCATGGGGCCCAATAGAAGCAAGGAAGTATTATGACACCGTGGAGTCCAAGAATCAAATGATTCATTGTGACATCAAGTGGCCTAAAAGGGCATGGGATGCATTGTGACACCACAGGGGTTAAGAGAAGCAAGGAACCATTGTGACCCAATGCAGGCTAACAATCTAAGAATCCCTTTTGACACCAGGGGGCGCAAAAGGACCACGGATCAACTCTGACAGCATGGGGACCCATAGAAGGAAGGAACCGTTATGACACCATGAAGGCCAAGAATCAAATGGTTCATTGTAAGACCAAGTGGCCTAGAAGGGCTTGGAATGCATTGTGACACCACAGGGGTTAAGAGAAGCAAGGAACCATTGTGACCCAAAGCAGGCTAATAATCTAGTGATCCATTGTCACACAAGGTGTTGTATAAGGGCCAGGGATGAATTGTGAAAGCATGGGGCACAATAAAAACATGGAAATATTATGACACCATAGAGGCCAAGACTCAAATGATTCATTGTAACACCAAGTGGCCTAAAAGGGAATGGGATGCATTGTGACACCACAGAGGTTAAGAGAAGCAAGGAACCATTGTGACCCAATGCAGGCTAACAATCTAATGATCCCTTGTGGCACCAGGGGGTATAAAAAGGGCCAGGGATGGATTGTTACAGCACGGGGACCAATAGAAGCAAAGATCTATTATGCCACCATGGAGGCCAAGAATCAAATGATTCATTGTGACATCTAGTGGCCTAAAAGGGCATGGGATGCATTGTGACACCACAGGGATTAAGAGAAGCAAGGATCCATTGTGACCCAATGGAGGCTAGTAATCCCAGGATCCCTTTTGACACCAGGGGGCGTAAAAGGGCCAGGGATGAATTGTGACAGCATGGGGCCCAATAGAAACAAAGAACCATTATGACATCATGGAGGCCAAGAATCAAATGATTCATTGTGACATCAAGTGGCCTAAAAGGGCATGGGATTCATTGTGACACCACAGAGGGTAAGAGAAGCAAGGAACCATTGTGTCCCAAGGCGGGCTAACAATCTAATGATCCCTTGTGACACCAATGGGCCTAAAAGGGCCAGGGATGAATTGTTACAACACAGGGACCAATAGAAGCAAGTATCTATTATGCCACCGTGGAGGCCAAGAATCAAATAATTCATTGTGACATCATGTGGCCCAAAAGGGCATGGAATGCATTGTGACACCACAGGGGTTAAGAGAAGCAAGGAACCATTGTGACCCAATGCAGGCTAACAATCTAATGATCCACTGTGACACCAGGTGTTGTAATAGGGCCAGGGAAGAATTGTGAAAGCATGGGGCACAATAAAAACATGGAAATATTATGACACCATGGAGGCCAAGACTCAAATGATTCATTGTAACACCAAGTGGCCTAAAAGGGCATGGGATGCATTGTGACTCCACAGTGTTTAAGAGAAACAAGGAAATATTGTGGCCCAATGCAGCCTAACAATCTAATGATCCCTTGTGGCACCAGGGGGCCTAAAATGGCCAGGGATGGATTGTTACAGCATGGGGACCAATAGAAGCAAGGAACTATTATGCCACCATGGAGGCCAAGAATCAAATGATTCATTGTGACATCAAGTGGCCTAAAAGGGCATGGGATGCATTGTGACACCACAAGGGTTAAGAGAAGCAAGGAACCATTGTGACCCAATGCAGGCTAACAATCTAATGATCCATTGTGACACCAGAGGTTGTAGTAGGGCCAGGGATGAATTGTGAAAGCATGGGGCACAATAAAAACATGGAAATATTATGACACCATAGAGGCCAAGACTCAAATGATTCATTGTAACACCAAGTGGCCTAAAAGGGCATGGGATGCATTGTGACACCACAGGGGCTAAAAGAAGCAAGGAACCATTGTGACCCAATGCAGGCTAACAATCTAATGACCCCTTGTGACACCAGGGGTCGTAAAAGGCCCAGTGATGGATTGTTACAGCACGGGGAACAATAGAATCAAGGATCTATTATGCCACCATGGAGGCCAAGAATCAAATGGTTCATTGTGACATCAAGTGGCCTAAAAGGGCATGGGATGCATTGTGACAGCACAGGGGTTAAGAGAAGCAAGAATCCATTGTGACCCAATGCAGGCTAACAATCTAAGAATCCCTTTAGACACCAGGGTGCGTAAAAGGGCCAGGAATGAATTGTGACAGCATGGGGGCCAATCGATATAATGAACTATTATAACACCATGGAGGCCAAGAATCAAATGATTCATTGTGACATCAAGTGGCCGAAAAGGGCATGGAATGCATTGTGACACCACAGAAGTTAAGACAAGCAAGGATCCATTGTGACCCAATGCAGGCTAACAATCTAATGATCCCTTGTGACACCAGGGGTTGTAAAAGGGCCAGGGATGAATTGTGACAGCATGGGGCACAATAAAAACATGGAAATATCATGACACCATAGAGGCCAAAAATCAAATGATTCAATGTAACACCAAGTGGCCTAAAAGGGCATGGGATGCATTGTGGCACCACAGGGGTTAAGAGAAACAAGGATCCATTGTGACCCAATGCAGACTAACAATCTAATGATCCCTTTTGTCACCAGGGGGAGTAAAAGGGCCAGGGATGAATTGTGACAGCATGGGGCCCAATAGAAACAAGGAACGATTATGCCACCATGGAGGCCAAGAATCAAATGATTCATTGTGACATCAATTGGCCTAAAAGGGCATTGAATGCATTGTGTCACCACAGAGGTTAAGAGAAGCAAGGAACCATTGTGACCCAAGGGAGGGTAACAATCTAATGATCCATTGTGACACCAGGGGTTGTAAAAGGGCCAGGGATGAATCGTGAAATCATGGTGCACAATAAAAACATGAAAATATTATGACACCATTGAGGCCAAGGATCAAATGATTCATTGTAACACCAAGTGGCCTAAAAGGGCATGGGATGCATTGTGACAGCACAGGGTTTAAGAGAAGCAAGGAACCATTGTGACCCAAGGGAGGGTAACAATCTAATGATCCCTTGTGACACCAGGGGGCGTAAAAGGGCCAGGGATGGATTGTTACAGCATGGGGAACAATAAAAACATGGAAACTGTTATCAATGAGCACAACGGGCCATTTTAGCCAATTAAAATAGCAATTTATTAGAAAGAAAACAAAATGCAGCGCTGGGCGACAGGGGAGTCACCGCTCCACCAACTGCCGCACCGACCGGGGTTTTCAGTTCTCTTTTTAAGCACCCGCTCTTCTTGTTGAGTCATCCTCTTGCTGCTTATTGCGCATGCTCCGGCAGTTGATAGGGGTTCGTTTTCTACCTTCTGGTGGTCGTTGATAAAGGCCCTCACGAGCCTTCCTCAGTGTCCTCTTCTTGACTTGGGCTGCAAAAAGTTCTTACGCAACCTTATAAGTACTGATTGCAACACTATTTGTTCCTTATAACTAGTTTCACTTACGTAAACCATTTCTTTAAGCATAGCTGCGGTTACTGATTTACACTGTTCTTAACCTTATACGGACAGTGAACAAAAAGGGACTTCTGTTTCTTATCACAATCCCCCCCTTTTTTTTTTAATTCTTTTTGTTCACTATATCTAGCTAATTCCTTTTTACTAAGTTCCAAATGCTCTTCTGTCTCTATTCCAGACAGGGGTTCATATTTAGCTCTAATTAGCATTAAATCAGCAGCTTCCAATCTTCTCTTAACTATGTTAATGAGCTTATTAAAAATAAATGGTCCAAACGTCAGGGTCAAAATAAACAATATCAAGGGTCCTGCTATGGTAGACAACAAGGTAGTTAACCAGGGAGAATGATTAAACCATGACTCATACCAACTTTGCTGAGTCTCTCGTTCCTTCTTCTGTTCCAGCTGCTTTCGAAGTTCAGCCATGGTGTCTATAACTATGCCGGTATGGTCTGCATATGTGCAACATTCTTCCCTTAAAGCCACACATAATCCTCCTTGTTGCAATAATAATAAGTCTAACCCTCTGCGATTCTGCAGCACTACTTCAGATAAAGACCTTAATGATTTTACTAAGCCATCAATTGCCTTTTCAATTCTGTTCAAGTCTTCATCTACTGATACCCTTAAAGCTCTCATCCCTTGCTGTTGTTGTATTAATGAAGCTGCTCCAGTACCAATCCCAACTCCCCCAACACTTAATAATACTGCTACTGTAAGTGCTGTAAAGGGTTCCCTTTTTGCTAGGTGATGTTCAGGGGTAATTTGGTGTTTCGGTACGTAGTCCCTCGTATGATATGATATACAAGGGATAATAAGAACCTGAACACAGTATTCTGATGTTTCATTAAAGTGTTGGATGCTTAAACAGGGAGTAATTCCTAAATTGTTGCAGATCTATTTAGTATTTGCTGCAGGAATAAGCCATTGAGCAGGTTTCTGGATGTCATGAATAGACATTCTTACTTGACAGAGATGGTCTTTTTCTGGGGGTACATTTCCTACGCACCTTCCCTTCCCTATCACTTGAGTCAGTGATAATCCGGGGGTGTCCTCTCTTCTTTTTTTTTTCATAAACATTCCCTGGGATTTGTTCCATTGATTCGTTTAGATTTTGCTGTGGAGCCCAAGGCCTCATATAGGGGAGGTCTCATCATATAACATAGCCAGCACCCCTCTGTCAAATTCGGGTACGTATGGTTTAATACCGTGAAGGTAGCTTGTAATGCTTTCCACAGCGTATTGTATCCTCTAAAAGATTGATAGTTTTCAATTTCAACTTCTGTCTTATTTTCTGTCTCATTTTTCCCTGGAACTAAGATTTTAGTTTGATTTTCTGTACTCTCACCCCCTATAACTGGATTTGGCCCTATCGGCTCCAAATCATATGGCATAGGTTCCTTTTTTATCTGGATCAAATTTCCAAAATCATGCCCATCTTTTCAGTGCCTAATTCCCCACGTCCGGCCTATCAGCCATTCTGCGTCTTCTGGTTGAGAAGCATTTAAAAATATAATTGTACAATTTCCTCGACAACTAGGGTAATTACACCAGCCAGAATTCCATGACCATGGGGTTTTACAACCTTTAGGACCCCAACTTACTTTAAGAAATTTGTCAGGCCCAGCTCCCGGTTTCTATCCAAATGCAATGGTCTCACAACCCCATTATCTACAATAATATTCTCCCGGATAATTACAATAGGACCTCCCGGGGTTTGAGGCAGGGCACATATAAAAGCTTGTATGATTTAGGGGACCACAGTGCTGTACTTTAGTTAAATTACAAACTCCTGCTGTAAAACTTGGGGCTTCAGAGGAGATGACAGACTGGAGCTCATGCTTTGTATCATGACTTTCCCATCTACTTAAGGTCCACTTAAAAGGTTCATGGTCAGCTGCTATTGGTTTTATAATAAATCCTAAAAATATTCCCATTACACATACCTTTAGAGTTGTGGGTTGCTTATGGCCGAAACTAATTTGTTGTTTGTAAATTCTTTTTGTCTTATTTCCCTTGTTACCCTTTTTTTGGCCTGGGGTTTGCACGTGGGTGAGTACCTTAGTGGTAACTAAATTGGGAGGCTCTTTTTCCCCACTGTTCACCCTTCTGCCTCGCCCACCAACTAGATTGCGGCTAGTTGCGGGGTAACTCATCTTCACGGCAGCAAGGATGTTCTTCAGGGGTAGAGCTTGCTCCCCTCCTCCACTTTCTTCTTGTGGCATGCCAATTTTTGTCCTTTACTGGTGGGGTGTCACACCTCAATCCTTTTACTTGTTTTCGGCACTCCGCCTTCACAATATCCGTGTTATACGGTCCCACAGGCTCGTTAGGGTGATAACAACAAAGTTCGGGGTTTATACTTTTAGAAAATATTTGCCACCAGGGTGGGGATCCCACTTTAAGCTCTCGAGCTGCTACTTTCTGACTTAGGGCCAGGGCAGTCAGCTCGCACTGTTCCCCCCAACAGTGTTGACACACACTTCTAGGAGCCTGCCCTCTTCGGCAATGAACCTACCACAACTCTTTACAGATTTTACAACAAAAACATATAAATGGATAACAATTACAATCTAACCAACTACAAGCTATTCTTATATTATTGTGATCAACATTTTCTTCCCCATTATATAACTTATCTTTATTTATTAATCTTATTTCTCAATAGTAGGGTTGTTGGGTAAGTTTTTCTAAATATTCACAATATCCAGGTAGTTCTGAAGTTCCAATCAGTTCTTTCTGCAACACCCAATTATCCCCTACCCAAATGTCCCCAGCGTCCATTTAGGATGAAGTCCTTGTTAAAGTAAACTTCAAATCGCCAGGTGTTCCTTTGATATTCCACTGAGGATCCTTGTTTTTGGAGAATTCTGATGGATTTATGGGTCCTTTTATTCGACTAGCATGAGTCCATCCTTTCTCTGCTGTTCGTACTGCCGTATCAGTGGTGAGTAGTACTAAATACGGTCCCTCCCACTTTGGGGTTAACGGGTTCTCTTTCCAGCTCCGGACCAGGACCCAATCTCCCGGCTGCACCTGGTGTAACATAAGATCTAAAGGTGGTCTTTGGACCCATATTCCTTTCTCCCACAATTGTTTTCTGTATTTCATTAATACAGTAAGGTACTTGTTTAAATGTTGATCATCAATGTTAGGATTATTTTGTACCTTTTCTAAATTGTATGGCATTCCATATAACATTTCAAAAGGTGACAATCTGATATCAGCCCGTGGCTGAGTCCGAATATTTAATAGGGCCAGCGGAATACATTTCACCCATGACAATTTGGTTTCCAATACCAATTTTGTTAATTGCTTCTTTATTTCCCCATTCATTCTTTCTACCCTTCCTGAACTTTGAGGATGGTAAGGTGTATGTTGCTCCCATCTAATTCCTAACACTTCAGCTAATTCCTGTGTTATTTTGGATGTAAAATGTGGACCCTTATCTGAGTCGATGGTTTCAGGTACCCTATATCTGGGCACTATTTCTTCACAACTGTTTTGGCAGTTTCCCTTGTTGTTGGGAATGCTTCTACATAATGTGTTAAGTGGTCCACTATTACCAGAAGATATCTGGTTCTTCCTACTTTGGGTAGTTCTGTAAAATCTATTTGTAAATTTGCAAATGGCCTTTTTGACACCGGTCGTCCCCCTGGAAGTAGTTTTCTTAGGTTGCTACAATTGACTCGAAGGCAGGTGGGACAGTTTTTGGTAATGTGTTTAGCCAAATTTTGTACTCCAATGCTCATAAATTTGGTTGCAAAATGATCAACTAATCCTTGGGCCCCCCAGTGTGTTCCTGGTCGTGTGTGTGTCCCTTGGTGTAGTCTATACAGCATTCGTTGGGCCACTGCCTTAGGTAATACTTCTCGCCCATCTTCCATCACCCATCTCCCCTCTTTTTCCTTTATTCCCATTTTTTTTTTTTTAATTTCTCTTTTTCTTCATTAGTAAATACCAACTCCACTTCAACTATCTCATTCCCGAGTGTTTCCTTAATCTGTGGCTTTTCTTTTAAAGTCATCTCTTTTATTGCTACTTGCTTTGCTTCCTGATTGGCAGCATTATTCCCTCTACTTTTAAAGTCTATCCCTGATTGGTGTCCCTTCAAATGTACTACAGCAATTTTCTTTGGTCCTCTGAGTGCCTGTAGTACTTTTACTATAAGTTTCTGATGTATTAATCCTTTTCCCTGGGAATTTATTAGTCCCCTTTCTTCCCATAGTTTTCCAAAGGTATGCACTACTCCAAACCCATATTTAGAGTCAGTATAAATTGTCCCTTCTTTTCTCTTCAAAAGTATCAAAGCCCGAAGTATTGCGTATAATTCACATGCCTGAGCTGACCAAGATTTATCCAACGCTTCAGATTCAATTACCCGTAAGTCTGCTCCCTCTATTATAGTATATCCTGATTTCCTTTCTCTGTCCACTACCCGAGAGGATCCTTCCACAAATAATTTTTCCCCTTCTGGTAGTTCCTCCTCTTCTAAATCAGGTCTAATTTTAGTCTGTTCTTCTATTGTTGCTAAACAATCATGAATCAGGGGCTTCTGGTCCGGCTCTCCATATAGGAAAGCAGCTGGATTTTGTAGGCTGGTAGTTTCTAAGGTAAATCCTGGTGCTTCCAGTAATATTCCTTCATATTTCAAAAGTCTAGCATTCAATATCCACTTTTCTGCTTTTTGTTGCATTATGCCCTGAATGTTATGGGGAGATAATACTTTTAAGTTGCCGTTAAAGGTAATTTTCCTAGCCTCTTCCACTAATAATGCACATCCAGCTAATATTTGCAAACATGTGGGCCAGCCTCTACTCACGGGATCCAAAATTTTGGACAAATATGCTACTGGTTTCTTTTTCCCTGCCCAATCCTGTGTAAGTACCCTGAAGGCAACCCCTTCTTCTATATTCACAAACAAAGAGAATGGTCTTTTTAGATCCGGAAGGCTCAGGACTGGGGCATGGATCAAATTTTCCTTTAATTCTTGGAACTTGTCCGTGTCTTCTGGGTTCCATTTCATCAGCCCTTCCTGTGCTAATTTCTGATACAGGAATCTGGCTTTGCTACTGTAATTTTCAATCCACTGCCTACAGTATCCAGTGAGTCCCAAAATCTGACGAATTTGTCTCTTATTCTTTGGTATTGGTAGTGACACAATTGCTTGGATCCTTTCAGGGTCTATTTTCTTTTCTCCTTTTTTTTTTTTTGTAAGTAATGTCCCAAATACGCATTCCCTCCCTCCTAATCATATTCTTTTCCTCTGCGGTAAATAAAATGTTTAGAATGGGCTGTAACTCTTCCCATGTGTACGTGTTTGGGCCTAAAAACTGATCCACTCTCTCAGCCACTCCCAGTGGATCCTCTAATAAGTGTCCCATCTCCTTTTTAAAGTCTCTAACATCTCCCGAACTAAGGGGTACTGATATAAATCCTATTCCTGCCTGTGGACCCCCCATTGGCATCTCCCTCAGAGGATACAACCCTTTCCGAGCCCCGCTCCGAGTTGTCGGCCCGGTGTAGTCTGATTGGTCTGAATCAGATTCCTCCCCTGGGGGTGCATTAGGACCCGCTGCTTCCTGCGCTTGGGGAGGAGGCACATACGGGGGAGGGGCTATAATCGTCTCCTCGGCCTGACTTCCCTTTCTCTTTTCTTAATTTTTTTTTTTTTTTTTTTTTTTTGGATTTCTCAGTCAGCTTAAAAATAAATACTTCTGGGCGGCCTACCCACACCTTTGCTTACTCACTCTCCTCTATACAAAAAGGTTTCTTTATATTCACCCAAATATTTAGTTTTTGTTTCACCCAGTCCTCAGAGGACCCAAATATTGGCCAAAACACATTTTTTTGAAATTTCCTTTCCACCCCACACCTCCACACAATAATGTATCATCCTAACCTTATCTTTTCCTTCCGTATTTGGAAAATGTTCCCAATTATCTAATAAAAACCCTAAGGGACTATCTCTTGGTATGGGTGGAAGTTTAATCTTTGCAGGAGGCTTACTCTTCCCCTGCCCCATTTCTTCCGGAGTACCTTCACTCGCACACAAAATATCGCTTTCGCTTCCCCTGTTTCGTGGCCCAAGCCCTCGCGGGTCAGTGGGAACCGCACTACTAAGGGTCCGCACTCGCTTGGGGAATCCAGCTGCCAGTTCCCCTCTCACACACACATCGAGTCACCGTACTCCGGGATCCCGACCCCGCCCGAACGGATCCCGTATATTTACGCGTCCTGCGTCTTCGTCAGGACCTTGTGCACAAAGCTTTTAAGGGGTTCCCTGGGCCCTCAATTCCCTTTGCTTTCCTTTCCTTAATTTTAGGTTTGTCGGTCGGGAGTAGGGCGACCTCCTAACCCCGAGGGCCACCAAAATGGTGGGGCGCGCCCCTCACGGGTAAAAAATCACCCCTATCACCGATCCGAGTCACAGCACCAAATTGTTATCAATGAGCACAACGGGCCATTTTAGCCAATTAAAATAGCAATTTATTAGAAAGAAAACAAAATGCAGCGCTGGGCGACAGGGGAGTCACCGCTCCACCAACTGCCGCACCGACTGGGGTTTTCAGTTCTCTTTTTAAGCACCCGCTCTTCTTGTTGAGTCATCCTCTTGCTGCTTATTGCGCATGCTCCGGCAGTTGATAGGGGTTCGTTTTCTACCTTCTGGTGGTCATTGATAAAGGCCCTCACGAGCCTTCCTCAGTGTCCTCTTCTTGACTTGGGCTGCAAAAAGTTCTTACGCAACCTTATAAGTACTGATTGCAACACTATTTGTTCCTTATAACTAGTTTCACTTACGTAAACCATTTCTTTAAGCATAGCTGCGGTTACTGATTTACACTGTTCTTAACATTATACGGACAGTGAACAAAAAGGGACTTCTGTTTCTTATCACAGAAACATTATAACTCCATAGAGGCCAAGACATAAATGATTCATTGTAACACCAAGTGGCCTAAAAGGACATGGGATGCATTGTGACACCACAGGGGTTAAGAGAAGCAAGGAACCATTGTGACCCAATGCAGGCTAACAATCTAATGATCCCTTGTGACACCAGGGGTTGTAAAAGTGGCAGGGATGGATTGTTACAGCACGGGGACCAATAGAAGCAAGGATCTATTCTGCCACCATGGAGGCCAAGAATCAAATGATTCATTGTGACATCATGTGGCCTAAAAGGGCATGGGATGCATTGTGACAGCACAGGGGTAAAGAGAAGCAAGGAACCATTGTGACCCAATGCAGGCTAACAATCTAATGATCCCTTGTGACACCAGGGGTTGTAAAAGGGCCAGGGATGAATTGTGAAAGCACGGGGAGCAATAGAAGCAAGGATCTATTATGCCAACGTAGAGGCAAAGAATCAAATGATTCATTGTGACATCAAGTGGCCTAAAAGAGCATGGGATGCATTGTGACACCACAGAGGTTAAGAGAAGCAAGGAACCATTGTGACCCAATGCAGGCTAACAATCTAATGATCCCTTGTGACATCAATGGGCCTAAAAGGGGCAGGGAGGAATTGTGAAAGCATGGGGCCCAAGAAAAACCTGGTACAATTATGCAACCATGGAGTCCAAGAATCAAATGATTCATTGTGACATCAAGTGGCCTAAAAGGACAGGGGATGCATTGTGACAGCACAGGGGTTAAGAGAAGCAAGGAACCATTGTGACCCAATGCAGGCTAACCATCTAAGAATCCCTTGTGACACCAGGGTTTGTAAAAGAGCCAGGGATGAATTGTGAAAGCATGAGGCACAATAAAACATGGAAATATTATGACACCATAGATGCCAAGAATCAAATGATTCATTGTAACACCAAGTGGCCTAAAAGGGCATGGGATGCATTGTGACACCACAGAGGTTAAGAGAAGCAAGGAACCATTGTGACCCAAGGCAAGCTAACAATCTAATGATCCATTGTGACAGCAGAGGTTGTAATAGGGCCAGGGATGAATTGTGAAAGCATGGGGCACAATAAAAACATGGAAATATTATGACACCATAGAGGCCAAGACTCAAATGATTCATTGTAACACCAAGTGGCCTAAAAGGGCATGGGATGCATTGTGACACCACAGGGGCTAAAAGAAGCAAGGAACCATTGTGACCCAATGCAGGCTAACAATCTAAGAATCCCTTTTGATACCAGGGAGCTCAAAAGGACCAGGAATGAACTATGACAGCATGGGGACCTATAGAAGCAAGGAACCATTATGACAACATGAAGGCCAAGAATCAAATGGTTCATTGTAAGACCAAGTGGCCTAAAAGGGCTTGGAATGCATTGTGACACCACAGAGGTTAAGAGAAGCAAGGAACCATTGTGACCCAATGCAGGCTAACAATCTAATGATCGCTTGTGGCACCAGGGGGTATAAAAAGGGCCTGGGATGGATTGTTACAGCAGGGGGACCAATAGAAGCAAGGATCTATTATGCCACCATGAACGCCAAGAATCAAATGATTCATTGTGACATCAAGTGGCCTAAAAGGGCATGGAATGCATTGTGACACCACAGAAGTTAAGACAAGCAAGGATCCATTGTGACCCAATGCAGGCTAACAATCTAATGATCCCTTGTGGCACCAGGGGGTATAAAAAGGGCCAGGGATGGATTGTTACAGCACGGGGACCAATAGAAGCAAGGATTTATTATGCCACCGTGGAGGCCAAGAATCAAGTGATTCATTGTAAGACCAAGTGGCCTAAAAGGGCATGGGATGCATTGTGACAGCACAGGGGTTAAGAGAAGCAAGGATCCATTGTGACCCAATGCAGGCTAACAATCTAATGATCCTTTGTGACACCAATGGGCCTAAAAGGGGCAGGGATGTATTGTGAAAGCATGGGGCCCAAATAAAACCTGGTACAATTATGCCACCATGGAGGCCAAGAATCAAATGATTCATTGTGACATCAAGTGGCCTAAAAGGGCATGGGATGCATTGTGACAGCACAGAGGTTAAGAGAAGCAAGGAACCATTGTGACCCAATGCAGGCTAACAATCAAAGAGTCCCTTTTGACACCAGGGGGCGCAAAAGGACCACGGATGAACTCTGACAGCATGGGGACCTATAGAAGTTAGGAACCATTATGACACCATGAAGGCCAAGAATCAAATGGTTCATTGTAAGACCAAGTGGCCTAAAAGGGCTTGGAATGCATTGTGACACCACAGAGGTTAAGAGAAGCAAGGAACCATTGTGACCCAATGCAGGCTAACAATCTAATGATCCCTTGTGGCACCAGGGGGTATAAAAAGGCCCAGGGATGAATTGTTACAGCACGGGGACCAATAGAAGCAAGGATCTATTATGCCACCGTGGAGGCCAAGAATCAAATGATTCATTGTGACATCATGAGGCCTAAAAGGGCATGGGATTCATTGTGACAGCACAGAGGTTAAGAGAAGCAAGGATCCATTGTGACCCAATGCAGGCTAACAATTTAATGATCCCTTTTGACACCAATGGGCCTAAAAGGGGCAGGGATGTATTGTGAAAGCATGGTGCCCGATTAAAACCTGGTACAATTACGCCACCATGGAGGCCAAGAATCAAATGATTCATTGTGACATCAAGTGGCCTAAAAGGGCATGGGATGCATTGTGACACCACAGAGGTTAAGAGTAGCAAGGAACCATTGTGACCCAATGAAGGCTAACAATCTAATGATCCCTTGTGGCACCAGGGGTATAAAAAGGGCCAGGGATGGATTGTTACAGCACGGGGACCAATAAAAGGAAGGACCTATTATGCCACCGTGGAGGCCAAGAATCAAATGATTCATTGTGACATCAAGTGGCCTAAAAGGGCATGGGATGCATTGTGACAGCACAGGGGTTAAGAGAAGCAAGGAACCATTGTGACCCAATGCAGGCTAACAATCTTATGATCCCTTGCGGCACCAATGGGCCTAAAAGGGGCAGGGATGAATTGTGAAAGCATGGGGCCCAAGTAAAACCTGGTACAATTATGCCACCATGGAGGCAAAGAATCAAATGATTCATTGTGACATCAAGTGGCCTAAAAGGGCATGGGATGCATTGTGACACCACAGGGGTTAAGGGAAGTAGGGAACCATTGTGACCCAATGCAGGCTAACAATCTAATGATCCCTTGTGACACCAATGGGCCTAAAAGGGCCAGGGATGAATTGTTACAGCACGGGGACTAATGGAAGCAAGGATCTATTATGCCACCATGTTGGCCAAGAATCAAATAATTCATTGTGACATCATGTGGTCTAAAAGGGCATGGGATGCATTGTGACAGCACAGGGGTTAAGGGAAGCAAGGAACCATTGTGACCCAATGCAGGCTAACAATCTAAAAATCCATTTTGACACCAGGGGGCGCAAAAGGACCACGGATGAACTCTGACAGCATGGGGACCTATAGAAGCAAGGAACCATTATGACACCATGAAGGCCAAGAATCAAATGGTTCATTGTAAGACCAAGTGGCCTAAAAGGTCTTAGAATGCATTGTGACAGCACAGGGGTTAAGGGAAGCAAGGAACCATTGTGACCCAATGCAGGCTAACAATCTAATGATCCCTTGTGGCACCAGGGTCTATAAAAAGGGCCAGGGATGGATTGTTACAGCACGGGGACCAATAGAAGCAAGGATCTATTATGCCACCGTGGAGGCCAAGAATCAAATGATTCATTGTGACATCAAGTGGCCTAAAAGGGCATGGGATGCATTGTGACACCACAGGGGTTAAGGGAAGCAAGGATCCATTGTGACCCAATGGAGGCTAACAATCTAATGATCCCATTTCACACCAGGGGGCGTAAAAGGGCCAGGCATGAATTGTGACAGCATGGGGCCCAATAGAAACAAGGAACCATTATGACACCATGGAGGCCAAGAATCAAATGATTCATTGTGACATCATGTGGCCTAAAAGGGCATGGGATGCATTGTGACACCATAGAGGTTAAGAGAAGCAAGGAACCATTGTGACCCAATGCAGGCTAACAATCTAATGATCCCTTTTGAAACCAATGGGCCTAAAAGGGGCAGGGATTAATTGTGAAAGCATGGGGCCCAATTAAAACCTGGTACAATTATGGCACCATGGAGGCCAAAAATCAAAGGATTCATTGTGACATCAAGTGGCCTAAAAGGGCATGGGATGCATTGTGACAGCACAGGGGTTAAGAGAAGCAAGGATCCATTGTGACCCAATGGATGCTAATAATCCCAGGATCCCATTTGACACCAGGGGGCGTAAAAGGGCCAGGGATGACTTGTGACAGCATGGGGACCAATAGAATCAAGGATCTATTATACCACCATGGAGGCCAAGAATCAAATAATTCATTGTGACATCATGTGGCCTAAAAGGCCATGGCATGCATTGTGACACCACAGAGGTTAAGAGAAGCAAGGATCCATTGTGACCCAATGCAGGCTAACAATCTAATGATCCCTTTTGACACCAATGGGCCTAAAAGGGGCAGGGATGTATTGTGAAAGCATGGGGCCCAATTAAAACCTGGTACAATTATGCCACCATGGAGGCCAAGAATCAAATGATTCATTGTGACATCAAGTGGCCTAAAAGGGCATGGGATGCATTGTGACACCACAGGGGTTAAGACAAGCAAGGAACCATTGTGACCCAATGCAGGCTAACAATCTAATGATCCCTTGTGGCACCAGGGGGTATAAAAAGGGCCAGGGATGGATTGTTACAGCACGGGGACCAATAGAAGCAAGGATCTATTATGCCACCATGGAGGCCAAGAATCAAATGATTCATTGTGACATCAAGTGGCCTAAAAAGGCATGGGTTGCATTGTGACAGCACAGGGGTTAAGAGAAGCAAGGATCCATTGTGACCCAATGCAGGCTAACAATCTAATGCTCCCTTTTGACACCAATGGGCCTAAAAGGGGCAGGGATGTATTGTGAAAGGATGGGGCCCAATTAAAACCTGGTACAATTACGCCACCATGGAGGCCAAGAATCAAATGATTCATTGTGACATCAAGTGGCCTAAAAGGGCATGGGATGCATTGTGACACCACAGGGGTTAAGAGAAGCAAGGAACCATTGTGACCCAATGCAGGCTAACAATCTAATGATCCATTGTGGCACCAGGGGGTATAAAAAGGGCCAGGGATGGATTGTTACTGCACGGGGACCAATAGAAGCAAGGATCTATTATGCCACCGTGGAGGCCAAGAATCAAATGATTCATTGTGACATCAAGTGGCCTAAAAGGGCATGGGATGCATTGTGACAGCACAGGGGTTAAGAGAAGCAAGGATCCATTGTGACCCAATGGATGCTAATAATCCCAGGATCCCATTTGACACCAGGGGGCGTAAAAGGGCCAGGGATGAATTGTGACAGCATGGGGCCCAATAGAAACAAGGAACCATTATGACACCATGGAGGCCAAGAATCAAATGATTCATTGTGACATCAAGTGGCCCAAAAGGGCATGGGATGCATTGTGACACCACAGAGGTTAAGAGAAACAAGGAACAATTTTGACCCAATGGAGGCTAACAATCTAATGATCCCTTTTGACACTAATGGGCCTAAAAGGGGCAGGGATGTATTGTGAAAGCATGGGGCCCAATTAAAACCTGGTACAATTACGCCACCATGGAGGCCAAGAATCAAATGATTCATTGTGACATCAAGTGGCCTAAAATGGCATGGGATGCATTGTGACACCACAGAGGTTAAGAGAAGCAAGGTACCATTGTGACCCAATGGAGGCTAACAATCTAAGAATCCCTTTTGACACCAGGGGGCACAAAACGACCACGGATGAACCCTGACAGCATGGGGAACTATAGAAGCAAGGAACCATTATGACACCATGAAGGCCAAGAATCAAATGATTCATTGTGACATCAAGTGGCCTAAAAGGGCATGGGATGCATTGTGACAGCACAGGGGTTAAGAGAAGCAAGGATCCATTGTGACCCAATGGAGGCTAATAATCCCAGGATCCCATTTGACACCAGGGGGCGTAAAAGGGCCAGGGATGACTTGTGACAGAATGGGGACCAATAGAAGCAAGGATCTATTATGCCACCGTGGAGGCCAAGAATCAAATAATTCATTGTGACATCATTTGGCCTAAAAGGCCATGGGATGCATTGTGACACCACAGAGGTTAAGAGAAGCAAGGAAGCATTGTGACCCAATGCAGGCTAACAATCTAATGATCCCTTGTGACACCAATGGGCCTAAAAGGGGCAGGGATGAATTGTGAAAGCATGGGGCCCAAGTAAAACCTGGTACAATTATGCCACCATGGAGGCCAAGAATCAAATGATTCATTGTGACATCAAGTGGCCTAAAAGGGCATGGGATGCATTGTGACACCACAGAGATTAAGAGCAGCAAGGATCCATTGTGACCCAATGGAGGCTAACAATCTAATGATCCCTTTTGACACCAATGGGCCTAAAAGGGGCAGGGATGTATTGTGAAAGCATGGGGCCCAATTAAAACCTGGTACAATTACGCCACCATGGAGGCCAAGAATCAAATGATTCATTGTGACATCAAGTGGCCTAAAAGGGCATGGGATGCATTGTGACACCACAGAGGTTAAGAGAAGCAAGGAAGCATTGTGACCCAATGCAGGCTAACAATCTAATGATGCGTTGTGACACCAATGGGCCTAAAAGGGCCAGGGTTGGATTGTTACAGCACGGGGACCAATAGAAGCAAGGATCTATTATGCCACCGTGGAGGCCAAGAATCAAATAATTCATTGTGACATCAAGTGGCCTAAAAGGGCATGGGATGCATTGTGACAGCACAGGGGTTAAGAGCAGAAAGGATCCATTGTGACCCAATGGAGGCTAACAATCTAATGATCCCTTTTGTCACCAATGGGCCTAAAATGGGCAGGGATGTATGGTGAAAGCATGGGGCCCAATTAAAACCTGGTACAATTACGCCACCATGGAGGCCAAGAATCAAATGATTCATTGTGACAACATGTGGCCTAAAAGGGCATGGGATGCATTGTGACACCACAGGGGTTAAGAGAAGCAAGGATCCATTGTGACCCAATGCAGGCTAACAATCTAATGATCCCTTTTGACACCAATGGGCCTAAAAGGGGCAGGGATGTATTGTGAAAGGATGGGGCCCAAATAAAACCTGGTACAATTACGCCACCATGGAGGCCAAGAATCAAATGATTCATTGTGACATCAAGTGGCCTAAAAGGGCATGTGCTGCATTGTGACACCACAGAGGTTAAGAGAAGCAAGGAACCATTGGGACCCAATGCAGGCTAACAATCTAATGATCCCTTGTGACACCAATGGGCCTAAAAGGGCCAGGGATGAATTGTTACAGCACGGGGACTAATGGAAGCAAGGATCTATTATGCCACCATGTTGGCCAAGAATCAAATAATTCATTGTGACATCATGTGGCCTAAAAGGGCATGGGATGCATTGTGACAGCACAGGGGTTAAGGGAAGCAAGGAACCCTTGTGACCTAATGCAGGCTAACAATCTAAAAATCCATTTTGACACCAGGGGGCGCAAAAGGAGCACGGATGAACTCTGACAGCATGGGGACCTATAGAAGCAAGGAACCATTATGACACCTTGAAGGCCAAGAATCAAATGGTTCATTGTAAGACCAAGTGGCCTAAAAGGTCTTGGAATGCATTGTGACAGCACAGGGGTTAAGGGAAGCAAGGAAGCATTGTGACCCAATGCAGGCTAACAATCTAATGATCCCTTGTGACACCAATGGGCCTAAAAGGGGCAGGGATGAATTGTGAAAGCATGGGGCCCAAGTAAAACCTGGTACAATTACGCCACCATGGAGGCCAAGAATCAAATGATTCATTGTGACATCAAGTGGCCTAAAAGGGCATGGGATGCATTGTGACACCACAGGGTTTAAGGGACGTAGGGAACCCTTGTGACCCAATGCAGGCTAACAATCTAATGATCCCTTGTGGCACCAGGGGCTATAAAAAGGGCCAGGGATGGATTGTTACAGCACGGGGACCAATAGAAGCAAGGATCTATTATGCCACCGTGGAGGCCAAGAATCAAATGATTCATTGTGACATCAAGTGGCCTAAAAGGGCATGGGATGCATTGTGACAGCACAGGGGTTAAGACAAGCAAGGAACCATTGTGACCCAATGCAGGCTAACAATCTAATGATCCCTTGTGGCACCAGGGGGTATAAAAAGGGCCAGGGATGGATTGTTACAGCACGGGGACCAATAGAAGCAAGGATCTATTATGCCACCATGGAGGCCAAGAATCAAATGATTCATTGTGACATCAAGTGGCCTAAAAGGGCATGGGTTGCATTGTGACAGCACAGGGGTTAAGAGAAGCAAGGATCCATTGTGACCCAATGCAGGCTAACAATCTAATGCTCCCTTTTGACACCAATGGGCCTAAAAGGGGCAGGGATGTATTGTGAAAGGATGGGGCCCAATTAAAACCTGGTACAATTACGCCACCATGGAGGCCAAGAATCAAATTATTCATTGTGACATCAAGTGGCCTAAAAGGGCATGGGATGCATTGTGACACCACAGGGGTTAAGAGAAGCAAGGAACCATTGTGACCCAATGCAGGCTAACAATCTAATGATCCATTGTGGCACCAGGGGGTATAAAAAGGGCCAGGGATGGATTGTTACTGCACGGGGACCAATAGAAGCAAGGATCTATTATGCCACCGTGGAGGCCAAGAATCAAATGATTCATTGTGACATCAAGTGGCCTAAAAGGGCATGGGATGCATTGTGACAGCACAGGGGTTAAGAGAAGCAAGGATCCATTGTGACCCAATGGATGCTAATAATCCCAGGATCCCATTTGACACCAGGGGGCGTAAAAGGGCCAGGGATGAATTGTGACAGCATGGGGCCCAATAGAAACAAGGAACCATTATGACACCATGGAGGCCAAGAATCAAATGATTCATTGTGACATCAAGTGGCCCAAAAGGGCATGGGATGCATTGTGACACCACAGAGGTTAAGAGAAACAAGGAACAATTTTGACCCAATGGAGGCTAACAATCTAATGATCCCTTTTGACACTAATGGGCCTAAAAGGGGCAGGGATGTATTGTGAAAGCATGGGGCCCAATTAAAACCTGGTACAATTACGCCACCATGGAGGCCAAGAATCAAATGATTCATTGTGACATCAAGTGGCCTAAAATGGCATGGGATGCATTGTGACACCACAGAGGTTAAGAGAAGCAAGGTACCATTGTGACCCAATGGAGGCTAACAATCTAAGAATCCCTTTTGACACCAGGGGGCACAAAACGACCACGGATGAACCCTGACAGCATGGGGAACTAGAGAAGCAAGGAACCATTATGACACCATGAAGGCCAAGAATCAAATGATTCATTGTGACATCAAGTGGCCTAAAAGGGCATGGGATGCATTGTGACAGCACAGGGGTTAAGAGAAGCAAGGATCCATTGTGACCCAATGGAGGCTAATAATCCCAGGATCCCATTTGACACCAGGGGGCGTAAAAGGGCCAGGGATGACTTGTGACAGAATGGGGACCAATAGAAGCAAGGATCTATTATGCCACCGTGGAGGCCAAGAATCAAATAATTCATTGTGACATCATTTGGCCTAAAAGGCCATGGGATGCATTGTGACACCACAGAGGTTAAGAGAAGCAAGGAACCATTGTGACCCAATGCAGGCTAACAATCTAATGATCCGTTGTGACACCAATGGGCCTAAAAGGGCCAGGGATGAATTGTTACAGCATGGGGACCAATAGAAGCAAGGATCTATTATGCCACCATGGAGGCCAAGAATCAAATGATTCATTGTGACATCATGTGGCCTAAAAGGGCATGAGATGCATTGTGACACCACAGAGGTTAAGAGAAGCAAGGAAGCATTGTGACCCAATGCAGGCTAACAATCTAATGATCCCTTGTGACACCAATGGGCCTAAAAGGGGCAGGGATGAATTGTGAAAGCATGGGGCCCAAGTAAAACCTGGTACAATTATGCCACCATGGAGGCCAAGAATCAAATGATTCATTGTGACATCAAGTGGCCTAAAAGGGCATGGGATGCATTGTGACACCACAGAGATTAAGAGCAGCAAGGATCCATTGTGACCCAATGGAGGCTAACAATCTAATGATCCCTTTTGACACCAATGGGCCTAAAAGGGGCAGGGATGTATTGTGAAAGCATGGGGCCCAATTAAAACCTGGTACAATTACGCCACCATGGAGGCCAAGAATCAAATGATTCATTGTGACATCAAGTGGCCTAAAAGGGCATGGGATGCATTGTGACACCACAGAGGTTAAGAGAAGCAAGGAAGCATTGTGACCCAATGCAGGCTAACAATCTAATGATGCGTTGTGACACCAATGGGCCTAAAAGGGCCAGGGTTGGATTGTTACAGCACGGGGACCAATAGAAGCAAGGATCTATTATGCCACCGTGGAGGCCAAGAATCAAATAATTCATTGTGACATCAAGTGGCCTAAAAGGGCATGGGATGCATTGTGACAGCACAGGGGTTAAGAGCAGAAAGGATCCATTGTGACCCAATGGAGGCTAACAATCTAATGATCCCTTTTGTCACCAATGGGCCTAAAATGGGCAGGGATGTATGGTGAAAGCATGGGGCCCAATTAAAACCTGGTACAATTACGCCACCATGGAGGCCAAGAATCAAATGATTCATTGTGACAACATGTGGCCTAAAAGGGCATGGGATGCATTGTGACACCACAGGGGTTAAGAGAAGCAAGGATCCATTGTGACCCAATGCAGGCTAACAATCTAATGATCCCTTTTGACACCAATGGGCCTAAAAGGGGCAGGGATGTATTGTGAAAGGATGGGGCCCAAATAAAACCTGGTACAATTACGCCACCATGGAGGCCAAGAATCAAATGATTCATTGTGACATCAAGTGGCCTAAAAGGGCATGTGCTGCATTGTGACACCACAGAGGTTAAGAGAAGCAAGGAACCATTGGGACCCAATGCAGGCTAACAATCTAATGATCCCTTGTGACACCAATGGGCCTAAAAGGGCCAGGGATGAATTGTTACAGCACGGGGACTAATGGAAGCAAGGATCTATTATGCCACCATGTTGGCCAAGAATCAAATAATTCATTGTGACATCATGTGGCCTAAAAGGGCATGGGATGCATTGTGACAGCACAGGGGTTAAGGGAAGCAAGGAACCCTTGTGACCTAATGCAGGCTAACAATCTAAAAATCCATTTTGACACCAGGGGGCGCAAAAGGAGCACGGATGAACTCTGACAGCATGGGGACCTATAGAAGCAAGGAACCATTATGACACCTTGAAGGCCAAGAATCAAATGGTTCATTGTAAGACCAAGTGGCCTAAAAGGTCTTGGAATGCATTGTGACAGCACAGGGGTTAAGGGAAGCAAGGAAGCATTGTGACCCAATGCAGGCTAACAATCTAATGATCCCTTGTGACACCAATGGGCCTAAAAGGGGCAGGGATGAATTGTGAAAGCATGGGGCCCAAGTAAAACCTGGTACAATTACGCCACCATGGAGGCCAAGAATCAAATGATTCATTGTGACATCAAGTGGCCTAAAAGGGCATGGGATGCATTGTGACACCACAGGGTTTAAGGGACGTAGGGAACCCTTGTGACCCAATGCAGGCTAACAATCTAATGATCCCTTGTGGCACCAGGGGCTATAAAAAGGGCCAGGGATGGATTGTTACAGCACGGGGACCAATAGAAGCAAGGATCTATTATGCCACCGTGGAGGCCAAGAATCAAATGATTCATTGTGACATCAAGTGGCCTAAAAGGGCATGGGATGCATTGTGACAGCACAGGGGTTAAGAGAAGCAAGGATCCATTGTGACCCAATGGAGGCTAATAATCCCAGGATCCCATTTGACACCAGGGGGCGTAAAAGTTTCAGGGATGAATTGTGACAGCATGGCGCCCAATAGAAACAAGGAACCATTATGACACCATGGAGGCCAAGAATCAAATGATTCATTGTGACATCAAGTGGCCTAAAATGGCATGGGATGCATTGTGACACCACAGGGGTTAAGAGAAGCAAGGAAGCATTGTGACCCAATGCAGGCTAACAATCTAATGATCCCTTGTGACACCAATGGGCCTAAAAGGGGCAGGCATGTATTGTGAAAGCATGGGGCCCAATTAAAACCTGGTACAATTACGCCACCATGGAGGCCAAGAATCAAATAATTCATTGTGACATCATTTGGCCTAAAAGGGCATGGGATGCATTGTGACAGCACAGGGGTTAAGAGAAGCAAGGATCCATTGTGACCCAATGGAGGCTAACAATCTAATGATCCCTTGTGACACCAATGGGCCTAAAAGGGGCAGGGATGTATTGTGAAAGCATGGGGCCCAATTAAAACCTTGGTACAATTACGCCACCATGGAGGCCAAGAATCAAATGATTCATTGTGACATCAAGTGGCCTAAAAGGGCATGGGATGCATTGTGACAGCACAGGGGTTAAGAGAAGCAAGGAACCATTGTGACCCAATGCAGGCTAAAAATCTAAGAATCCCTTTTGACACCAGGGGGCGCAAAAGGACCACGGATGAACTCTGACAGCATGGGGACCTATAGAAGCAAGGAACCATTATGACACCATGAAGGCCAAGAATCAAATGGTTCATTGTAAGACCAAGTGGCCTAAAAGGGCTTGGAATGCATTGTGACACCACAGAGGTTAAGAGAAGCAAGGAAGCATTGTGAGCCAATGCAGGCTAACAATCCAATGATCCCTTGTGGCACCAGGGGGTATAAAAAGGGCCAGGGATGGATTGTTACAGCACGGGGACCAATAGAAGCAAGGATCTATTATGCCACCATGGAGGCCAAGAATCAAATGATTCATTGTGACATCAAGTGGCCTAAAAGGGCATGGGATGCATTGTGACAGCACAGGGGTTAAGAGAAGCAAGGATCCATTGTGACGCAATGGAGGCTAATAATCCCAGGATCCCATTTGACACCAGGGGGCGTAAAAGGGCCAGGGATGACTTGTGACAGCATGGGGACCAATAGAATCAAGGATCTATTATACCACCATGGAGGCCAAGAATCAAATAATTCATTGTGACATCATGTGGCCTAAAAGGCCATGGCATGCATTGTGACACCACAGGGGTTAAGAGAAGCAAGGATCCATTGTGACCCAATGCAGGCTAACAATCTAATGCTCCCTTTTGACACCAATGGGCCTAAAAGGGGCAGGGATGTATTGTGAAAGGATGGGGCCCAATTAAAACCTGGTACAATTACGCCACCATGGAGGCCAAAAATCAAATGATTCATTGTGACATCAAGTGGCCTAAAAGGGCATGGGATGCATTGTGACACCACAGGGGTTAAGAGAAGCAAGGAACCATTGTGACCCAATGCAGGCTAACAATCTAATGATCCATTGTGGCACCAGGGGGTATAAAAAGGGCCAGGGATGGATTGTTACTGCACGGGGACCAATAGAAGCAAGGATCTATTATGCCACCGTGGAGGCCAAGAATCAAATGATTCATTGTGACATCAAGTGGCCTAAAAGGGCATGGGATGCATTGTGACAGCACAGGGGTTAAGAGAAGCAAGGAACCATTGTGACCCAATGCAGGCTAAAAATCTAAGAATCCCTTTTGACACCAGGGGGCGCAAAAGGACCACGGATGAACTCTGACAGCATGGGGACCTATAGAAGCAAGGAACCATTATGACACCATGAAGGCCAAGAATCAAATGGTTCATTGTAAGACCAAGTGGCCTAAAAGGGCTTGGAATGCATTGTGACACCACAGAGGTTAAGAGAAGCAAGGAAGCATTGTGAGCCAATGCAGGCTAACAATCCAATGATCCCTTGTGGCACCAGGGGGTATAAAAAGGGCCAGGGATGGATTGTTACAGCACGGGGACCAATAGAAGCAAGGATCTATTATGCCACCATGGAGGCCAAGAATCAAATGATTCATTGTGACATCAAGTGGCCTAAAAGGGCATGGGATGCATTGTGACAGCACAGGGGTTAAGAGAAGCAAGGATCCATTGTGACGCAATGGAGGCTAATAATCCCAGGATCCCATTTGACACCAGGGGGCGTAAAAGGGCCAGGGATGACTTGTGACAGCATGGGGACCAATAGAATCAAGGATCTATTATACCACCATGGAGGCCAAGAATCAAATAATTCATTGTGACATCATGTGGCCTAAAAGGCCATGGCATGCATTGTGACACCACAGGGGTTAAGAGAAGCAAGGATCCATTGTGACCCAATGCAGGCTAACAATCTAATGATCCCTTTTGACACCAATGGGCCTAAAAGGGGCAGGGATGTATTGTGAAAGGATGGGGCCCAATTAAAACCTGGTACAATTACGCCACCATGGAGGCCAAAAATCAAATGATTCATTGTGACATCAAGTGGCCTAAAAGGGCATGGGATGCATTGTGACACCACAGGGGTTAAGAGAAGCAAGGAACCATTGTGACCCAATGCAGGCTAACAATCTAATGATCCCTTGTGGCACCAGGGGGTATAAAAAGGGCCAGGGATGGATTGTTACAGCACGGGGACCAATAGAAGCAAGGATCTATTATGCCACCGTGGAGGCCAAGAATCAAATGATTCATTGTGACATCAAGTGGCCTAAAAGGGCATGGGATGCATTGTGACAGCACAGGGGTTAAGAGAAGCAAGGATCCATTGTGACCCAATGGAGGCTAATAATCCCAGGATCCCATTTGACACCAGGGGGCGTAAAAGGGCCAGGGATGAATTGTGACAGCATGGGGCCCAATAGAAACAAGGAACCATTATGACACCATGGAGGCCAAGAATCAAATGATTCATTGTGACATCAAGTGGCCCAAAAGGGCATGGGATGCATTGTGACACCACAGAGGTTAAGAGAAGCAAGGAACCATTGTGACCCAATGCAGGCTAACAATATAATGATCCCTTGTGACACCAATGGGCCTAAAAGGGCCAGGGATGAATTGTGAAAGAATGGGGCCCAAGTAAAACCTGGTAAAATTATGCCACCATGGAGGCCAAGAATCAAATGATTCATTGTGACATCAAGTGGCCTAAAAGGGCATGGGATGCATTGTGACAGCACAGGGGTTAAGAGAAGCAAGGATCCATTGTGACCCAATGGAGGCTAATTATCCCAGGATCCCATTTGACACGAGGGGGCGTAAAAGCGCCAGGGATGAATTGTGACAGCATGGGGCCCAATAGAAACAAGGAACCGTTATGACACCATGGAGGCCAAGAATCAAATGATTCATTGTGACATCAAGTGGCCTAAAAGGTCATGGGATGCATTGTGACACCACAGGGGTTAAGAGAAGCAAGGAACCATTGTGACCCAATGCAGGCTAACAATCTAATGATCCCTTGTGACACCAATGGGCCTAAAAGGAGCAGGGATGAATTATGAAAGCATGGGGCCCAATTAAAACCTGGTACAATTACGCCACATTGGAGACCAAGAATCAAATGATTCATTGTGACATCAAGTGGCCTAAAAGGGCATGGGATGCATTGTGACAGCACAGGGGTTAAGAGAAGCAAGGATCCATTGTGACCCAAAGCAGGCTAACAATCTAAGAATCCCTTGTGGCACCAGGGGGTATAAAAAGGGGCAGGGATGGATTGTTACAGCACGGGGACCAATAGAAGCAAGGATCTATTATGCCACCGTGGAGGCCAAGAATCAAATGATTCATTGTAAGACCAAGTGGCCTAAAAGGGCATGGCATGCATTGTGACACCACAGGGGTTAAGAGAAGCAAGGAACCATTGTGACCCAATGCAGGCTAACAATCTAATGATCCCTTGTGACACCAATGGGCCTAAAAGGGGCAGGGATGAATTGTGACAGCATGGGGACCAAGTAAAACCTGGTTCAATTACGCCACCATGGAGGCCAAGAATCAAATGATTCATTGTGACATCAAGTGGCCTAAAAGGGCATGGGATGCATTGTGACACCACAGGGGTTAAGAGAAGCAAGGAACCATTGTGACCCAATGCAGGCTAACAATCTAATGATCCCTTGTGGCACCAGGGGGTATAAAAAGGGCCAGGGATGGATTGTTACAGTACGGGGACCAATAGAAGCAAGGATCTATTATGCCACCATGGAGGCCAAGAATCAAATGATTCATTGTGACATCAAGTGGCCTAAAAGGGCATGGGATGCATTGTGACAGCACAGGGGTTAAGAGAAGCAAGGAACCATTGTGACCCAATGCAGGCTAACAATCTAATGATCCCTTGTGGCACCAGGGGGTATAAAAAGGGGCAGGGATGAATTGTGACAGCACGGGGACCAATAGAAGCAAGGATCTATTATGCCACCGTGGAGGCCAAGAATCAAATGATTCATTGTGACATCAAGTGGCCTAAAAGGGCATGGGATGCATTGTGACAGCACAGGGGTTAAGAGAAGCAAGGATCCATTGTGACCCAATGGAGGCTAACAATCTAATGATCCCTTTTGACACCAATGGGCCTAAAAGGGGCAGGGATGTATTGTGAAAGCATGGGGCCCAATTAAAACCTGGTACAATTACGCCACCATGGAGGCCAAGAATCAAATGATTCATTGTGACATCAAGTGGCCTAAAAGGGCATGGGATGCATTGTGACACCACAGGGGTTAAGAGAAGAAAGGAACCATTGTGACCCAATGCAGGCTAACAATCTAAGAATCCCTTTCGACACCAGGGGGCGCAAAAGGACCACGGATGAACTCTGACAGCATGGGGACCTATAGAAGCAAGGAATCATTATGGCACCATGAAGGCCAAGAATCAAATGGTTCATTATTGTAAGACCAAGTGGCCTAAAAGGGCTTGGAATGCATTGTGACACCACAGAGGTTAAGAGAAGCAAGGAACCATTGTGACCCAATGCAGGCTAACAATCTAAGAATCCCTTGTGGCACCAGGGGGTATAAAAAAGCCAGGGATGGATTGTTAGAGCACGGGGACCAATAGAAGCAAGGATCTATTATGCCACCGTGGAGGCCAAGAATCAAATGATTCTTTGTGACATCAAGTGGCCTAAAAGTGCATGGGATGCATTGTGACAGCACAGGGGTTAAGAGAAGCAAGGATCCATTGTGACCCAATGGAGTCTAATAATCCCAGGATCCCATTTGACACCAGGGGGCGTAAAAGGGCCAGGGATGAATTGTGACAGCATGGGGCCCAATAGAAACAAGGAACCATTATGACACCATGGAGGCCAAGAATCAAATGATTCATTGTGACATCAAGTGGCCTAAAAGGGCATGGGATGCATTGTGACACCACAGAGGTTAAGAGAAGCAAGGAACCATTGTGACCCAATGCAGGCTAACAATCTAATGATCCCTTGTGACACAAAAGGGCCTAAAAGGGGCAGGGATGTATTGTGAAAGCATGGGGCCCAATTAAAACCTGGTACAATTATGCCACCATGGAGGCCAAAAAACAAATGATTCATTGTGACATCAAGTGGCCTAAAAGGGCATGGGATGCATTGTGACAGCACAGGGGTTAAGAGAAGCAAGGATCCATTGTGACCCAATGGAGGCTAATAATCCCAGGATCCCATTTGACACCAGGGTGCGTAAAAGGACCAGGGATGAATTGTGACAGCATGGGCCCCAATAGAAACAAGGAAACATTATGACACCATGGAGGCCAAGAATCAAATGATTCATTGTGACATCAAGTGGCCTAAAAGGGCATGGGATGCATTGTGACACCACAGAGTTTAAGAGAAGCAAGGAACCATTGTGACCCAATGCAGGCTAACAATCTAATGATCCCTTGTGACACCAATGGGCCTAAAAGGGGCAGGGATGAATTGTTACAACACGGGGACCAATAGAAGCAAGGATCTATTATGCCACCGTGGAGGCCAAGATTCAAATAATTCATTGTGACATCAAGTGGCCTAAAAGGGCATGGGATGCATTGTGACAGCACAGGGGTTAAGAGAAGCAAGGAACCATTGTGACCCAATGCAGGCTAACAATCTAATGATCCCTTGTGACACCAATGGGTCTAAAAGGGGCAGGGATGTATTGTGAAAGCATGGGGCCCAATTAAAACCTGGTACAATTACGCCACCATGGAGGCCAAGAATTAAATGATTCATTGTGACATCAAGTGGCCTAAAAGGGCATGGGATGCATTGTGACACCACAGGGGTTAAGAGAAGCAAGGAACCATTGTGACCCAATGCAGGCTAACAATCTAAGAATCCCTTTTGACACCAGGGGGCGCAAAAGGACCACGGATGAACTCTGACAGCATGGGGACCTATAGAAGCAAGGAACCATTATGACACCATGAAGGCCAAGAATCAAATGGTTCATTATTGTAAGACCAAGTGGCCTAAAAGGGCTTGGAATGCATTGTGACACCACAGAGGTTAAGAGAATCAAGGAACCATTGTGACCCAATGCAGGCTAACAATCTAATGATCCCTTGTGGCACCAGGGGGTATAAAAAGGGCCAGGGATGGATTGTTACAGCATGGGAACCAATAGAAGCAAGGATCTATTATGCCACCGTGGAGGCCAAGAATCAAATGATTCATTGTGACATCAAGTGGCCTAAAAGGGCATGGGATGCATTGTGACACAACAGGGGTTAAGAGAAGCAAGGAACCATTGTGACCCAATGCAGGCTAACAATCTAATGGTCTCTTGTGACACCAAAGGGCCTAAAAGGGGCAGGGATGTATTGTGAAAGCATGGGGCCCAATTAAAACCTGGTACAATTATGCCACCATGGAGGCCAAAAATCAAATGATTCATTGTGACATCAAGTGGCCTAAAAGGGCATGGGATGCATTGTGACAGCACAGGGGTTAAGAGAAGCAAGGATCCATTGTGACCCAATGGAGGCTAATAATCCCAGGATCCCATTTGACACCAGGGGGCGTAAAAGGCCCAGGGATGAATTGTGACAGCATGGGCCCCAATAGAAACAAGGAAACATTATGACACCATGGAGGCCAAGAATCAAATGATTCATTGTGACATCAAGTGGCCTAAAAGGGCATGGGATGCATTGTGACACCACAGGGGTTAAGAGAAGCAAGGAACCATTGTGACCCAATGCGGGCTAACAATCTAATGATCCCTTTTGACACCAGGGGGCGCAAAAGGACCACGGATGAACTCTGACATCATGGGGACCTATAGAAGCAAGGAACCATTATCACACCATGAAGGCCAAGAATCAAAAGGTTGATTGTAAGACCAAGTGGCCTAAAAGGGCTTGGAATGCATTGTGACACCACAGAGGTTAAGAGAAGCAAGGATCCATTGTGACCCAATGGAGGCTAATAATCCCAGGATCCCATTTGACCCCAGGGGCCTAAAAGGGCCAGGGATGAATTGTGACAGCATGGGGCCCAATAGAATCAAGGAACCATTATGACACCATGGAGGCCAAGAATCAAATGATTCATTGTGTCATCAAGTGGCCTAAAAGGGCATGGGATGCATTGTGACTCCACAGAGGTTAAGAGAAGCAAGGAACCATTGTGACCCAATGCAGGCTAACAATCTAATGATCCCTGGTGACACCAATGGGCCTAAAAGGGGCAGGGATGAATTGTGAAAGCATGGGGCCCAAGTAAAACCTGGTACAATTATTCCACCATGGAAGCCAAGAATCAAATGATTCATGGTGACATCAAGTGGCCTAAAAGGGCATGGGATGCATTGTGACAGCACAGGGGTTAAGAGAAGCAAGGAACCATTGTGACCCAATGCAGGCTAACAATCTAAGAATCCCTTGTGTCACCAGGGGGTATAAAAAGGGCCAGGGATGGATTGTTACATCACGGGGACCAATAGAAGCAAGGATCGATTATGCCACCATGGAGGCCAAGAATCAAATGATTCATTGTGACATCATGTGGCCTAAAAGGGCATGGGATGCATTGTGACAGCACAGGGGTTAAGAGAAGCAAGGATACATTGTGACCCAATGCAGGCTAACAATCTAATGATCCCTTTTGACACCAATGGACCTAAAAGGGGCAGGGATTTATTGTGAAAGCATGGGGCCCAATTAAAACCTGGTACAATTACGCCACCATGGAGGCCAAGAATTAAATGATTCATTGTGACATCAAGTGGCCTAAAAAGGCATGGGATGCATTGTGACACCACAGGGGTTAAGAGAAGCAAGGAACCATTGTGACCCAATGCAGGCTAACAATCTAAGAATCCCTTTTGACTCCAGGGGGCGCAAAAGGACCACGTATGAACTCTGACAGCATGGGGACCTATAGAAGCAAGGAACCATTATGACACCATGAAGGCCAAGAATCAAATGGTTCATTGTAAGACCAAGTGGCCTAAAAGGGCTTGGAATGCATTGTGACTCCACAGAGGTTAAGAGAAGCAAGGAACCATTGTCACCCAATGCAGGCTAACAATCGAATGATCCCTTGTGGCACCAGGGGGTATAAAAAGGGCCAGGGATGGATTGTTACAGCACGGGAACCAATAGAAGCAAGGATCTATTATGCCACCGTGGAGGCCAAGAATCAAATGATTCATTGTGACATCAAGTGGCCTAAAAGGGCATGGGATGCATTGTGACAGCACAGGGGTTAAGAGAAGCAAGGATCCATTGTGACCCAATGGAGGCTAATAATCCCAGGATCCCATTTGACACCAGGGGGCGTAAAAGGGCCAGGGATGAATTGTGACAGCATGGGGCCCAATAGAAACAAGGAACCATTATGACACCATGGAGGCCAAGAATCAAATGATTCATTGTGACATCAAGTGGCCTAAAAGGGCATGGGATGCATTGTGACAGCACAGGGGTTAAGAGAAGCAAGGAACCATTGTGACCCAATGCAGGCTAACAATCTAATGATCCCTTTTGACACCAATGGGCCTAAAAGGGGCAGGGATGTATTGTGAAAGCATGGGGCCCAATTAAAACCTGGTACAATTACGCCACCATGGAGGCCAAGAATCAAATGATTCATTGTGACATCAAGTGGCCTAAAAGGGCATGGGATGCATTGTGACACCACAGGGGTTAAGAGAAGCAAGGAACCATTGTGACCCAATGCAGGCTAACAATCTAAGAATCCCTTTTGACACCAGGGGGCGCAAAAGGACCACGGATGAACTCTGACAGCATGGGGACCTATAGAAGCAAGGAATCATTATGACACCATGAAGGCCAAGAATCAAATGGTTCATTATTGTAAGACCAAGTGGCCTAAAAGGGCTTGGAATGCATTGTGACACCACAGAGGTTAAGAGAATCAAGGAACCATTGTGACCCAATGCAGGCTAACAATCTAATGATCCCTTGTGGCACCAGGGGGTATAAAAAGGGCCAGGGATGGATTGTTACAGCATGGGAACCAATAGAAGCAAGGATCTATTATGCCACCGTGGAGGCCAAGAATCAAATGATTCATTGTGACATCAAGTGGCCTAAAAGGGCATGGGATGCATTGTGACACCACAGAGGTTAAGAGAAGCAAGGATCCATTGTGACCCAATGCAGGCTAACAATCTAAGAATCCCTTGTGGCACCAGGGGGTATAAAAAAGCCAGGGATGGATTGTTACAGCACGGGGACCAATAGAAGCAAGGATCTATTATGCCACCGTGGAGGCCAAGAATCAAATGATTCATTGTGACATCAAGTGGCCTAAAAGTGCATGGGATGCATTGTGACACCACAGGGGTTAAGAGAAGCAAGGATCCATTGTGACCCAATGGAGGCTAATAATCCCAGGATCCCATTTGACACCAGGGGGCGTAAAAGGGCCAGGGATGAATTGTGACAGCATGGGGCCCAATAGAAACAAGGAACCATTATGACACCATGGAGGCCAAAAATCAAATGATTCATTGTGACATCAAGTGGCCTAAAAGGGCATGGGATGCATTGTGACACCACAGAGGTTAAGAGAAGCAAGGAACCATTGTGACCCAATGCAGGCTAACAATCTAATGATCCCTTGTGACACCAATGGGCCTAAAAGGGGCAGGGATGAATTGTGAAAGCATGGGGCCCAAGTAAAACCTGGTACAATTATGCCACCATGGAGGCCAAGAATCAAATGATTCATTGTGACATCAAGTGGCCTAAAAGGGCATGGGATGTATTGTGACACCACAGGGGTTAAGAGAAGCAAGGATCCATTGTGACCCAATGGAGGCTAATAAACCCAGGATCCCATTTGACACCAGGGGTTGCAAAAGGACCACGGATGAACTCTGACAGCATGGGGACCTATAGAAGCAAGGAACCATTATGACACCATGAAGGCCAAGAATCAAATGGTTCATTGTAAGACCAAGAGGCCTAAAAGGGCTTGGAATGCATTGTGACACCACAGAGGTTAAGAGAAGCAAGGAACCATTGTGACCCAATGCAGGCTAACAATCTAATGATCCCTTGTGGTACCAGGGGGTATAAAAAGGGCCAGGGATGGATTGTTACAGCACGGGGACCAATAGAAGCAAGGATCTATTATGCCACCGTGGAGGCCAAGAATCACATGATTCATTGTGACATCAAGTGGCCTAAAAGGGCATGGGATGCATTGTGACAGCACAGGGGTTAAGAGAAGCAAGGAACCATTGTGACCCAATGCAGGCTAACAATCTAATGGTCTCTTGTGACACAAAAGGGCCTAAAAGGGGCAGGGATGTATTGTGAAAGCATGGGGCCCAATTAAAACCTGGTACAATTATGCCACCATGGAGGCCAAAAAACAAATGATTCATTGTGACATCAAGTGGCCTAAAAGGGCATGGGATGCATTGTGACACCACAGAGGTTAAGAGAAGCAAGGAACCATTGTGACCCAATGCAGGCTAACAATCTAATGATCCCTTGTGACACCAATGGGCCTAAAAGGGACAGGGTTGAATTGTTACAGCACGGGGACCAATAGAAGCAAGGATCTATTATGCCACCGTGGAGGCCAAGAATCAAATAATTCATTGTGACATCAAGTGGCCTAAAAGGGCATGGGATGCATTGTGACAGCACAGGGGTTAAGAGAAGCAAGGAACCATTGTGACCCAATGCAGGCTAACAATCTAATGATCCCTTTTGACACCAATGGGCCTAAAGGGGCAGGGATGTATTGTGAAAGCATGGGGCCCAATTAAAACCTGGTACAATTACGCCACCATGGAGGCCAAGAATCAAATGATTCATTGTGACATCAAGTGGCCTAAAAGGGCATGGGATGCATTGTGACACCACAGGGGTTAAGAGAAGCAAGGAACCATTGTGACCCAATGCAGGCTAACAATCTAAGAATCCCTTTTGACACCAGAGGGCGCTAAAGGACCACGGATGAACTCTGACAGCATGGGGACCTATAGAAGCAAGGAATCATTATGACACCATGAAGGACAAGAATCAAATGGTTCATTATTGTAAGACCAAGTGGCCTAAAAGGGCTTGGAATGCATTGTGACACCACAGAGGTTAAGAGAATCAAGGAACCATTGTGACCCAATGCAGGCTAACAATCTAATGATCCCTTGTGGCACCAGGGGGTATAAAAAGGGCCAGGGATGGATTGTTACAGCATGGGAACCAATAGAAGCAAGGATCTATTATGCCACCGTGGAGGCCAAGAATCAAATGATTCATTGTGACATCAAGTGGCCTAAAAGGGCATGGGATGCATTGTGACACCACAGGGGTTAAGAGAAGCAAGGAACCATTGTGACCCAATGCAGGCTAATAATCCCAGGATCCCATTTGACACCAGGGTGCGTAAAAGGGCCAGGGATGAATTGTGACAGCATGGGGCCCAATAGAAACAAGGAACCATTATGACACCATGGAGGCCAAGAATCAAATGATTCATTGTGACATCAAGTGGCCTAAAAGGGCATGGGATGCATTGTGACACCACAGAGGTTAAGAGAAGCAAGGATCCATTGTGACCCAATGCAGGCTAACAATCTAAGAATCCCTTGTGGCACCAGGGGGTATAAAAAAGCCAGGGATGGATTGTTACAGCACGGGGACCAATAGAAGCAAGGATCTATTATGCCACCGTGGAGGCCAAGAATCAAATGATTCATTGTGACATCAAGTGGCCTAAAAGGGCATGGGATGCATTGTGACAGCACAGGGGTTAAGAGAAGCAAGGAACCATTGTGACCCAATGGAGGCTAATAATCCCAGCATCCCATTTGACACCAGGGGGCGTAAAAGGGCCAGGGATGAATTGTGACAGCATGGGGCCCAATAGAAACAAGGAACCATTATGCCACCATGGAGGCCAAGAATCAAATGATTCATTGTGACATCAAGTGGCCTAAAAGGGCTTGGAATGCATTGTGACACCACAGGGGTTAAGAGAAGCAAGGATCCATTGTGACCCAATGCAGGCTAATAATCTAAGAATCCCTTGTGGCACCAGGGGGTATAAAAAGGGCCAGGGATGGATTGTTACAGCACGGGGACCAATAGAAGCAAGGATCTATTATGCCACCGTGGAGGCCAAGAATCAAATGATTCATTGTGACATCAAGTGGCCTAAAAGGGCATGGGATGCATTGTGACAGCACAGGGGTTAAGAGAAGCAAGGATCCATTGTGACCCAATGGCGGCTAATAATCCCAGGATCCCATTTGACACCAGGGGGCGTAAAAGGGCCAGGGATGAATTGTGACAGCATGGGGCCCAATAGAAACAAGGAACCATTATGACACCATGGAGGCCAAGAATCAAATGATTCATTGTGACATCAAGTGGCCTAAAAGGGCATGGGATGCATTGTGACACCACAGAGGTTAAGAGAAACAAGGAACCATTGTGACCCAATGCAGGCTAACAATCTAATGATCCCTTGTGACACCAATGGGCCTAAAAGGGGCAGGGATGAATTGTGAAAGCATGGGGCCCAAGTAAAACCTGGTACAATTATGCCACCATGGAGGCCAAGAATCAAATGATTCATTGTGACATCAAGTGGCCTAAAAGGGCATGGGATGCATTGTGACAGCACAGGGGTTAAGAGAAGCAAGGAAACATTGTGACCCAATGCAGGCTAACAATCTAAGAATCCCTTTTGACACCAGGGGGCGCAAAAGGACCACGGATGAACTCTGACAGCATGGGGACCTATAGAAGCAAGGAACCATTATGACACCATGAAGGCCAAGAATCAAATGGTTCATTGTAAGACCAAGTGGCCTAAAAGGGCATGGGATGCATTGTGACAGCACAGGGGTTAAGAGAAGCAAGGATCCATTGTGACCCAATGCAGGCTAACAATCTAATGATCCCTTGTGGCACCAGGGGGTATAAAAAGGGCCAGGGATGGATAGTTACAGCAAGGGAACCAATAGAAGCAAGGATCTATTATGCCACCGTGGAGGCCAAGAATCAAATGATTCATTGTGACATCATGTGGCCTAAAAGGGCATGGGATGCATTGTGACAGCACAGGGGTTAAGTGAAGCAAGGATCCATTGTGACCCAAAGGAGGCTAATAATCCCAGCATCCCATTTGACACCAGGGGGCGTAAAAGGGCCAGGGATGAATTGTGACAGCATGGGGCCCAATAGAAACAAGGAACCATTATGACACCATGGAGGCCAAGAATCAAATGATTCATTGTGACATCAAGTGGCCTCAAAGGGCATGGGATGCATTGTGACACCACAGAGGTTAAGAGAAGCAAGGAAGCATTGTGACCCAATGCAGGCTAACAATCTAATGATCCCTTGTGACACCAATGGGCCTAAAAGGGGCAGGGATGAATTGTGAAAGCATGGGGCCCAAGTAAAACCTGGTACAATTATGCCACCGTGGAGGCCAAGAATCAAATGATTCATTGTGACATCATGTGGCCTAAAAGGGCATGGGATGCATTGTGACAGCACAGGGGTTAAGAGAAGCAAGGATCCATTGTGACCCAATGCAGGCTAACAATCTAATGATCCCTTTTGACACCAATGGGCCTAAAAGGGGCAGGGATGTATTGTGAAAGCATGGGGCCCAATGAAAACCTGGTACAATTACGCCACCATGTAGGCCACGAATTAAATGATTCATTGTGACATCAAGTGGCCTAAAAGGGCATGGGATGCATTGTGACACCACAGGGGTTAAGAGAAGCAAGGAACCATTGTGACCCAATGCAGGCTAACAATCTAATGATCCCTTGTGGCACCAGGGGATATAAAAAGGCCAGGGATGGATTGTTACAGCACGGGGACCAATAGAAGCAAGGATCTATTATGCCACCGTGGAGGCCAAGAATCAAATGATTCATTGTGACATCAAGTGCCCTAAAAGGGCATGGGATGCATTGTGACAGCACAGGGGTTAAGAGAAGCAAGGATCCATTGTGACCCAATGGAGGCTAATAATCCCAGGATCCCATTTGACACCAGGGGGCGTAAAAGGGCCAGGGATGAATTGTGACAGCATGGGGCCCAATAGAAACAAGGAACCATTATGACACCATGGAGGCCAAGAATCAAATGATTCATTGTGACATCAAGTGGCCTAAAAGGGCATGGGATGCATTGTGACAGCACAGGGGTTAAGAGAAGCAAGGATCCATTGTGACCCAATGGAGGCTAACAATCTAATGATCCCTTGTGACACCAATGGGCCTAAAAGGGGCAGGGATGAATTGTGAAAGCATGGGGCCCAAGTAAAACCTGCTACAATTCTGCCACCATGGAGGCCAAGAATCAAATGATTCATTGTGACATCAAGTGGCCTAAAAGGGCATGGGATGCATTGTGACACCACAGGGGTTAAGAGAAGCAAGGAACCATTGTGACCCAATGCAGGCTAACAATCTAAGAATCCCCTTTGACACCAGGGGGCGCAAAAGGACCACGGATGAACTCTGACAGCATGGGGACCTATAGAAGCAATGAACCATTATGACACCATGAAGGCGAAGAATCAAATTGTTCATTGTAAGACCAAGTGGCCTAAAAGGGCTTGGAATGCATGGTGACACCACAGAGGTTAAGAGAAGCAAGGAACCATTGTGACCCAATGCAGGCTAACAATCTAATGATCCCTTGTGGCACCAGGGGGTATAAAAAGGGCCAGGGATGGATAGTTACAGCAAGGGAACCAATAGAAGCAAGGATCTATTATGCCACCGTGGAGGCCAAGAATCAAATGATTCATTGTGACATCATGTGGCCTAAAAGGGCATGGGATGCATTGTGACAGCACAGGGGTTAAGAGAAGCAAGGATCCATTGTGACCCAATGGAGGCTAATAATCCCAGGATCCCATTTGACACCAGGGGGCGTAAAAGGGCCAGGGATGAATTGTGACAGCATGGGGCCCAATAGAAACAAGGATCTATTATGCCACCGTGGAGGCCAAGAATCAAATGATTCATTGTGACATCAAGTGGCCTAAAAGGGCATGGGATGCATTGTGACACCACAGAGGTTAAGAGAAGCAAGGAACCATTGTGACCCAATGCAGGCTAACAATCTAATGATCCCTTGTGATACCAATTGGCCTAAAAGGGCCAGGGATGAATTGTGAAAGCATGGGGCCCAAGTAAAACCTGGTACAAATATGCCACCATGGAGGCCAAGAATCAAATGATTCATTGTGACATCAAGTGGCCTAAAAGGGCATGGGATGCATTGTGACAGCACAAGGGTTAAGAGAAGCAAGGATCCATTGTGACCCAATGGAGGCTAATAATCCCAGGATCCCGTTTGACACCAGGGGGCGTAAAAGGGCCAGGGATGACTTGTGACAGCATGGGGCCCAATAGAAACAAGGAACCATTATGACACCATGGAGGCCAAGAATCAAATGATTCATTGTGACATCAAGTGGCCTAAAAGGGCATGGGATGCATTGTGACAGCACAGGGGTTAAGAGAAACAAGGATCCATTGTGACCCAATGCAGGCTAACAATCTAATGATCCCGTGTGACACCAATGGGCCTAAAAGGGGCAGGGATGAATTGTGACAGCATGGGGCCCAATTAAAACCTGGTACAATTATGCCACATTGGAGGCCAAGAATCAAATGATTCATTGTGACATCAAGTGGCCTAAAAGGGCATGGGATGCATTGTGACACCACAGGGGTTAAGAGAAGCAAGGAACCATTGTGACCCAATGCAGGCTAACAATCTAAGAATCCCTTTTGACACCAGGGGGCGCAAAAGGACCACGGATGAACTCTGACAGCTTGGGGACCTATAGAAGCAAGGAACCATTATGACACCATGAAGGCCAAGAATCAAATGGTTCATTGTAAGGCCAAGTGGCCTAAAAGGGCTTGGAATGCATGGTGACACCACAGAGGTTAAGAGAAGCAAGGAACCATTGTGACCCAATGCAGGCTAACAATCTAATGATCCCTTGTGACACCAATGGGCCTAAAAGGGGCAGGGATGAATTGTGAAAGCATGGGGCCCAAGTAAAACCTGGTACAATTCTGCCACCATGGAGGCCAAGAATCAAATGATTCATTGTGACATCAAGTGGCCTAAAAGGGCATGGGCTGCATTGTGACACCACAGGGGTTAAGAGAAGCAAGGAACCATTGTGACCCAATGCAGGCTAACAATCTAAGAATCCCTTTTGACACCAGGGGGCGCAAAAGGACCACGGATGAACTCTGACAGCATGGGGACCTATAGAAGCAAGGAACCATTATGACACCATGAAGGCCAAGAATCAAATGGTTCATTGTAAGACCAAGTGGCCTAAACGGGCTTGGAATGCATTGTGACACCACAGAGGTTAAGAGAAGCAAGGATCCATTGTGACCCAATGCAGTCTAATAGTCCCCGGATCCCATTTGACACCAGGGGGCGTAAAAGGGCCAGGGATGAATTGTGACAGCATGGGGCCCAATAGAAACAAGGAACCATTATGACACCATGGAGGCCAAGAATCAAATGATTCATTGTGACATCAAGTGGCCTAAAAGGGCATGGGATGCATTGTGACACCACAGAGGTTAAGAGAAGCAAGGAACCATTGTGACCCAAAGCCGGCTAACAATCTAATCATCCCTTGTGACACCAATGGGCCTAAAAGGGCCAGGGATGTATTAGGAAAGCACGGGGCCCAATAGAAACAAGGAACCATTATGACACCATGGAGGCCAAGAATCAAATGATTCATTGTGACATCAAATGGCCTAAAAGGACATGGGATGCATTGTGACAGCACAGGGGTTAAGAGAAACAAGGATCCATTGTGACCCAATGCAGGCAAACAATCTAAGAATCCTTTTGAAACCAGGGGGCGCAAAAGGACCACGGATGAACTCTGACAGCATGCGGACCTATAGAAGCAAGGAACCATTATGACACCATGAAGGCCAAGAATCAAATGATTCATTGTGACATCAAGTGGCCTAAAAGGGCTTGGAATGCATTGTGACACCACAGAGGTTAAGAGAAGCAAGGAACCATTGTGACCCAATGCAGGCTAACAATCTAATGATCCCTTGTCACACCAGGGTGTATAAAAAGGGCCAGGGATGGATTGTTACAGCACGGGGACCAACAGAAGCAAGGATCTATTATGCCACCGTGGAGGCCAAGAATCAAATGATTCATTGTGACATCAAGTGGCCTAAAAGGGCATGGGATGCATTGTGACAGCACAGGGGTTAAGAGAAGCAAGGATCCATTGTGACCCAATGCAGGCTAATAATCCCAGGATCCCATTTGACACCAGGGGGCGTAAAAGGGCCAGGGATGAATTGTGACAGCATGGGGCCCAATAGAAACAAGGATCTATTATGCCACCGTGGAGGCCAAGAATCAAATGATTCATTGTGACATCAAGTGGCCTAAAAGGGCATGGGATGCATTGTGACACCACAGAGGTTAAGAGAAGCAAGGAACCATTGTGACCCAATGCAGGCTAACAATCTAATGATCCCTTGTGATACCAATGGGCCTAAAAGGGCCAGGGATGAATTGTGAAAGCATGGGGCCCAAGTAAAACCTGGTACAAATATGCCACCATGGAGGCCAAGAATCAAATGATTCATTGTGACATCAAGTGGCCTAAAAGGGCATGGGATGCATTGTGACAGCACAAGGGTTAAGAGAAGCAAGGATCCATTGTGACCCAATGCAGGCTAATAATCCCAGGATCCCGTTTGACACCAGGGGGCGTAAAAGGGCCAGGGATGACTTGTGACAGCATGGGGCCCAATAGAAACAAGGAACCATTATGACACCATGGAGGCCAAGAATCAAATGATTCATTGTGACATCAAGTGGCCTAAAAGGGCATGGGATGCATTGTGACAGCACAGGGGTTAAGAGAAACAAGGATCCATTGTGACCCAATGCAGGCTAACAATCTAATGATCCTGTGTGACACCAATGGGCCTAAAAGGGGCAGGGATGAATTGTGACAGCATGGGGCCCAATTAAAACCTGGTACAATTATGCCACATTGGAGGCCAAGAATCAAATGATTCATTGTGACATCAAGTGGCCTAAAAGGGCATGGGATGCATTGTGACACCACAGGGGTTAAGAGAAGCAAGGAACCATTGTGACCCAATGCAGGCTAACAATCTAAGAATCCCTTTTGACACCAGGGGGCGCAAAAGGACCACGGATGAACTCTGACAGCTTGGGGACCTATAGAAGCAAGGAACCATTATGACACCATGAAGGCCAAGAATCAAATGGTTCATTGTAAGGCCAAGTGGCCTAAAAGGGCTTGGAATGCATGGTGACACCACAGAGGTTAAGAGAAGCAAGGAACCATTGTGACCCAATGCAGGCTAACAATCTAATGATCCCTTGTGACACCAATGGGCCTAAAAGGGGCAGGGATGAATTGTGAAAGCATGGGGCCCAAGTAAAACCTGGTACAATTCTGCCACCATGGAGGCCAAGAATCAAATGATTCATTGTGACATCAAGTGGCCTAAAAGGGCATGGGATGCATTGTGACACCACAGGGGTTAAGAGAAGCAAGGAACCATTGTGACCCAATGCAGGCTAACAATCTAAGAATCCCTTTTGACACCAGGGGGCGCAAAAGGACCACGGATGAACTCTGACAGCATGGGGACCTATAGAAGCAAGGAACCATTATGACACCATGAAGGCCAAGAATCAAATGGTTCATTGTAAGACCAAGTGGCCTAAACGGGCTTGGAATGCATGGTGACACCACAGAGGTTAAGAGAAGCAAGGAACCATTGTGACCCAATGCAGGCTAACAATCTAATGATCCCTTGTGGCACCAGGGGGTATAAAAAGGGCCAGGGATGGATAGTTACAGCAAGGGAACCAATAGAAGCAAGGATCTATTATGCCACCGTGGAGGCCAAGAATCAAATGATTCATTGTGACATCATGTGGCCTAAAAGGGCATGGGATGCATTGTGACAGCACAGGGGTTAAGAGAAGCAAGGATCCATTGTGACCCAATGGAGGCTAATAATCCCAGGATCCCATTTGACACCAGGGGGCGTAAAAGGGCCAGGGATGAATTGTGACAGCATGGGGCCCAATAGAAACAAGGAACCATTATGACACCATGGAGGCCAAGAATCAAATGATTCAGTGTGACATCAAGTGGCCTAAAAGGGCATGGGATGCATTGTGACACCACAGAGGTTAAGAGAAGCAAGGAACCATTGTGACCCAATGCAGGCTAACAATCTAATGATCCCTTGTGATACCAATGGGCCTAAAAGGGCCAGGGATGGATTGTGAAAGCATGGGGCCCAAGTAAAACCTGGTACAAATATGCCACCATGGAGGCCAAGAATCAAATGATTCATTGTGACATCAAGTGGCCTAAAAGGGCATGGGATGCATTGTGACAGCACAAGGGTTAAGAGAAGCAAGGATCCATTGTGACCCAATGCAGTCTAATAATCCCCGGATCCCATTTGACACCAGGGGGCGTAAAAGGACCAGGGATGAATTGTGACAGCATGGGGCCCAATAGAAACAAGGAACCATTATGACACCATGGAGGCCAAGAATCAAATGATTCATTGTGACATCAAGTGGCCTAAAAGGGCATGGGATGCATTGTGACACCACAGGGGTTAAGAGAAGCAAGGAAGCATTGTGACCCAATGCAGGCTAACAATCTAATGATCCCTTGTGACACCAATGTGCCTATAAGTGCCAGGGATGGATTGTTACAGCACGGGGCCCAATAGAAACAAGGAACCATTATGACACCATGGAGGCCAAGAATCAAATGATTCATTGTGACATCAAATGGCCTAAAAGGACATGGGATGCATTGTGACAGCACAGGGGTTAAGAGAAACAAGGATCCATTGTGACCCAATGCAGGCTAACAATCTAAGAATCCTTTTGACACCAGGGGGCGCAAAAGGACCACGGATGAACTCTGACAGCATGCGGACCTATAGAAGCAAGGAACCATTATGACACCATGAAGGCCAAGAATCAAATGGTTCATTGTAAGACCAAGTGGCCTAAAAGGGCTTGGAATGCATTGTGACACCACAGAGGTTAAGAGAAGCAAGGAACCATTGTGACCCAATGCAGGCTAACAATCTAATGATCCCTTGTGGCACCAGGGTGTATAAAAAGGGCCAGGGATGGATTGTTACATCACGGGGACCAACAGAAGCAAGCATCTATTATGCCACCGTGGAGGCCAAGAATCAAATGATTCATTGTGACATCAAGTGGCCTAAAAGGGCATGGGATGCATTGTGACAGCACAGGGGTTAAGAGAAGCAAGGATCCATTGTGACCCAATGCAGGCTAATAATCCCAGGATCCCATTTGACACCAGGGGCCGTAAAAGGGCCAGGGATGAATTGTGACAGCATGGGGCCCAATAGAAACAAGGAACCATTATGACACCATGGAGGCCAAGAATCAAATGATTCATTGTGACATCAAGTGGCCTAAAAGGGCATGGGATGCATTGTGACACCACAGAGGTTAAGAGAAGCAAGGAACCATTGTGACCCAATGCAGGCTAACAATCTAATGATCCCTTGTGACACCAATGGGCCTAAAAGGGCCAGGGATGAATTGTTACAGCACGGGGACCAATAGAAGCAAGGATCTATTATGCCACCGTGGAGGCCAAGAATCAAATGATTCATTGTGACATCAAGTGGCCTAAAAGGGCATGGGATGCATTGTGACAGCACAGGGGTTAAGAGAAGCAAGGATCCATTGTGACCCAATGGAGGCTAACAATCTAATGATCCCTTGTGACACCAAAGGGCCTAAAAGGGGCAGGGATGAATTATGAAAGCATGGGGCCCAAGTAAAACCTGGTACAATTATGCCACCATGGAGGCCAAGAATCAAATGATTCATTGTGACATCAAGTGGCCTAAAAGGGCATGGGATGCATTGTGACAGCACAGGGGTTAAGAGAAGCAAGGATCCATTGTGACCCAATGGAGGCTAATAATCCCAGGATCCCATTTGACACCAGGGGGCGTAAAAGGGCCAGGGATGAATTGTGACAGCATGGGCCCCAATAGAAACAAGGAACCATTATGACACCATGGAGGCCAAGAATCAAATGATTCATTGTGACATCAAGTGGCCTAAAAGGGCATGGGATGCATTGTGACACCACAGAGGTTAAGAGAAGCAAGGAACCATTGTGACCCAATGCAGGCTAACAATCTAAGAATCCCTTTTGACACCAGGGGGCGCAAAAGGACCACGGATGAACTCTGACAGCATGGGGACCTATAGAAGCAAGGAACCATTATGACACCATGAAGGCCAAGAATCAAATGGTTCATTAATGTAAGACCAAGTGGCCTAAAAGGGCTTGGAATGCATTGTGACACCACAGAGGTTAAGAGAAGCAAGGAATCATTGTGACCCAATGCAGGCTAACAATCTAATGATCCCTTGTGACACCAGGGGGTATAAAAAGGGCCAGGGATGGATTGTTACAGCACGGGGACCAATAGAAGCAAGGATCTATTATGCCAACATGAAGGCCAAGAATCAAATGATTCATTGTGACATCAAGTGGCCTAAATGGGCATGGGATGCATTGTGACAGCACAAGGGTTAAGAGAAGCAAGGAACCATTGTGACCCAATGCAGGCTAACAATCTAATGATCCCTTTTGACACCAATGGGCCTAAAAGGGGCAGGGATGAATTGTGAAAGCATGGGGCCCAAGTAAAACCTGGTACAATTATGACACCATGGAGGCCAAGAATCAAATGATTCATTGTGACATCAAGTGGCCTAAAAGGGCTTGGAATGCATTGTGACACCACAGAGGTTAAGAGAAGCAAGGATCCATTGTGACCCATTGCAGGCTAATAATCTAAGAATCCCTTGTGGCACCAGGGGGTATAAAAAGGGCCAGGGTTGGATTGTTACAGCACGGGGACCAATAGAAGCAAGGATCTATTATGCCACCGTGGAGGCCAAGAATCAAATAATTCATTGTGACCTCATGTGGCCAAAAAGGGCATGGGATGCATTGTGACAGCACAGGGGTTAAGAGAAGCAAGGAACCATTGTGACCCAATGCAGGCTAACAATCTAAGAATCCCTTTTGACACCAGGCGGCGCAAAAGGACCACGGATGAACTCTGACAGCATGGGGACCTGTAGCAGCAAGGAACCATTATGACACCATGAAGGCCAAGAATCAAATGGTTCATTGTAAGACCAAGTGGCCTAAAAGGGCTTGGAATGCATTGTGACACCACAGAGGTTAAGAGAAGCAAGGAACCATTGTGACCCAATACAGGCTAACAATCTAATGATCCCTTGTGACACCTATGGGCCTAAAAGGGGGCAGGGATGAATTGTGAAAGCATGGGGCCCAAGTAAAACCTGGTACAATTATGCCACCATGGAGGCCGAGAATCAAATGATTCATTGTGACATCAAGTGGCCTAAAAGGGCATGGGATGCATTGTGACACCACAGAGGTTAAGAGAAGCAAGGAACCATTGTGACCCAATGCCGGCTAACAATCTAATCATCCCTTGTGACACCAGGGGGCCTAAAAGGGCCAGGGATGTATTGTGAAAGCATGGGGCCCAAGTAAAACCTGGTACAATTATGCCACCATGGAGGCCAAGAATCAAATGATTCGTTGTGACACCAAGTGGCCTAAAAGGGCATGGGATGCATTGTGACACCACAGGGGTTAAGAGTAGCAAGGAACCATTGTGACCCCATGCAGGCTAACAATCTAAGAATCCCTTTTGACACCAGGGGGCGCAAAAGGACCACGGATGAACTCTGACAGCATGGGGACCTATAGAAGCAAGGAACCATTATGACACCATGAAGGCGAAGAATCAAATTGTTCATTGTAAGACCAAGTGCCCTAAAAGGGCTTGGAATGCATTGTGACACCACAGAGGTTAAGAGAAGCAAGGAACCATTGTGACCCAATGCAGGCTAACAATCTCATGATCCCTTGAGGCACCAGGGGGTATAAAAAGGGCCAGGGATGGATTGTTACAGCACGGGGACCAATAGAAGCAAGGATCTATTATGCCACCGTGGAGGCCAAGAATCAAATGATTCATTGTGACATCAAGTGGCCTAAAAGGGCATGGGATGCATTGTGACAGCACAGGGGTTAAGAGAAGCAAGGATCCATTGTGACCCAATGGACACTAATAATCCCAGGATCCCATTTGACACCAGGGGGCGTAAAAGGGCCAGGGATGAATTGTGACAGCATGGGGCCCAATAGAAACAAGGAACCATTATGACACCATGGAGGCCAAGAATCAAATGATTCATTGTGACATCAAGTGGCCTAAAAGGGCATGGGATGCATTGTGACACCACAGAGGTTAAGAGAAGCAAGGAACCATTGTGACCCATTGCAGGCTAACAATCTAATGATCCCTTGTGGCACCAGGGGGTATAAAAAGGGCCAGGGATGGATTGTTACAGCACGGGGACCAATAGAAGCAAGGATCTATTATGCCACCGTGGAGGCCAAGAATCAAATGATTCATTGTGAAATCAAGTGGCCTAAAAGGGCATGGGATGCATTGTGACAGCACAGGGGTTAAGAGAAGCAAGGATCCATTGTGACCCAATGCAGGCTAACAATCTAATGATCCCTTTTGACACCAATGGGCCTAAAAGGGGCAGGGATGTATTGTGAAAGCATGGGGCCCAATGAAAACGTGGTGCAATTACGCCACCATGTAGGCCAAGAATTAAATGATTCATTGTGACATCAAGTGGCCTAAAAAGGCATGGGATGCATTGTGACACCACAGGGGTTAAGAGAAGCAAGGAACCATTGTGACCCAATGCAGGCTAACAATCTAATGATCCCTTGTGGCACCAGGGGGTATAAAAAGGGCCAGGGATGGATTGTTACAGCACGGGGACCAATAGAAGCAAGGATCTATTATGCCACCGTGGAGGCCAAGAATCAAATGATTCATTGTGACATCAAGTGGCCTAAAAGGGCATGGGATGCATTGTGACACCACAGGGGTTAAGAGAAGCAAGGAACCATTGTGACCCAATGCAGGCTAACAATCTAATGATCCCTTGTGGCACCAGGGGGTATAAAAAGGGCCAGGGATGGATTGTTACAGCACGGGGACCAATAGAAGCAAGGATTTATTATGCCACCATGGAGGCCAAGAATCAAATAATTCATTGTGACCTCATGTGGCCAAAAAGGGCATGGGATGCATTGTGACAGCACAGGGGTTAAGAGAAGCAAGGAACCATTGTGACCCAATGCAGGCTAACAATCTAAGAATCCCTTTTGACACCAGGCGGCGCAAAAGGACCACGGATGAACTCTGACAGCATGGGGACCTATAGAAGCAAGGAACCATTATGACACCATGAAGGCCAAGAATCAAATTGTTCATTGTAAGACCAAGTTGCCTAAAAGGGCTTGGAATGCATGGTGACACCACAGAGGTTAAGAGAAGCAAGGAACCATTGTGACCCAATACAGGCTAACAATCTAATGATCCCTTGTGACACCAATGGGCCTAAAAGGGGGCAGGGATGAATTGTGAAAGCATGGGGCCCAAGTAAAACCTGGTACACTTATGCCACCATGGAGGCCAAGAATCAAATGATTCATTGTGACATCAAGTGGCCTAAAAGGGCATGGGATGCATTGTGACACCACAGGGGTTAAGAGAAGCAAGGAACCATTGTGACCCAATGCGGGCTAACAATCTAATGATCCCTTTTGACACCAATGGGCCTAAAAGGGGCAGGGATGTATTGTGAAAGCATGGGGCCCAATGAAAACCTGGTACAATTACGCCACCATGTAGGCCAAGAATTAAATGATTCATTGTGACATCAAGTGTGCTAAAAAGGCATGGGATGCATTGTGACACCACAGAGGTTAAGAGAAGCAAGGAACCATTGTGACGCAATGCAGGCTAACAATCTAATGATCCCTTGGGGCACCAGGGGGTATAAAAATGGCCAGGGATGGATTGTTACAGCACGGGGACCAATAGAAGCAAGGATCTATTATGCCACCGTGGAGGCCAAGAATCAAATGATTCATTGTGACATCAAGTGGCCTAAAAGGGCATGGGATGCATTGTGACAGCACAGGGGTTAAGACAAGCAAGGATCCATTGTGACCCAATGGAGGCTAATAATCCCAGGATCCCATTTGACACCAATGGGCGTAAAAGAGCCAGGGATGAATTGTGACAGCATGGGGACCAATAGAAACAAGGAACCATTATGACACCATGAAGGCCAAGAATCAAATGATTCATTGTGACATCAAGTGGCCTAAAAGGGCATGGGATGCATTGTGACACCACAGAGGTTAAGAGAAGCAAGGAACCATTGTGACCCAATGCAGGCTAACAATCTAATGATCCCTTGTGACACCAATGGGCCTAAAAGGGGCAGGGATGAATTGTGAAAGCATGGGGCCCAAGTAAAACCTGCTACAATTCTGCCACCATGGAGGCCAAGAATCAAATGATTCATTGTGACATCAAGTGGCCTAAAAGGGCATGGGATGCATTGTGACACCACAGGGGTTAAGAGAACCAAGGAACCATTGTGACCCAATGCAGGCTAACAATCTAAGAATCCCCTTTGACACCAGGGGGCGCAAAAGGACCACGGATGAACTGTGACAGCATGGGGACCTATAGAAGCAAGGAACCATTATGACACCATGAAGGCGAAGAATCAAATTGTTCATTGTAAGACCAAGTGGCCTAAAAGGGCTAGGAATGCATGGTGACACCACAGAGGTTAAGAGAAGCAAGGAACCATTGTGACCCAATGCAGGCTAACAATCTAATGATCCCTTGTGGCACCAGGGTGTATAAAAAGGGCCAGGGATGGATTGTTACAGCATGGGGACCAATAGAAGCAAGGATCTATTATGCGACCGTGGAGGCCAAGAATCAAATGATTCATTGTGACATCATGTGCCCTAAAATGGCATGGGATGCATTGTGACAGCACAGGGGTTAAGAGAAGCAAGGATCCATTGTGACCCAATGCAGGCTAACAATCTAATGATCCCTTTTGACACCAATGGGCCTAAAAGGGGCAGGGATGTATTGTGAAAGCATGGGACCCAATGAAAACCTGGTACAATTACGCCACCATGTAGGCCAAGAATTAAATGATTCATTGTGACATCAAGTGGCCTAAAAGGGCATGGGATGCATTGTGACACCACAGGGGTTAAGAGAAGCAAGGAACCATTGTGACCCAATGCAGGCTAACAATCTAATGATCCCTTGTGGCACCAGGGGCTATAAAAAGAGCCAGGGATGGATTGTTACCGCACGGGGACCAATAGAAGCAAGGATCTATTATGCCACCGTGGAGGCCAAGAATCAAATGATTCATTGTGACATCAAGTGGCCTAAAAGGGCATGGGATGCATTGTGACAGCACAGGGGTTAAGAGAAGCAAGGATCCATTGTGACCCAATGGAGGCTAATAATCCCAGGATCCCATTTGACACCAGGGGGTGTAAAAGGGCCAGGGATGAATTGTGACAGCATGGGGCCCAATAGAAACAAGGAACCATTATGACACCATGGAGGCCAAGAATCAAATGATTCATTGTGACATCAAGTGGCCTAAAAGGGCATGGGATGCATTGTGACACCACAGAGGTTAAGAGAAGCAAGGAACCATTGTGACCCAATGCAGGCTAACAATCTAATGATCCCTTGTGACACCAATGGGCCTAAAAGGGGCAGGGATGGATTCTTACGGCACGGGGACCAATAGAAGCAAGGATCTATTATGCCACCGTGGAGGCCAAGAATCAAATGATTCATTGTGACATCAAGTGGCCTAAAAGGGCATGGGATGCATTGTGACAGCACAGGGGTTAAGAGAAGCAAGGATCCATTGTGACCCAATGGAGGCTAACAATCTAATGATCCCTTTTGACACCAATGGGCCTAAAAGGGGCAGGGATGTATTGTGAAAGCATGGGGCCCAATTAAAACCTGGTTCAATTACGCCACCATGGAGGCCAAGAATCAAATGATTCATTGTGACATCAAGTGGCCTAAAAGGGCATGGGATGCATTGTGACACCACAGGGGTTAAGAGAAGCAAGGAACCATTGTGACCCAATGCAGGCTAACAATCTAATGATCCCTTGTGACACCAAATGGCCTAAAAGGGGCAGGGATGTATTGTGAAAGCATGGGGCCCAAGTAAAACCTGGTACAATTATGCCACCATGGAGGCCAAGAATCAAATGATTCATTGTGACATCAAGTGGCCTAAAAGGGCATGGGATGCATTGTGACAGCACAGGGGTTAAGAGAAGCAAGGATCCATTGTGACCCAATGGAGGCTAATAATCCCAGGATCCCATTTGACACCCGGGGGCGTAAAATGGCCAGGGATGAATTGTGACAGCATGGGCCCCAATAGAAACAAGGAACCATTATGCCACCATGGAGGCCAAGAATCAAATGATTCATTGTGACATCAAGTGGCCTAAAAGGGCATGGGATGCATTGTGACAGCACAGGGGTTAAGAGAAGCAAGGATCCATTGTGACCCAATGGAGGCTAACAATCTAATGATCCCTTGTGACACCAATGGGCCTAAAAGGGCCAGGGATGGATTGTTACAGCACGGGGACCAATAGAATCAAGGAACCATTATGACACCATGGAGTCCAAGAATCAAATGATTCATTGTGACATCAAGTGGCCTAAAAGGGCATGGGATGCATTGTGACACCACAGAGGTTAAGAGAAGCAAGGAACCATTGTGACCCAATGCAGGCTAAAAATCTAATGATCCCTTGTGACACCAATGGGCCTAAAAGGGCCAGGGATGGATTGTTACAGCACGGGGACCAATAGAAGCAAGGATCTCTTATGCCACCGTGGAGGCCAAGAATCAAATGATTCATTGTGACATCATGTGGCCTAAAAGGGCATGGGATGCATTGTGACAGCACAGGGGTTAAGAGAAGCAAGGATCCATTGTGACCCAATGGAGGCTAACAATCTAATGATCCCTTGTGGCACCAGGGGGTATAAAAAGGGCCAGGGATGGATTGTTGCAGCACGGGGACCAATAGAAGCAAGGATCTATTATGCCACCGTGGAGGCCAAGAATCAAATAATTCATTGTGACATCAAGTGGCCTAAAAGGGCATGGGATGCATTGTGACACCACAGAGGTTAAGAGAAACAAGGAACCATTGTGACCCAATGCAGGCTAACAATCTAATGATCCCTTGTGACACTAATGGGCCTAAAAGGCGCAGGGATGAATTATGAAAACATGGGGCCCAATTAAAACCTGGTACAATTACGCCACATTGGAGGCCAAGAATCAAATGATTCATTGTGACATCAAGTGGCCTAAAAGGGCATGGGATGCATTGTGACTGCACAGGGGTTAAGAGAAGCAAGGAACCATTGTGACCCAATGCAGGCTAACAATCTAAGAATCCCTTTTGACACCAGGGGGCGCAAAAGGAGCACGGATGAACTCTGACAGCATGGGGACCTATAGAAGCAAGGAACCATTATGACACCATGAAGGCCAAGAATCAAATGGTTCATTGTAAGACCAAGTGGCCTAAAAGGGCTTGGAATGCATGGTGACACCACAGAGGTTAAGAGAAGCAAGGAACCATTGTGACCCAATGCAGGCTAACAATCTAATGATCCCTTGGGGCACCAGGGGGTATAAAAAGGGCCAGGGATGGATTGTTACAGCACGGGGACCAATAGAAGCAAGGATCTATTATGCCACCGTGGAGGCCAAGAATCAAATGATTCATTGTGACATCAAGTGGCCTAAAAGGGCATGGGATGCATTGTGACAGCACAGGGGTTAAGAGAAGCAAGGATCCATTGTGACCCAATGGAGGCTAATAATCCCAGGATCCCATTTGACACCAGGGGCCGTAAAAGGGCCAGGGATGAATTGTGACAGCATGGGGCCCAATAGAAGCAAGGAACTATTATGACACCATGGAGGCCAAGAATCAAATGATTCATTGTGACATCAAGTGGCCTAAAAGGGCATGGGATGCATTGTGACAGCACAGGGGTTAAGAGAAGCAAGGATCCATTGTGACCCAATGGAGGCTAATAATCCCAGGATCCCATTTGACACCAGGGGGCGTAAAAGGGCCAGGGATGAATTGTGACAGCATGGGGACCAATCGAAACAAGGAACCATTATGACACCATGGAGGCCAAGAATCAAATGATTCATTGTGACATCAAGTGGCCTAAAAGGGCATGGGATGCATTGTGACAGCACAGAGGTTAAGAGAAGCAAGGATCCATTGTGACCCAATGGAGGTTAACAATCTAATGATCCCTTGTGGCACCAGGGGGTATAAAAAGGGCCAGGGATGGATTGTTACAGCACCGGACCAATAGAAGCAAGGATCTATTATGCCACCGTGGAGGCCAAGAATCAAATGATTCATTGTGACATCAAGTGGCCTAAAAGGGCATGGGATGCATTGTGACACCACAGGGGTTAAGAGAAGCAGGGATCCATTGTGACCCAATGCAGGCTAACAATCTAATGATCCCTTTTGACACCAATGGGCCTAAAAGGGGCAGGGATGTATTGTGAAAGCATGGGGCCCAATGAAAACGTGGTACAATTACGCCACCATGTAGGCCAAGAATTAAATGATTCATTGTGACATCAAGTGGCCTAAAAAGGCATGGGATGCATTGTGACAGCACAGGGGTTAAGAGAAGCAAGGAACCATTGTGACCCAATGCAGGCTAACAATCTAATGATCCCTTGTGGCACCAGGGGGTATAAAAAGGGCCAGGGATGGATTGTTACAGCACGGGGACCAATAGAAGCAAGGATCTATTATGCCACCGTGGAGGCCAAGAATCAAATGATTCATTGTGACATCAAGTGGCCTAAAAGGGCATGGGATGCATTGTGACACCACAGGGGTTAAGAGAAGCAAGGAACCATTGTGACCCAATGCAGGCTAACAATCTAATGATCCCTTGTGGCACCAGGGGGTATAAAAAGGGCCAGGGATGGATTGTTACAGCACGGGGACCAATAGAAGCAAGGATTTATTATGCCACCATGGAGGCCAAGAATCAAATAATTCATTGTGACCTCATGTGGCCAAAAAGGGCATGGGATGCATTGTGACAGCACAGGGGTTAAGAGAAGCAAGGAACCATTGTGACCCAATGCAGGCTAACAATCTAAGAATCCCTTTTGACACCAGGCGGCGCAAAAGGACCACGGATGAACTCTGACAGCATGGGGACCTATAGAAGCAAGGAACCATTATGACACCATGAAGGCCAAGAATCAAATTGTTCATTGTAAGACCAAGTGGCCTAAAAGGGCTTGGAATGCATGGTGACACCACAGAGGTTAAGAGAAGCAAGGAACCATTGTGACCCAATACAGGCTAACAATCTAATGATCCCTTGTGACACCAATGGGCCTAAAAGGGGGCAGGGATGAATTGTGAAAGCATGGGGCCCAAGTAAAACCTGGTACACTTATGCCACCATGGAGGCCAAGAATCAAATGATTCATTGTGACATCAAGTGGCCTAAAAGGGCATGGGATGCATTGTGACACCACAGGGGTTAAGAGAAGCAAGGAACCATTGTGACCCAATGCGGGCTAACAATCTAATGATCCCTTTTGACACCAGGGGGCGCAAAAGGACCACGGATGAACTCTGACAGCATGGGGACCTATAGAAGCAAGGAACCATTATGACACCATGAAGGCGAAGAATCAAATTATTCATTGTAAGACCAAGTGCCCTAAAAGGGCTTGGAATGCATTGTGACACCACAGAGGTTAAGAGAAGCAAGGATCCATTGTGACCCAATGCAGGCTAACAATCTAATGATCCCTTTTGACACCAATGGGCCTAAAAGGGGCAGGGATGTATTGTGAAAGCATGGGGCCCAATGAAAACCAGGTACAATTACGCCACCATGTAGGCCAAGAATTAAATGATTCATTGTGACATCAAGTGTGCTAAAAAGGCATGGGATGCATTGTGACACCACAGAGGTTAAGAGAAGCAAGGAACCATTGTGACGCAATGCAGGCTAACAATCTAATGATCCCTTGGGGCACCAGGGGGTATAAAAATGGCCAGGGATGGATTGTTACAGCACGGGGACCAATAGAAGCAAGGATCTATTATGCCACCGTGGAGGCCAAGAATCAAATGATTCATTGTGACATCAAGTGGCCTAAAAGGGCATGGGATGCATTGTGACAGCACAGGGGTTAAGACAAGCAAGGATCCATTGTGACCCAATGGAGGCTAATAATCCCAGGATCCCATTTGACACCAATGGGCGTAAAAGAGCCAGGGATGAATTGTGACAGCATGGGGACCAATAGAAACAAGGAACCATTATGACACCATGAAGGCCAAGAATCAAATGATTCATTGTGACATCAAGTGGCCTAAAAGGGCATGGGATGCATTGTGACACCACAGAGGTTAAGAGAAGCAAGGAACCATTGTGACCCAATGCAGGCTAACAATCTAATGATCCCTTGTGACACCAATGGGCCTAAAAGGGGCAGGGATGAATTGTGAAAGCATGGGGCCCAAGTAAAACCTGCTACAATTCTGCCACCATGGAGGCCAAGAATCAAATGATTCATTGTGACATCAAGTGGCCTAAAAGGGCATGGGATGCATTGTGACACCACAGGGGTTAAGAGAACCAAGGAACCATTGTGACCCAATGCAGGCTAACAATCTAAGAATCCCCTTTGACACCAGGGGGCGCAAAAGGACCACGGATGAACTCTGACAGCATGGGGACCTATAGAAGCAAGGAACCATTATGACACCATGAAGGCGAAGAATCAAATTGTTCATTGTACGACCAAGTGGCCTAAAAGGGCTAGGAATGCATGGTGACACCACAGAGGTTAAGAGAAGCAAGGAACCATTGTGACCCAATGCAGGCTAACAATCTAATGATCCCTTGTGGCACCAGGGTGTATAAAAAGGGCCAGGGATGGATTGTTACAGCATGGGGACCAATAGAAGCAAGGATCTATTATGCGACCGTGGAGGCCAAGAATCAAATGATTCATTGTGACATCATGTGCCCTAAAATGGCATGGGATGCATTGTGACAGCACAGGGGTTAAGAGAAGCAAGGATCCATTGTGACCCAATGCAGGCTAACAATCTAATGATCCCTTTTGACACCAATGGGCCTAAAAGGGGCAGGGATGTATTGTGAAAGCATGGGACCCAATGAAAACCTGGTACAATTACGCCACCATGTAGGCCAAGAATTAAATGATTCATTGTGACATCAAGTGGCCTAAAAGGGCATGGGATGCATTGTGACACCACAGGGGTTAAGAGAAGCAAGGAACCATTGTGACCCAATGCAGGCTAACAATCTAATGATCCCTTGTGGCACCAGGGGCTATAAAAAGAGCCAGGGATGGATTGTTACCGCACGGGGACCAATAGAAGCAAGGATCTATTATGCCACCGTGGAGGCCAAGAATCAAATGATTCATTGTGACATCAAGTGGCCTAAAAGGGCATGGGATGCATTGTGACAGCACAGGGGTTAAGAGAAGCAAGGATCCATTGTGACCCAATGGAGGCTAATAATCCCAGGATCCCATTTGACACCAGGGGGTGTAAAAGGGCCAGGGATGAATTGTGACAGCATGGGGCCCAATAGAAACAAGGAACCATTATGACACCATGGAGGCCAAGAATCAAATGATTCATTGTGACATCAAGTGGCCTAAAAGGGCATGGGATGCATTGTGACACCACAGAGGTTAAGAGAAGCAAGGAACCATTGTGACCCAATGCAGGCTAACAATCTAATGATCCCTTGTGACACCAATGGGCCTAAAAGGGGCAGGGATGGATTCTTACGGCACGGGGACCAATAGAAGCAAGGATCTATTATGCCACCGTGGAGGCCAAGAATCAAATGATTCATTGTGACATCAAGTGGCCTAAAAGGGCATGGGATGCATTGTGACAGCACAGGGGTTAAGAGAAGCAAGGATCCATTGTGACCCAATGGAGGCTAACAATCTAATGATCCCTTTTGACACCAATGGGCCTAAAAGGGGCAGGGATGTATTGTGAAAGCATGGGGCCCAATTAAAACCTGGTTCAATTACGCCACCATGGAGGCCAAGAATCAAATGATTCATTGTGACATCAAGTGGCCTAAAAGGGCATGGGATGCATTGTGACACCACAGGGGTTAAGAGAAGCAAGGAACCATTGTGACCCAATGCAGGCTAACAATCTAATGATCCCTTGTGACACCAAATGGCCTAAAAGGGGCAGGGATGTATTGTGAAAGCATGGGGCCCAAGTAAAACCTGGTACAATTATGCCACCATGGAGGCCAAGAATCAAATGATTCATTGTGACATCAAGTGGCCTAAAAGGGCATGGGATGCATTGTGACAGCACAGGGGTTAAGAGAAGCAAGGATCCATTGTGACCCAATGGAGGCTAATAATCCCAGGATCCCATTTGACACCCGGGGGCGTAAAATGGCCAGGGATGAATTGTGACAGCATGGGCCCCAATAGAAACAAGGAACCATTATGCCACCATGGAGGCCAAGAATCAAATGATTCATTGTGACATCAAGTGGCCTAAAAGGGCATGGGATGCATTGTGACAGCACAGGGGTTAAGAGAAGCAAGGATCCATTGTGACCCAATGGAGGCTAACAATCTAATGATCCCTTGTGACACCAATGGGCCTAAAAGGGCCAGGGATGGATTGTTACAGCACGGGGACCAATAGAATCAAGGAACCATTATGACACCATGGAGTCCAAGAATCAAATGATTCATTGTGACATCAAGTGGCCTAAAAGGGCATGGGATGCATTGTGACACCACAGAGGTTAAGAGAAGCAAGGAACCATTGTGACCCAATGCAGGCTAAAAATCTAATGATCCCTTGTGACACCAATGGGCCTAAAAGGGCCAGGGATGGATTGTTACAGCACGGGGACCAATAGAAGCAAGGATCTCTTATGCCACCGTGGAGGCCAAGAATCAAATGATTCATTGTGACATCATGTGGCCTAAAAGGGCATGGGATGCATTGTGACAGCACAGGGGTTAAGAGAAGCAAGGATCCATTGTGACCCAATGGAGGCTAACAATCTAATGATCCCTTGTGGCACCAGGGGGTATAAAAAGGGCCAGGGATGGATTGTTGCAGCACGGGGACCAATAGAAGCAAGGATCTATTATGCCACCGTGGAGGCCAAGAATCAAATAATTCATTGTGACATCAAGTGGCCTAAAAGGGCATGGGATGCATTGTGACACCACAGAGGTTAAGAGAAACAAGGAACCATTGTGACCCAATGCAGGCTAACAATCTAATGATCCCTTGTGACACTAATGGGCCTAAAAGGCGCAGGGATGAATTATGAAAACATGGGGCCCAATTAAAACCTGGTACAATTACGCCACATTGGAGGCCAAGAATCAAATGATTCATTGTGACATCAAGTGGCCTAAAAGGGCATGGGATGCATTGTGACACCACAGAGGTTAAGAGAAGCAAGGAACCATTGTGACCCAATGCAGGCTAAAAATCTAATGATCCCTTGTGACACCAATGGGCCTAAAAGGGCCAGGGATGGATTGTTACAGCACGGGGACCAATAGAAGCAAGGATCTCTTATGCCACCGTGGAGGCCAAGAATCAAATGATTCATTGTGACATCATGTGGCCTAAAAGGGCATGGGATGCATTGTGACAGCACAGGGGTTAAGAGAAGCAAGGATCCATTGTGACCCAATGGAGGCTAACAATCTAATGATCCCTTGTGGCACCAGGGGGTATAAAAAGGGCCAGGGATGGATTGTTGCAGCACGGGGACCAATAGAAGCAAGGATCTATTATGCCACCGTGGAGGCCAAGAATCAAATAATTCATTGTGACATCAAGTGGCCTAAAAGGGCATGGGATGCATTGTGACACCACAGAGGTTAAGAGAAACAAGGAACCATTGTGACCCAATGCAGGCTAACAATCTAATGATCCCTTGTGACACTAATGGGCCTAAAAGGCGCAGGGATGAATTATGAAAACATGGGGCCCAATTAAAACCTGGTACAATTACGCCACATTGGAGGCCAAGAATCAAATGATTCATTGTGACATCAAGTGGCCTAAAAGGGCATGGGATGCATTGTGACAGCACAGGGGTTAAGAGAAGCAAGGAACCATTGTGACCCAATGCAGGCTAACAATCTAAGAATCCCTTTTGACACCAGGGGGCGCAAAAGGAGCACGGATGAACTCTGACAGCATGGGGACCTATAGAAGCAAGGAACCATTATGACACCATGAAGGCCAAGAATCAAATGGTTCATTGTAAGACCAAGTGGCCTAAAAGGGCTTGGAATGCATGGTGACACCACAGAGGTTAAGAGAAGCAAGGAACCATTGTGACCCAATGCAGGCTAACAATCTAATGATCCCTTGGGGCACCAGGGGGTATAAAAAGGGCCAGGGATGGATTGTTACAGCACGGGGACCAATAGAAGCAAGGATCTATTATGCCACCGTGGAGGCCAAGAATCAAATGATTCATTGTGACATCAAGTGGCCTAAAAGGGCATGGGATGCATTGTGACAGCACAGGGGTTAAGAGAAGCAAGGATCCATTGTGACCCAATGGAGGCTAATAATCCCAGGATCCCATTTGACACCAGGGGCCGTAAAAGGGCCAGGGATGAATTGTGACAGCATGGGGCCCAATAGAAGCAAGGAACTATTATGACACCATGGAGGCCAAGAATCAAATGATTCATTGTGACATCAAGTGGCCTAAAAGGGCATGGGATGCATTGTGACAGCACAGGGGTTAAGAGAAGCAAGGATCCATTGTGACCCAATGGAGGCTAATGATCCCAGGATCCCATTTGACACCAGGGGGCGTAGAAGGGCCAGGGATGAATTGTGACAGCATGGGGACCAATAGAAACAAGGAACCATTATGCCACCGTGGAGGCCAAGAATCAAATGATTCATTGTGACATCAAGTGGCCTAAAAGGGCATGGGATGCATTGTGACAGCACAGGGGTTAAGAGAAGCAAGGATCCATTGTGACCCAATGGAGGCTAACAATCTAATGATCCCTTGTGGCACCAGGGGGTATAAAAAGGGCCAGGCATGGATTGTTACAGCACGGGGACCAATAGAAGCAAGGATCTATTATGCCACCGTGGAGGCCAAGAATCAAATGATTCATTGTGACATCAAGTGGCCTAAAAGGGCATGGGATGCATTGTGACAGCACAGGGGTTAAGAGAAGCAAGGATCCATTGTGACCCAATGGAGGCTAATAATCCCAGGATCCCATTTGACACCAGGGGGCGTAAAAGGGCCAGGGATGAATTGTGACAGCATGGGGACCAATCGAAACAAGGAACCATTATGACACCATGGAGGCCAAGAATCAAATGATTCATTGTGACATCAAGTGGCCTAAAAGGGCATGGGATGCATTGTGACAGCACAGAGGTTAAGAGAAGCAAGGATCCATTGTGACCCAATGGAGGTTAACAATCTAATGATCCCTTGTGGCACCAGGGGGTATAAAAAGGGCCAGGGATGGATTGTTACAGCACCGGACCAATAGAAGCAAGGATCTATTATGCCACCGTGGAGGCCAAGAATCAAATGATTCATTGTGACATCAAGTGGCCTAAAAGGGCATGGGATGCATTGTGACAGCACAGGGGTTAAGAGAAGCAAGGAACCATTGTGACCCAATGCAGGCTAACAATCTAATGATCCCTTGTGGCACCAGGGGGTATAAAAAGGGCCAGGGATGGATTGTTACAGCACGGGGACCAATAGAAGCAAGGATTTATTATGCCACCATGGAGGCCAAGAATCAAATAATTCATTGTGACCTCATGTGGCCAAAAAGGGCATGGGATGCATTGTGACAGCACAGGGGTTAAGAGAAGCAAGGAACCATTGTGACCCAATGCAGGCTAACAATCTAAGAATCCCTTTTGACACCAGGCGGCGCAAAAGGACCACGGATGAACTCTGACAGCATGAGGACCTATAGAAGCAAGGAACCATTATGACACCATGAAGGCCAAGAATCAAATTGTTCATTGTAAGACCAAGTGGCCTAAAAGGGCTTGGAATGCATGGTGACACCACAGAGGTTAAGAGAAGCAAGGAACCATTGTGACCCAATACAGGCTAACAATCTAATGATCCCTTGTGACACCAATGGGCCTAAAAGGGGGCAGGGATGAATTGTGAAAGCATGGGGCCCAAGTAAAACCTGGTACACTTATGCCACCATGGAGGCCAAGAATCAAATGATTCATTGTGACATCAAGTGGCCTAAAAGGGCATGGGATGCATTGTGACACCACAGGGGTTAAGAGAAGCAAGGAACCATTGTGACCCAATGCAGGCTAACAATCTAAGAATCCCTTTTGACACCAGGGGGCGCAAAAGGACCACGGATGAACTCTGACAGCATGGGGACCTATAGAAGCAAGGAACCATTATGACACCATGAAGGCCAAGAATCAAATGATTCATTGTAAGACCAAGTGCCCTAAAAGGGCTTGGAATGCATTGTGACACCACAGAGGTTAAGAGAAGCAAGGATCCATTGTGACCCAATGCAGGCTAACAATCTAATGATCCCTTTTGACACCAATGGGCCTAAAAGGGGCAGGGATGTATTGTGAAAGCATGGGGCCCAATGAAAACCTGGTACAATTACGCCACCATGTAGGCCAAGAATTAAATGATTCATTGTGACATCAAGTGGCCTAAAAAGGCATGGGATGCATTGTGACACCACAGAGGTTAAGAGAAGCAAGGAACCATTGTGACCCAATGCAGGCTAACAATCTAAGAATCCCCTTTGACACCAGGGGGCGCAAAAGGACCACGGATGAACTCTGCCAGCATGGGGACCTATAGAAGCAAGGAACCATTATGACACCATGAAGGCGAAGAATCAAATTGTTCATTGTAAGACCAAGTGGCCTAAAAGGGCTAGGAATGCATGGTGACACCACAGAGGTTAAGAGAAGCAAGGAACCATTGTGACCCAATGCAGGCTAACAATCTAATGATCGCTTGTGGCACCAGGGTGTATAAAAAGGGCCAGGGATGGATTGTTACAGCATGGGGACCAATAGAAGCAAGGATCTATTATGCGACCGTGGAGGCCAAGAATCAAATGATTCATTGTGACATCAAGTGGCCTAAAAGGGCATGGGATGCATTGTGACAGCACAGGGGTTAAGAGAAGCAAGGATCCATTGTGACCCAATGCAGGCTAACAATCTAATGATCCCTTTTGACACCAATGCGCCTAAAAGGGGCAGGGATGTATTGTGAAAGCATGGGGCCCAATTAAAACCTGGTTCAATTACGCCACCATGGAGGCCAAGAATCAAATGATTCATTGTGACATCAAGTGGCCTAAAAGGGCATGGGATGCATTGTGACACCACAGGGGTTAAGAGAAGCAAGGAACCATTGTGACCCAATGCAGGCTAACAATCTAATGATCCCTTGTGACACCAAAGGGCCTAAAAGGGGCAGGGATGTATTGTGAAAGCATGGGGCCCAAGTAAAACCTGGTACAATTATGCCACCATGGAGGCCAAGAATCAAATGATTCATTGTGACATCAAGTGGCCTAAAAGGGCATGGGATGCATTGTGACAGCACAGGGGTTAAGAGAAGCAAGGATCCATTGTGACCCAATGGAGGCTAATAATCCCAGGATCCCATTTGACACCCGGGGGCGTAAAATGGCCAGGGATGAATTGTGACAGCATGGGCCCCAATAGAAACAAGGAACCATTATGACACCATGGAGGCCAAGAATCAAATGATTCATTGTGACATCAAGTGGCCTAAAAGGGCATGGGATGCATTGTGACAGCACAGGGGTTAAGAGAAGCAAGGATCCATTGTGACCCAATGGAGGCTAACAATCTAATGATCCCTTGTGACACCAATGGGCCTAAAAGGGCCAGGGATGGATTGTTACAGCACGGGGACCAATAGAAGCAAGGATTTATTATGCCACCATGGAGGCCAAGAATCAAATAATTCATTGTGACCTCATGTGGCCAAAAAGGGCATGGGATGCATTGTGACAGCACAGGGGTTAAGAGAAGCAAGGAACCATTGTGACCCAATGCAGGCTAACAATCTAAGAATCCCTTTTGACACCAGGCGGCGCAAAAGGACCACGGATGAACTCTGACAGCATGGGGACCTATAGAAGCAAGGAACCATTATGACACCATGAAGGCCAAGAATCAAATTGTTCATTGTAAGACCAAGTGGCCTAAAAGGGCTTGGAATGCATGGTGACACCACAGAGGTTAAGAGAAGCAAGGAACCATTGTGACCCAATACAGGCTAACAATCTAATGATCCCTTGTGACACCAATGGGCCTAAAAGGGGGCAGGGATGAATTGTGAAAGCATGGGGCCCAAGTAAAACCTGGTACACTTATGCCACCATGGAGGCCAAGAATCAAATGATTCATTGTGACATCAAGTGGCCTAAAAGGGCATGGGATGCATTGTGACACCACAGGGGTTAAGAGAAGCAAGGAACCATTGTGACCCAATGCAGGCTAACAATCTAAGAATCCCTTTTGACACCAGGGGGCGCAAAAGGACCACGGATGAACTCTGACAGCATGGGGACCTATAGAAGCAAGGAACCATTATGACACCATGAAGGCGAAGAATCAAATTATTCATTGTAAGACCAAGTGCCCTAAAAGGGCTTGGAATGCATTGTGACACCACAGAGGTTAAGAGAAGCAAGGATCCATTGTGACCCAATGCAGGCTAACAATCTAATGATCCCTTTTGACACCAATGGGCCTAAAAGGGGCAGGGATGTATTGTGAAAGCATGGGGCCCAATGAAAACCTGGTACAATTACGCCACCATGTAGGCCAAGAATTAAATGATTCATTGTGACATCAAGTGGCCTAAAAAGGCATGGGATGCATTGTGACACCACAGAGGTTAAGAGAAGCAAGGAACCATTGTGACCCAATGCAGGCTAACAATCTAATGATCCCTTGGGGCACCAGGGGGTATAAAAATGGCCAGGGATGGATTGTTACAGCACGGGGACCAATAGAAGCAAGGATCTATTATGCCACCGTGGAGGCCAAGAATCAAATGATTCATTGTGACATCAAGTGGCCTAAAAGGGCATGGGATGCATTGTGACAGCACAGGGGTTAAGACAAGCAAGGATCCATTGTGACCCAATGGAGGCTAATAATCCCAGGATCCCATTTGACACCAATGGGCGTAAAAGAGCCAGGGATGAATTGTGACAGCATGGGGACCAATAGAAACAAGGAACCATTATGACACCATGAAGGCCAAGAATCAAATGATTCATTGTGACATCAAGTGGCCTAAAAGGGCATGGGATGCATTGTGACACCACAGAGGTTAAGAGAAGCAAGGAACCATTGTGACCCAATGCAGGCTAACAATCTAATGATCCCTTGTGGCACCAGGGTGTATAAAAAGGGCCAGGGATGGATTGTTACAGCATGGGGACCAATAGAAGCAAGGATCTATTATGCGACCGTGGAGGCCAAGAATCAAATGATTCATTGTGACATCATGTGCCCTAAAAGGGCATGGGATGCATTGTGACAGCACAGGGGTTAAGAGAAGCAAGGATCCATTGTGACCCAATGGAGGCTAACAATCTAATGATCCCTTTTGACACCAATGGGCCTAAAAGGGGCAGGGATGTATTGTGAAAGCATGGGACCCAATGAAAACCTGGTACAATTACGCCACCATGTAGGCCAAGAATTAAATGATTCATTGTGACATCAAGTGGCCTAAAAGGGCATGGGATGCATTGTGACACCACAGGGGTTAAGAGAAGCAAGGAACCATTGTGACCCAATGCAGGCTAACAATCTAATGATCCCTTGTGGCACCAGGGGCTATAAAAAGAGCCAGGGATGGATTGTTACAGCACGGGGACCAATAGAAGCAAGGATCTATTATGCCACCGTGGAGGCCAAGAATCAAATGATTCATTGTGACATCAAGTGGCCTAAAAGGGCATGGGATGCATTGTGACAGCACAGGGGTTAAGAGAAGCAAGGATCCATTGTGACCCAATGGAGGCTAATAATCCCAGGATCCCATTTGACACCAGGGGGTGTAAAAGGGCCAGGGATGAATTGTGACAGCATGGGGCCCAATAGAAACAAGGAACCATTATGACACCATGGAGGCCAAGAATCAAATGATTCATTGTGACATCAAGTGGCCTAAAAGGGCATGGGATGCATTGTGACACCACAGAGGTTAAGAGAAGCAAGGAACCATTGTGACCCAATGCAGGCTAACAATCTAATGATCCCTTGTGACACCAATGGGCCTAAAAGGGGCAGGGATGGATTCTTACGGCACGGGGACCAATAGAAGCAAGGATCTATTATGCCACCGTGGAGGCCAAGAATCAAATGATTCATTGTGACATCAAGTGGCCTAAAAGGGCATGGGATGCATTGTGACAGCACAGGGGTTAAGAGAAGCAAGGATCCATTGTGACCCAATGGAGGCTAACAATCTAATGATCCCTTTTGACACCAATGGGCCTAAAAGGGGCAGGGATGTATTGTGAAAGCATGGGGCCCAATTAAAACCTGGTTCAATTACGCCACCATGGAGGCCAAGAATCAAATGATTCATTGTGACATCAAGTGGCCTAAAAGGGCATGGGATGCATTGTGACACCACAGGGGTTAAGAGAAGCAAGGAACCATTGTGACCCAATGCAGGCTAACAATCTAATGATCCCTTGTGACACCAAAGGGCCTAAAAGGGGCAGGGATGTATTGTGAAAGCATGGGGCCCAAGTAAAACCTGGTACAATTATGCCACCATGGAGGCCAAGAATCAAATGATTCATTGTGACATCAAGTGGCCTAAAAGGGCATGGGATGCATTGTGACAGCACAGGGGTTAAGAGAAGCAAGGATCCATTGTGACCCAATGGAGGCTAATAATCCCAGGATCCCATTTGACACCCGGGGGCGTAAAATGGCCAGGGATGAATTGTGACAGCATGGGCCCCAATAGAAACAAGGAACCATTATGCCACCATGGAGGCCAAGAATCAAATGATTCATTGTGACATCAAGTGGCCTAAAAGGGCATGGGATGCATTGTGACAGCACAGGGGTTAAGAGAAGCAAGGATCCATTGTGACCCAATGGAGGCTAACAATCTAATGATCCCTTGTGACACCAATGGGCCTAAAAGGGCCAGGGATGGATTGTTACAGCACGGGGACCAATAGAATCAAGGAACCATTATGACACCATGGAGTCCAAGAATCAAATGATTCATTGTGACATCAAGTGGCCTAAAAGGGCATGGGATGCATTGTGACACCACAGAGGTTAAGAGAAGCAAGGAACCATTGTGACCCAATGCAGGCTAAAAATCTAATGATCCCTTGTGACACCAATGGGCCTAAAAGGGCCAGGGATGCATTGTTACAGCACGGGGACCAATAGAAGCAAGGATCTCTTATGCCACCGTGGAGGCCAAGAATCAAATGATTCATTGTGACATCATGTGGCCTAAAAGGGCATGGGATGCATTGTGACAGCACAGGGGTTAAGAGAAGCAAGGATCCATTGTGACCCAATGCAGGCTAACAATCTAATGATCCCTTGTGGCACCAGGGGGTATAAAAAGGGCCAGGGATGGATTGTTGCAGCACGGGGACCAATAGAAGCAAGGATCTATTATGCCACCGTGGAGGCCAAGAATCAAATGATTCATTGTGACATCAAGTGGCCTAAAAGGGCATGGGATGCATTGTGACACCACAGAGGTTAAGAGAAACAAGGAACCATTGTGACCCAATGCAGGCTAACAATCTAATGATCCCTTGTGACACTAATGGGCCTAAAAGGCGCAGGGATGAATTATGAAAACATGGGGCCCAATTAAAACCTGGTACAATTACGCCACATTGGAGGCCAAGAATCAAATGATTCATTGTGACATCAAGTGGCCTAAAAGGGCATGGGATGCATTGTGACAGCACAGGGGTTAAGAGAAGCAAGGAACCATTGTGACCCAATGCAGGCTAACAATCTAAGAATCCCTTTTGACACCAGGGGGCGCAAAAGGAGCACGGATGAACTCTGACAGCATGGGGACCTATAGAAGCAAGGAACCATTATGACACCATGAAGGCCAAGAATCAAATGGTTCATTGTAAGACCAAATGGCCTAAAAGGGCTTGGAATGCATGGTGACACCACAGAGGTTAAGAGAAGCAAGGAACCATTGTGACCCAATGCAGGCTAACAATCTAATGATCCCTTGGGGCACCAGGGGGTATAAAAAGGGCCAGGGATGGATTGTTACAGCACGGGGACCAATAGAAGCAAGGATCTATTATGCCACCGTGGAGGCCAAGAATCAAATGATTCATTGTGACATCAAGTGGCCTAAAAGGGCATGGGATGCATTGTGACAGCACAGGGGTTAAGAGAAGCAAGGATCCATTGTGACCCAATGGAGGCTAATAATCCCAGGATCCCATTTGACACCAGGGGCCGTAAAAGGGCCAGGGATGAATTGTGACAGCATGGGGCCCAATAGAAGCAAGGAACTATTATGACACCATGGAGGCCAAGAATCAAATGATTCATTGTGACATCAAGTGGCCTAAAAGGGCATGGGATGCATTGTGACAGCACAGGGGTTAAGAGAAGCAAGGATCCATTGTGACCCAATGGAGGCTAATGATCCCAGGATCCCATTTGACACCAGGGGGCGTAGAAGGGCCAGGGATGAATTGTGACAGCATGGGGACCAATAGAAACAAGGAACCATTATGCCACCGTGGAGGCCAAGAATCAAATGATTCATTGTGACATCAAGTGGCCTAAAAGGGCATGGGATGCATTGTGACAGCACAGGGGTTAAGAGAAGCAAGGATCCATTGTGACCCAATGGAGGCTAACAATCTAATGATCCCTTTTGACACCAATGGGCCTAAAAGGGGCAGGGATGTATTGTGAAAGCATGGGGCCCAATTAAAACCTGGTTCAATTACGCCACCATGGAGGCCAAGAATCAAATGATTCATTGTGACATCAAGTGGCCTAAAAGGGCATGGGATGCATTGTGACACCACAGGGGTTAAGAGAAGCAAGGAACCATTGTGACCCAATGCAGGCTAACAATCTAAGAATCCCTTTTGACACCAGGCGGCGCAAAAGGACCACGGATGAACTCTGACAGCATGGGGACCTATAGAAGCAAGGAACCATTATGACACCATGAAGGCCAAGAATCAAATTGTTCATTGTAAGACCAAGTGGCCTAAAAGGGCTTGGAATGCATGGTGACACCACAGAGGTTAAGAGAAGCAAGGAACCATTGTGACCCAATACAGGCTAACAATCTAATGATCCCTTGTGACACCAATGGGCCTAAAAGGGGGCAGGGATGAATTGTGAAAGCATGGGGCCCAAGTAAAACCTGGTACACTTATGCCACCATGGAGGCCAAGAATCAAATGATTCATTGTGACATCAAGTGGCCTAAAAGGGCATGGGATGCATTGTGACACCACAGGGGTTAAGAGAAGCAAGGAACCATTGTGACCCAATGCAGGCTAACAATCTAAGAATCCCTTTTGACACCAGGGGGCGCAAAAGGACCACGGATGAACTCTGACAGCATGGGGACCTATAGAAGCAAGGAACCATTATGACACCATGAAGGCGAAGAATCAAATTATTCATTGTAAGACCAAGTGCCCTAAAAGGGCTTGGAATGCATTGTGACACCACAGAGGTTAAGAGAAGCAAGGATCCATTGTGACCCAATGCAGGCTAACAATCTAATGATCCCTTTTGACACCAATGGGCCTAAAAGGGGCAGGGATGTATTGTGAAAGCATGGGGCCCAATGAAAACCTGGTACAATTACGCCACCATGTAGGCCAAGAATTAAATGATTCATTGTGACATCAAGTGGCCTAAAAAGGCATGGGATGCATTGTGACACCACAGAGGTTAAGAGAAGCAAGGAACCATTGTGACCCAATGCAGGCTAACAATCTAATGATCCCTTGGGGCACCAGGGGGTATAAAAATGGCCAGGGATGGATTGTTACAGCACGGGGACCAATAGAAGCAAGGATCTATTATGCCACCGTGGAGGCCAAGAATCAAATGATTCATTGTGACATCAAGTGGCCTAAAAGGGCATGGGATGCATTGTGACAGCACAGGGGTTAAGACAAGCAAGGATCCATTGTGACCCAATGGAGGCTAATAATCCCAGGATCCCATTTGACACCAATGGGCGTAAAAGAGCCAGGGATGAATTGTGACAGCATGGGGACCAATAGAAACAAGGAACCATTATGACACCATGAAGGCCAAGAATCAAATGATTCATTGTGACATCAAGTGGCCTAAAAGGGCATGGGATGCATTGTGACACCACAGAGGTTAAGAGAAGCAAGGAACCATTGTGACCCAATGCAGGCTAACAATCTAATGATCCCTTGTGGCACCAGGGTGTATAAAAAGGGCCAGGGATGGATTGTTACAGCATGGGGACCAATAGAAGCAAGGATCTATTATGCGACCGTGGAGGCCAAGAATCAAATGATTCATTGTGACATCATGTGCCCTAAAAGGGCATGGGATGCATTGTGACAGCACAGGGGTTAAGAGAAGCAAGGATCCATTGTGACCCAATGGAGGCTAACAATCTAATGATCCCTTTTGACACCAATGGGCCTAAAAGGGGCAGGGATGTATTGTGAAAGCATGGGGCCCAATTAAAACCTGGTTCAATTACGCCACCATGGAGGCCAAGAATCAAATGATTCATTGTGACATCAAGTGGCCTAAAAGGGCATGGGATGCATTGTGACACCACAGGGGTTAAGAGAAGCAAGGAACCATTGTGACCCAATGCAGGCTAACAATCTAAGAATCCCTTTTGACACCAGGCGGCGCAAAAGGACCACGGATGAACTCTGACAGCATGGGGACCTATAGAAGCAAGGAACCATTATGACACCATGAAGGCCAAGAATCAAATTGTTCATTGTAAGACCAAGTGGCCTAAAAGGGCTTGGAATGCATGGTGACACCACAGAGGTTAAGAGAAGCAAGGAACCATTGTGACCCAATACAGGCTAACAATCTAATGATCCCTTGTGACACCAATGGGCCTAAAAGGGGGCAGGGATGAATTGTGAAAGCATGGGGCCCAAGTAAAACCTGGTACACTTATGCCACCATGGAGGCCAAGAATCAAATGATTCATTGTGACATCAAGTGGCCTAAAAGGGCATGGGATGCATTGTGACACCACAGGGGTTAAGAGAAGCAAGGAACCATTGTGACCCAATGCAGGCTAACAATCTAAGAATCCCTTTTGACACCAGGGGGCGCAAAAGGACCACGGATGAACTCTGACAGCATGGGGACCTATAGAAGCAAGGAACCATTATGACACCATGAAGGCGAAGAATCAAATTATTCATTGTAAGACCAAGTGCCCTAAAAGGGCTTGGAATGCATTGTGACACCACAGAGGTTAAGAGAAGCAAGGATCCATTGTGACCCAATGCAGGCTAACAATCTAATGATCCCTTTTGACACCAATGGGCCTAAAAGGGGCAGGGATGTATTGTGAAAGCATGGGGCCCAATGAAAACCTGGTACAATTACGCCACCATGTAGGCCAAGAATTAAATGATTCATTGTGACATCAAGTGGCCTAAAAAGGCATGGGATGCATTGTGACACCACAGAGGTTAAGAGAAGCAAGGAACCATTGTGACCCAATGCAGGCTAACAATCTAATGATCCCTTGGGGCACCAGGGGGTATAAAAATGGCCAGGGATGGATTGTTACAGCACGGGGACCAATAGAAGCAAGGATCTATTATGCCACCGTGGAGGCCAAGAATCAAATGATTCATTGTGACATCAAGTGGCCTAAAAGGGCATGGGATGCATTGTGACAGCACAGGGGTTAAGACAAGCAAGGATCCATTGTGACCCAATGGAGGCTAATAATCCCAGGATCCCATTTGACACCAATGGGCGTAAAAGAGCCAGGGATGAATTGTGACAGCATGGGGACCAATAGAAACAAGGAACCATTATGACACCATGAAGGCCAAGAATCAAATGATTCATTGTGACATCAAGTGGCCTAAAAGGGCATGGGATGCATTGTGACACCACAGAGGTTAAGAGAAGCAAGGAACCATTGTGACCCAATGCAGGCTAACAATCTAATGATCCCTTGTGGCACCAGGGTGTATCAAAAGGGCCAGGGATGGATTGTTACAGCATGGGGACCAATAGAAGCAAGGATCTATTATGCGACCGTGGAGGCCAAGAATCAAATGATTCATTGTGACATCATGTGCCCTAAAAGGGCATGGGATGCATTGTGACAGCACAGGGGTTAAGAGAAGCAAGGATCCATTGTGACCCAATGCAGGCTAACAATCTAATGATCCCTTTTGACACCAATGGGCCTAAAAGGGGCAGGGATGTATTGTGAAAGCATGGGACCCAATGAAAACCTGGTACAATTACGCCACCATGTAGGCCAAGAATTAAATGATTCATTGTGACATCAAGTGGCCTAAAAGGGCATGGGATGCATTGTGACACCACAGGGGTTAAGAGAAGCAAGGAACCATTGTGACCCAATGCAGGCTAACAATCTAATGATCCCTTGTGGCACCAGGGGCTATAAAAAGAGCCAGGGATGGATTGTTACAGCACGGGGACCAATAGAAGCAAGGATCTATTATGCCACCGTGGAGGCCAAGAATCAAATGATTCATTGTGACATCAAGTGGCCTAAAAGGGCATGGGATGCATTGTGACAGCACAGGGGTTAAGAGAAGCAAGGATCCATTGTGACCCAATGGAGGCTAATAATCCCAGGATCCCATTTGACACCAGGGGGTGTAAAAGGGCCAGGGATGAATTGTGACAGCATGGGGCCCAATAGAAACAAGGAACCATTATGACACCATGGAGGCCAAGAATCAAATGATTCATTGTGACATCAAGTGGCCTAAAAGGGCATGGGATGCATTGTGACACCACAGAGGTTAAGAGAAGCAAGGAACCATTGTGACCCAATGCAGGCTAACAATCTAATGATCCCTTGTGACACCAATGGGCCTAAAAGGGGCAGGGATGGATTCTTACGGCACGGGGACCAATAGAAGCAAGGATCTATTATGCCACCGTGGAGGCCAAGAATCAAATGATTCATTGTGACATCAAGTGGCCTAAAAGGGCATGGGATGCATTGTGACAGCACAGGGGTTAAGAGAAGCAAGGATCCATTGTGACCCAATGGAGGCTAACAATCTAATGATCCCTTTTGACACCAATGGGCCTAAAAGGGGCAGGGATGTATTGTGAAAGCATGGGGCCCAATTAAAACCTGGTTCAATTACGCCACCATGGAGGCCAAGAATCAAATGATTCATTGTGACATCAAGTGGCCTAAAAGGGCATGGGATGCATTGTGACACCACAGGGGTTAAGAGAAGCAAGGAACCATTGTGACCCAATGCAGGCTAACAATCTAATGATCCCTTGTGACACCAAAGGGCCTAAAAGGGGCAGGGATGTATTGTGAAAGCATGGGGCCCAAGTAAAACCTGCTACAATTCTGCCACCATGGAGGCCAAGAATCAAATGATTCATTGTGACATCAAGTGGCCTAAAAGGGCATGGGATGCATTGTGACAGCACAGGGGTTAAGAGAAGCAAGGATCCATTGTGACCCAATGGAGGCTAATAATCCCAGGATCCCATTTGACACCCGGGGGCGTAAAATGGCCAGGGATGAATTGTGACAGCATGGGCCCCAATAGAAACAAGGAACCATTATGCCACCATGGAGGCCAAGAATCAAATGATTCATTGTGACATCAAGTGGCCTAAAAGGGCATGGGATGCATTGTGACAGCACAGGGGTTAAGAGAAGCAAGGATCCATTGTGACCCAATGGAGGCTAACAATCTAATGATCCCTTGTGACACCAATGGGCCTAAAAGGGCCAGGGATGGATTGTTACAGCACGGGGACCAATAGAATCAAGGAACCATTATGACACCATGGAGTCCAAGAATCAAATGATTCATTGTGACATCAAGTGGCCTAAAAGGGCATGGGATGCATTGTGACACCACAGAGGTTAAGAGAAGCAAGGAACCATTGTGACCCAATGCAGGCTAAAAATCTAATGATCCCTTGTGACACCAATGGGCCTAAAAGGGCCAGGGATGGATTGTTACAGCACGGGGACCAATAGAAGCAAGGATCTCTTATGCCACCGTGGAGGCCAAGAATCAAATGATTCATTGTGACATCATGTGGCCTAAAAGGGCATGGGATGCATTGTGACAGCACAGGGGTTAAGAGAAGCAAGGATCCATTGTGACCCAATGCAGGCTAACAATCTAATGATCCCTTGTGGCACCAGGGGGTATAAAAAGGGCCAGGGATGGATTGTTGCAGCACGGGGACCAATAGAAGCAAGGATCTATTATGCCACCGTGGAGGCCAAGAATCAAATGATTCATTGTGACATCAAGTGGCCTAAAAGGGCATGGGATGCATTGTGACACCACAGAGGTTAAGAGAAACAAGGAACCATTGTGACCCAATGCAGGCTAACAATCTAATGATCCCTTGTGACACTAATGGGCCTAAAAGGCGCAGGGATGAATTATGAAAACATGGGGCCCAATTAAAACCTGGTACAATTACGCCACATTGGAGGCCAAGAATCAAATGATTCATTGTGACATCAAGTGGCCTAAAAGGGCATGGGATGCATTGTGACAGCACAGGGGTTAAGAGAAGCAAGGAACCATTGTGACCCAATGCAGGCTAACAATCTAAGAATCCCTTTTGACACCAGGGGGCGCAAAAGGAGCACGGATGAACTCTGACAGCATGGGGACCTATAGAAGCAAGGAACCATTATGACACCATGAAGGCCAAGAATCAAATGGTTCATTGTAAGACCAAATGGCCTAAAAGGGCTTGGAATGCATGGTGACACCACAGAGGTTAAGAGAAGCAAGGAACCATTGTGACCCAATGCAGGCTAACAATCTAATGATCCCTTGGGGCACCAGGGGGTATAAAAAGGGCCAGGGATGGATTGTTACAGCACGGGGACCAATAGAAGCAAGGATCTATTATGCCACCGTGGAGGCCAAGAATCAAATGATTCATTGTGACATCAAGTGGCCTAAAAGGGCATGGGATGCATTGTGACAGCACAGGGGTTAAGAGAAGCAAGGATCCATTGTGACCCAATGGAGGCTAATAATCCCAGGATCCCATTTGACACCAGGGGCCGTAAAAGGGCCAGGGATGAATTGTGACAGCATGGGGCCCAATAGAAGCAAGGAACTATTATGACACCATGGAGGCCAAGAATCAAATGATTCATTGTGACATCAAGTGGCCTAAAAGGGCATGGGATGCATTGTGACAGCACAGGGGTTAAGAGAAGCAAGGATCCATTGTGACCCAATGGAGGCTAATGATCCCAGGATCCCATTTGACACCAGGGGGCGTAGAAGGGCCAGGGATGAATTGTGACAGCATGGGGACCAATAGAAACAAGGAACCATTATGCCACCGTGGAGGCCAAGAATCAAATGATTCATTGTGACATCAAGTGGCCTAAAAGGGCATGGGATGCATTGTGACAGCACAGGGGTTAAGAGAAGCAAGGATCCATTGTGACCCAATGGAGGCTAACAATCTAATGATCCCTTTTGACACCAATGGGCCTAAAAGGGGCAGGGATGTATTGTGAAAGCATGGGGCCCAATTAAAACCTGGTTCAATTACGCCACCATGGAGGCCAAGAATCAAATGATTCATTGTGACATCAAGTGGCCTAAAAGGGCATGGGATGCATTGTGACACCACAGGGGTTAAGAGAAGCAAGGAACCATTGTGACCCAATGCAGGCTAACAATCTAATGATCCCTTGTGACACCAAAGGGCCTAAAAGGGGCAGGGATGTATTGTGAAAGCATGGGGCCCAAGTAAAACCTGGTACAATTATGCCACCATGGAGGCCAAGAATCAAATGATTCATTGTGACATCAAGTGGCCTAAAAGGGCATGGGATGCATTGTGACAGCACAGGGGTTAAGAGAAGCAAGGATCCATTGTGACCCAATGGAGGCTAATAATCCCAGGATCCCATTTGACACCCGGGGGCGTAAAATGGCCAGGGATGAATTGTGACAGCATGGGCCCCAATAGAAACAAGGAACCATTATGCCACCATGGAGGCCAAGAATCAAATGATTCATTGTGACATCAAGTGGCCTAAAAGGGCATGGGATGCATTGTGACAGCACAGGGGTTAAGAGAAGCAAGGATCCATTGTGACCCAATGGAGGCTAACAATCTAATGATCCCTTGTGACACCAATGGGCCTAAAAGGGCCAGGGATGGATTGTTACAGCACGGGGACCAATAGAATCAAGGAACCATTATGACACCATGGAGTCCAAGAATCAAATGATTCATTGTGACATCAAGTGGCCTAAAAGGGCATGGGATGCATTGTGACACCACAGAGGTTAAGAGAAGCAAGGAACCATTGTGACCCAATGCAGGCTAAAAATCTAATGATCCCTTGTGACACCAATGGGCCTAAAAGGGCCAGGGATGGATTGTTACAGCACGGGGACCAATAGAAGCAAGGATCTCTTATGCCACCGTGGAGGCCAAGAATCAAATGATTCATTGTGACATCATGTGGCCTAAAAGGGCATGGGATGCATTGTGACAGCACAGGGGTTAAGAGAAGCAAGGATCCATTGTGACCCAATGGAGGCTAACAATCTAATGATCCCTTGTGGCACCAGGGGGTATAAAAAGGGCCAGGGATGGATTGTTGCAGCACGGGGACCAATAGAAGCAAGGATCTATTATGCCACCGTGGAGGCCAAGAATCAAATGATTCATTGTGACATCAAGTGGCCTAAAAGGGCATGGGATGCATTGTGACACCACAGAGGTTAAGAGAAACAAGGAACCATTGTGACCCAATGCAGGCTAACAATCTAATGATCCCTTGTGACACTAATGGGCCTAAAAGGCGCAGGGATGAATTATGAAAACATGGGGCCCAATTAAAACCTGGTACAATTACGCCACATTGGAGGCCAAGAATCAAATGATTCATTGTGACATCAAGTGGCCTAAAAGGGCATGGGATGCATTGTGACAGCACAGGGGTTAAGAGAAGCAAGGAACCATTGTGACCCAATGCAGGCTAACAATCTAAGAATCCCTTTTGACACCAGGGGGCGCAAAAGGAGCACGGATGAACTCTGACAGCATGGGGACCTATAGAAGCAAGGAACCATTATGACACCATGAAGGCCAAGAATCAAATGGTTCATTGTAAGACCAAGTGGCCTAAAAGGGCTTGGAATGCATGGTGACACCACAGAGGTTAAGAGAAGCAAGGAACCATTGTGACCCAATGCAGGCTAACAATCTAATGATCCCTTGGGGCACCAGGGGGTATAAAAAGGGCCAGGGATGGATTGTTACAGCACGGGGACCAATAGAAGCAAGGATCTATTATGCCACCGTGGAGGCCAAGAATCAAATGATTCATTGTGACATCAAGTGGCCTAAAAGGGCATGGGATGCATTGTGACAGCACAGGGGTTAAGAGAAGCAAGGATCCATTGTGACCCAATGGAGGCTAATAATCCCAGGATCCCATTTGACACCAGGGGCCGTAAAAGGGCCAGGGATGAATTGTGACAGCATGGGGCCCAATAGAAGCAAGGAACTATTATGACACCATGGAGGCCAAGAATCAAATGATTCATTGTGACATCAAGTGGCCTAAAAGGGCATGGGATGCATTGTGACAGCACAGGGGTTAAGAGAAGCAAGGATCCATTGTGACCCAATGGAGGCTAATGATCCCAGGATCCCATTTGACACCAGGGGGCGTAGAAGGGCCAGGGATGAATTGTGACAGCATGGGGACCAATAGAAACAAGGAACCATTATGCCACCGTGGAGGCCAAGAATCAAATGATTCATTGTGACATCAAGTGGCCTAAAAGGGCATGGGATGCATTGTGACAGCACAGGGGTTAAGAGAAGCAAGGATCCATTGTGACCCAATGGAGGCTAACAATCTAATGATCCCTTGTGGCACCAGGGGGTATAAAAAGGGCCAGGCATGGATTGTTACAGCACGGGGACCAATAGAAGCAAGGATCTATTATGCCACCGTGGAGGCCAAGAATCAAATGATTCATTGTGACATCAAGTGGCCTAAAAGGGCATGGGATGCATTGTGACAGCACAGGGGTTAAGAGAAGCAAGGATCCATTGTGACCCAATGGAGGCTAATAATCCCAGGATCCCATTTGACACCAGGGGGCGTAAAAGGGCCAGGGATGAATTGTGACAGCATGGGGACCAATCGAAACAAGGAACCATTATGCCACCATGGAGGCCAAGAATCAAATGATTCATTGTGACATCAAGTGGCCTAAAAGGGCATGGGATGCATTGTGACAGCACAGAGGTTAAGAGAAGCAAGGATCCATTGTGACCCAATGGAGGCTAACAATCTAATGATCCCTTGTGGCACCAGGGGGTATAAAAAGGGCCAGGGATGGATTGTTACAGCACCGGACCAATAGAAGCAAGGATCTATTATGCCACCGTGGAGGCCAAGAATCAAATGATTCATTGTGACATCAAGTGGCCTAAAAGGGCATGGGATGCATTGTGACAGCACAGGGGTTAAGAGAAGCAAGGATCCATTGTGACCCAATGCAGGCTAACAATCTAATGATCCCTTTTGACACCAATGGGCCTAAAAGGGGCAGGGATGTATTGTGAAAGCATGGGGCCCAATGAAAACCTGGTACAATTACGCCACCATGTAGGCCAAGAATTAAATGATTCATTGTGACATCAAGTGGCCTAAAAGGGCATGGGATGCATTGTGACACCACAGGGGTTAAGAGAAGCAAGGAACCATTGTGACCCAATGCAGGCTAACAATCTAATGATCCCTTGTGGCACCAGGGGGTATAAAAAGGGCCAGGGATGGATTGTTACAGCACGGGGACCAATAGAAGCAAGGATCTATTATGCCACCGTGGAGGCCAAGAATCAAATGATTCATTGTGACATCAAGTGGCCTAAAAGGGCATGGGATGCATTGTGACACCACAGGGGTTAAGAGAAGCAAGGAACCATTGTGACCCAATGCAGGCTAACAATCTAATGATCCCTTGTGGCACCAGGGGGTATAAAAAGGGCCAGGGATGGATTGTTACAGCACGGGGACCAATAGAAGCAAGGATTTATTATGCCACCATGGAGGCCAAGAATCAAATAATTCATTGTGACCTCATGTGGCCAAAAAGGGCATGGGATGCATTGTGACAGCACAGGGGTTAAGAGAAGCAAGGAACCATTGCGACCCAATGCAGGCTAACAATCTAAGAATCCCTTTTGACACCAGGCGGCGCAAAAGGACCACGGATGAACTCTGACAGCATGGGGACCTATAGAAGCAAGGAACCATTATGACACCATGAAGGCCAAGAATCAAATTGTTCATTGTAAGACCAAGTGGCCTAAAAGGGCTTGGAAAGCATGGTGACACCACAGAGGTTAAGAGAAGCAAGGAACCATTGTGACCCAATACAGGCTAACAATCTAATGATCCCTTGTGACACCAATGGGCCTAAAAGGGGGCAGGGATGAATTGTGAAAGCATGGGGCCCAAGTAAAACCTGGTACACTTATGCCACCATGGAGGCCAAGAATCAAATGATTCATTGTGACATCAAGTGGCCTAAAAGGGCATGGGATGCATTGTGACACCACAGGGGTTAAGAGAAGCAAGGAACCATTGTGACCCAATGCAGGCTAACAATCTAAGAATCCCTTTTGACACCAGGCGGCGCAAAAGGACCACGGATGAACTCTGACAGCATGGGGACCTATAGAAGCAAGGAACCATTATGACACCATGAAGGCGAAGAATCAAATTGTTCATTGTAAGACCAAGTGGCCTAAAAGGGCTAGGAATGCATTGTGACACCACAGAGGTTAAGAGAAGCAAGGATCCATTGTGACCCAATGCAGGCTAACAATCTAATGATCCCTTTTGACACCAATGGGCCTAAAAGGGGCAGGGATGTATTGTGAAAGCATGGGGCCCAATGAAAACCTGGTACAATTACGCCACCATGTAGGCCAAGAATTAAATGATTCATTGTGACATCAAGTGGCCTAAAAAGGCATGGGATGCATTGTGACACCACAGAGGTTAAGAGAAGCAAGGAACCATTGTGACCCAATGCAGGCTAACAATCTAATGATCCCTTGGGGCACCACGGGGTATAAAAATGGCCAGGGATGGATTGTTACAGCACGGGGACCAATAGAAGCAAGGATCTATTATGCCACCGTGGAGGCCAAGAATCAAATGATTCATTGTGACATCAAGTGGCCTAAAAGGGCATGGGATGCATTGTGACAGCACAGGGGTTAAGAGAAGCAAGGATCCATTGTGACCCAATGGAGGCTAATAATCCCAGGATCCCATTTGACACCAATGGGCGTAAAAGAGCCAGGGATGAATTGTGACAGCATGGGGACCAATAGAAACAAGGAACCATTATGACACCATGAAGGCCAAGAATCAAATGATTCATTGTGACATCAAGTGGCCTAAAAGGGCATGGGATGCATTGTGACACCACAGAGGTTAAGAGAAGCAAGGAACCATTGTGACCCAATGCAGGCTAACAATCTATTGATCCCTTGTGACACCAATGGGCCTAAAAGGGGCAGGGATGAATTGTGAAAGCATGGGGCCCAAGTAAAACCTGCTACAATTCTGCCACCATGGAGGCCAAGAATCAAATGATTCATTGTGACATCAAGTGGCCTAAAAGGGCATGGGATGCATTGTGACACCACAGGGGTTAAGAGAACCAAGGAACCATTGTGACCCAATGCAGGCTAACAATCTAAGAATCCCCTTTGACACCAGGGGGCGCAAAAGGACCACGGATGAACTCTGACAGCATGGGGACCTATAGAAGCAAGGAACCATTATGACACCATGAAGGCGAAGAATCAAATTGTTCATTGTAAGACCAAGTGGCCTAAAAGGGCTAGGAATGCATGGTGACACCACAGAGGTTAAGAGAAGCAAGGAACCATTGTGACCCAATGCAGGCTAACAATCTAATGATCCCTTGTGGCACCAGGGTGTATAAAAAGGGCCAGGGATGGATTGTTACAGCATGGGGACCAATAGAAGCAAGGATCTATTATGCGACCGTGGAGGCCAAGAATCAAATGATTCATTGTGACATCATGTGCCCTAAAAGGGCATGGGATGCATTGTGACAGCACAGGGGTTAAGAGAAGCAAGGATCCATTGTGACCCAATGCAGGCTAACAATCTAATGATCCCTTTTGACACCAATGGGCCTAAAAGGGGCAGGGATGTATTGTGAAAGCATGGGACCCAATGAAAACCTGGTACAATTACGCCACCATGTAGGCCAAGAATTAAATGATTCATTGTGACATCAAGTGGCCTAAAAGGGCATGGGATGCATTGTGACACCACAGGGGTTAAGAGAAGCAAGGAACCATTGTGACCCAATGCAGGCTAACAATCTAATGATCCCTTGTGGCACCAGGGGCTATAAAAAGAGCCAGGGATGGATTGTTACAGCACGGGGACCAATAGAAGCAAGGATCTATTATGCCACCGTGGAGGCCAAGAATCAAATGATTCATTGTGACATCAAGTGGCCTAAAAGGGCATGGGATGCATTGTGACAGCACAGGGGTTAAGACAAGCAAGGATCCATTGTGACCCAATGGAGGCTAATAATCCCAGGATCCCATTTGACACCAGGGGGCGTAAAAGGGACAGGGATGAATTGTGACAGCATGGGGACCAATAGAAACAAGGAACCATTATGACACCATGGAGGCCAAGAATCAAATGATTCATTGTGACATCAAGTGGCCTAAAAGGGCATGGGATGCATTGTGACACCACAGAGGTTAAGAGAAGCAAGGAACCATTGTGACCCAATGCAGGCTAACAATCTAATGATCCCTTGTGACACCAATGGGCCTAAAAGGGGCAGGGATGGATTCTTACGGCACGGGGACCAATAGAAGCAAGGATCTATTATGCCACCGTGGAGGCCAAGAATCAAATGATTCATTGTGACATCAAGTGGCCTAAAAGGGCATGGGATGCATTGTGACAGCACAGGGGTTAAGAGAAGCAAGGATCCATTGTGACCCAATGGAGGCTAACAATCTAATGATCCCTTTTGACACCAATGGGCCTAAAAGGGGCAGGGATGTATTGTGAAAGCATGGGGCCCAATTAAAACCTGGTTCAATTACGCCACCATGGAGGCCAAGAATCAAATGATTCATTGTGACATCAAGTGGCCTAAAAGGGCATGGGATGCATTGTGACACCACAGGGGTTAAGAGAAACAAGGAACCATTGTGACCCAATGCAGGCTAACAATCTAAGAATCCCTTTTGACACCAGGGGGCGCAAAAGGACCACGGATGAACTCTGACAGCATGGGGACCTATAGAAGCAAGGAACCATTATGACACCATGAAGGCGAAGAATCAAATTATTCATTGTAAGACCAAGTGCCCTAAAAGGGCTTGGAATGCATTGTGACACCACAGAGGTTAAGAGAAGCAAGGATCCATTGTGACCCAATGCAGGCTAACAATCTAATGATCCCTTTTGACACCAATGAGCCTAAAAGGGGCAGGGATGTATTGTGAAAGCATGGGGCCCAATGAAAACCTGGTACAATTACGCCACCATGTAGGCCAAGAATTAAATGATTCATTGTGACATCAAGTGGCCTAAAAAGGCATGGGATGCATTGTGACACCACAGAGGTTAAGAGAAGCAAGGAACCATTGTGACCCAATGCAGGCTAACAATCTAATGATCCCTTGTGGCACCAGGGGCTATAAAAAGGGCCAGGGATGGATTGTTACAGCACGGGGACCAATAGAAGCAAGGATCTATTATGCGACCGTGGAGGCCAAGAATCAAATGATTCATTGTGACATCAAGTGGCCTAAAAGGGCATGGGATGCATTGTGACAGCACAGGGGTTAAGAGAAGCAAGGATCCATTGTGACCCAATGGAGGCTAATAATCCCAGGATCCCATTTGACACCAGGGGGCGTAAAAGAGCCAGGGATGAATTGTGACAGCACGGGGACCAATAGAAACAAGGAACCATTATGACACCATGAAGGCCAATATCAAATGATTCATTGTGACATCAAGTGGCCTAAAAGGGCATGGGATGCATTGTGACAGCACAGGGGTTAAGAGAAGCAAGGATCCATTGTGACCCAATGGAGGCTAATAATCCCAGGATCCCATTTGACACCAATGGGCGTAAAAGAGCCAGGGATGAATTGTGACAGCATGGGGACCAATAGAAACAAGGAACCATTATGACACCATGAAGGCCAATATCAAATGATTCATTGTGACATCAAGTGGCCTAAAAGGGTATGGGATGCATTGTGACACCACAGAGGTTAAGAGAAGCAAGGAACCATTGTGACCCAATGCAGGCTAACAATCTAATGATCCCTTGTGACACCAATGGGCCTAAAAGGGGCAGGGATGAATTGTGAAAGCATGGGGCCCAAGTAAAACCTGCTACAATTCTGCCACCATGGAGGCCAAGAATCAAATGATTCATTGTGACATCAAGTGGCCTAAAAGGGCATGGGATGCATTGTGACACCACAGGGGTTAAGAGAACCAAGGAACCATTGTGACACAATGCAGGCTAACAATCTAAGAATCCCCTTTGACACCAGGGGGCGGAAAAGGACCACGGATGAACTCTGACAGCATGGGGACCTATAGAAGCAAGGAACCATTATGACACCATGAAGGCGAAGAATCAAATTGTTCATTGTAAGACCAAGTGGCCTAAAAGGGCTAGGAATGCATGGTGACACCACAGAGGTTAAGAGAAGCAAGGAACCATTGTGACCCAATGCAGGCTAACAATCTAATGATCCCTTGTGGCACCAGGGTGTATAAAAAGGGCCAGGGATGGATTGTTACAGCATGGGGACCAATAGAAGCAAGGATCTATTATGCGACCGTGGAGGCCAAGAATCAAATGATTCATTGTGACATCATGTGCCCTAAAAGGGCATGGGATGCATTGTGACAGCACAGGGGTTAAGAGAAGCAAGGATCCATTCTGACCCAATGCAGGCTAACAATCTAATGATCCCTTTTGACACCAATGGGCCTAAAAGGGGCAGGGATGTATTGTGAAAGCATGGGACCCAATGAAAACCTGGTACAATTACGCCACCATGTAGGCCAAGAATTAAATGATTCATTGTGACATCAAGTGGCCTAAAAGGGCATGGGATGCATTGTGACACCACAGGGGTTAAGAGAAGCAAGGAACCATTGTGACCCAATGCAGGCTAACAATCTAATGATCCCTTGTGGCACCAGGGGGTATAAAAAGGGCCAGGCATGGATTGTTACAGCACCGGACCAATAGAAGCAAGGATCTATTATGCCACCGTGGAGGCCAAGAATCAAATGATTCATTGTGACATCAAGTGGCCTAAAAGGGCATGGGATGCATTGTGACAGCACAGGGGTTAAGAGAAGCAAGGATCCATTGTGACCCAATGCAGGCTAACAATCTAATGATCCCTTTTGACACCAATGGGCCTAAAAGGGGCAGGGATGTATTGTGAAAGCATGGGGCCCAATGAAAACGTGGTACAATTACGCCACCATGTAGGCCAAGAATCAAATGATTCATTGTGACATCAAGTGGCCTAAAAGGGCATGGGATGCATTGTGACACCACAGGGGTTAAGAGAAGCAAGGAACCATTGTGACCCAATGCAGGCTAACAATCTAATGATCCCTTGTGGCACCAGGGGGTATAAAAAGGGCCAGGGATGGATTGTTACAGCACGGGGACCAATAGAAGCAAGGATCTATTATGCCACCGTGGAGGCCAAGAATCAAATGATTCATTGTGACATCAAGTGGCCTAAAAGGGCATGGGATGCATTGTGACAGCACAGGGGTTAAGAGAAGCAAGGATCCATTGTGACCCAATGGAGGCTAACAATCTAATGATCCCTTGTGACACCAGGGGATATAAAAAGGGCCAGGGATGGATTGTTACAGCACGGGGACCAATAGAAGCAAGGATTTATTATGCCACCATGGAGGCCAAGAATCAAATAATTCATTGTGACCTCATGTGGCCAAAAAGGGCATGGGATGCATTGTGACAGCACAGGGGTTAAGAGAAGCAAGGAACCATTGCGACCCAATGCAGGCTAACAATCTAAGAATCCCTTTTGACACCAGGCGGCGCAAAAGGACCACGGATGAACTCTGACAGCATGGGGACCTATAGAAGCAAGGAAACATTATGACACCATGAAGGCCAAGAATCAAATTGTTCATTGTAAGACCAAGTGGCCTAAAAGGGCTTGGAATGCATGGTGACACCACAGAGGTTAAGAGAAGCAAGGAACCATTGTGACCCAATACAGGCTAACAATCTAATGATCCCTTGTGACACCAATGGGCCTAAAAGGGGCAGGGATGAATTGTGAAAGCATGGGGCCCAAGTAAAACCTGGTACACTTATGCCACCATGGAGGCCAAGAATCAAATGATTCATTGTGACATCAAGTGGCCTAAAAGGGCATGGGATGCATTGTGACACCACAGGGGTTAAGAGAAGCAAGGAACCATTGTGACCCAATGCAGGCTAACAATCTAAGAATCCCTTTTGACACCAGGGGGCGCAAAAGGACCACGGATGAACTCTGACAGCATGGGGACCTATAGAAGCAAGGAACCATTATGACACCATGAAGGCGAAGAATCAAATTGTTCATTGTAAGACCAAGTGGCCTAAAAGGGCTAGGAATGCATTGTGACACCACAGAGGTTAAGAGAAGCAAGGATCCATTGTGACCCAATGCAGGCTAACAATCTAATGATCCCTTTTGACACCAATGGGCCTAAAAGGGGCAGGGATGTATTGTGAAAGCATGGGGCCCAATGAAAACCTGGTACAATTACGCCACCATGTAGGCCAAGAATTAAATGATTCATTGTGACATCAAGTGGCCTAAAAAGGCATGGGATGCATTGTGACACCACAGAGGTTAAGAGAAGCAAGGAACCATTGTGACCCAATGCAGGCTAACAATCTAATGATCCCTTGGGGCACCAGGGGGTATAAAAATGGCCAGGGATGGATTGTTACAGCACGGGGACCAATAGAAGCAAGGATCTATTATGCGACCGTGGAGGCCAAGAATCAAATGATTCATTGTGACATCAAGTGGCCTAAAAGGGCATGGGATGCATTGTGACAGCACAGGGGTTAAGAGAAGCAAGGATCCATTGTGACCCAATGGAGGCTAATAATCCCAGGATCCCATTTGACACCAGGGGGCGTAAAAGAGCCAGGGATGAATTGTGACAGCACGGGGACCAATAGAAACAAGGAACCATTATGACACCATGAAGGCCAATATCAAATGATTCATTGTGACATCAAGTGGCCTAAAAGGGCATGGGATGCATTGTGACAGCACAGGGGTTAAGAGAAGCAAGGATCCATTGTGACCCAATGGAGGCTAATAATCCCAGGATCCCATTTGACACCAATGGGCGTAAAAGAGCCAGGGATGAATTGTGACAGCATGGGGACCAATAGAAACAAGGAACCATTATGACACCATGAAGGCCAATATCAAATGATTCATTGTGACATCAAGTGGCCTAAAAGGGTATGGGATGCATTGTGACACCACAGAGGTTAAGAGAAGCAAGGAACCATTGTGACCCAATGCAGGCTAACAATCTAATGATCCCTTGTGACACCAATGGGCCTAAAAGGGGCAGGGATGAATTGTGAAAGCATGGGGCCCAAGTAAAACCTGCTACAATTCTGCCACCATGGAGGCCAAGAATCAAATGATTCATTGTGACATCAAGTGGCCTAAAAGGGCATGGGATGCATTGTGACACCACAGGGGTTAAGAGAACCAAGGAACCATTGTGACACAATGCAGGCTAACAATCTAAGAATCCCCTTTGACACCAGGGGGCGGAAAAGGACCACGGATGAACTCTGACAGCATGGGGACCTATAGAAGCAAGGAACCATTATGACACCATGAAGGCGAAGAATCAAATTGTTCATTGTAAGACCAAGTGGCCTAAAAGGGCTAGGAATGCATGGTGACACCACAGAGGTTAAGAGAAGCAAGGAACCATTGTGACCCAATGCAGGCTAACAATCTAATGATCCCTTGTGGCACCAGGGTGTATAAAAAGGGCCAGGGATGGATTGTTACAGCATGGGGACCAATAGAAGCAAGGATCTATTATGCGACCGTGGAGGCCAAGAATCAAATGATTCATTGTGACATCATGTGCCCTAAAAGGGCATGGGATGCATTGTGACAGCACAGGGGTTAAGAGAAGCAAGGATCCATTCTGACCCAATGCAGGCTAACAATCTAATGATCCCTTTTGACACCAATGGGCCTAAAAGGGGCAGGGATGTATTGTGAAAGCATGGGACCCAATGAAAACCTGGTACAATTACGCCACCATGTAGGCCAAGAATTAAATGATTCATTGTGACATCAAGTGGCCTAAAAGGGCATGGGATGCATTGTGACACCACAGGGGTTAAGAGAAGCAAGGAACCATTGTGACCCAATGCAGGCTAACAATCTAATGATCCCTTGTGGCACCAGGGGGTATAAAAAGGGCCAGGCATGGATTGTTACAGCACCGGACCAATAGAAGCAAGGATCTATTATGCCACCGTGGAGGCCAAGAATCAAATGATTCATTGTGACATCAAGTGGCCTAAAAGGGCATGGGATGCATTGTGACAGCACAGGGGTTAAGAGAAGCAAGGATCCATTGTGACCCAATGCAGGCTAACAATCTAATGATCCCTTTTGACACCAATGGGCCTAAAAGGGGCAGGGATGTATTGTGAAAGCATGGGGCCCAATGAAAACGTGGTACAATTACGCCACCATGTAGGCCAAGAATCAAATGATTCATTGTGACATCAAGTGGCCTAAAAGGGCATGGGATGCATTGTGACACCACAGGGGTTAAGAGAAGCAAGGAACCATTGTGACCCAATGCAGGCTAACAATCTAATGATCCCTTGTGGCACCAGGGGGTATAAAAAGGGCCAGGGATGGATTGTTACAGCACGGGGACCAATAGAAGCAAGGATCTATTATGCCACCGTGGAGGCCAAGAATCAAATGATTCATTGTGACATCAAGTGGCCTAAAAGGGCATGGGATGCATTGTGACAGCACAGGGGTTAAGAGAAGCAAGGATCCATTGTGACCCAATGGAGGCTAACAATCTAATGATCCCTTGTGACACCAGGGGATATAAAAAGGGCCAGGGATGGATTGTTACAGCACGGGGACCAATAGAAGCAAGGATTTATTATGCCACCATGGAGGCCAAGAATCAAATAATTCATTGTGACCTCATGTGGCCAAAAAGGGCATGGGATGCATTGTGACAGCACAGGGGTTAAGAGAAGCAAGGAACCATTGCGACCCAATGCAGGCTAACAATCTAAGAATCCCTTTTGACACCAGGCGGCGCAAAAGGACCACGGATGAACTCTGACAGCATGGGGACCTATAGAAGCAAGGAAACATTATGACACCATGAAGGCCAAGAATCAAATTGTTCATTGTAAGACCAAGTGGCCTAAAAGGGCTTGGAATGCATGGTGACACCACAGAGGTTAAGAGAAGCAAGGAACCATTGTGACCCAATACAGGCTAACAATCTAATGATCCCTTGTGACACCAATGGGCCTAAAAGGGGCAGGGATGAATTGTGAAAGCATGGGGCCCAAGTAAAACCTGGTACACTTATGCCACCATGGAGGCCAAGAATCAAATGATTCATTGTGACATCAAGTGGCCTAAAAGGGCATGGGATGCATTGTGACACCACAGGGGTTAAGAGAAGCAAGGAACCATTGTGACCCAATGCAGGCTAACAATCTAAGAATCCCTTTTGACACCAGGGGGCGCAAAAGGACCACGGATGAACTCTGACAGCATGGGGACCTATAGAAGCAAGGAACCATTATGACACCATGAAGGCGAAGAATCAAATTGTTCATTGTAAGACCAAGTGGCCTAAAAGGGCTAGGAATGCATTGTGACACCACAGAGGTTAAGAGAAGCAAGGATCCATTGTGACCCAATGCAGGCTAACAATCTAATGATCCCTTTTGACACCAATGGGCCTAAAAGGGGCAGGGATGTATTGTGAAAGCATGGGGCCCAATGAAAACCTGGTACAATTACGCCACCATGTAGGCCAAGAATTAAATGATTCATTGTGACATCAAGTGGCCTAAAAAGGCATGGGATGCATTGTGACACCACAGAGGTTAAGAGAAGCAAGGAACCATTGTGACCCAATGCAGGCTAACAATCTAATGATCCCTTGGGGCACCAGGGGGTATAAAAATGGCCAGGGATGGATTGTTACAGCACGGGGACCAATAGAAGCAAGGATCTATTATGCCACCGTGGAGGCCAAGAATCAAATGATTCATTGTGACATCAAGTGGCCTAAAAGGGCATGGGATGCATTGTGACAGCACAGGGGTTAAGAGAAGCAAGGATCCATTGTGACCCAATGGAGGCTAATAATCCCAGGATCCCATTTGACACCAGGGGGCGTAAAAGAGCTAGGGATGAATTGTGACATCATGGGGACCAATAGAAACAAGGAACCATTATAACACCATGAAGGCCAAGAATCAAATGATTCATTGTGACATCAAGTGGCCTAAAAGGGCATGGGATGCATTGTGACACCACAGAGGTTAAGAGAAGCAAGGAACCATTGTGACCCAATGCAGGCTAACAATCTATTGATCCCTTGTGACACCAATGGGCCTAAAAGGGGCAGGGATGAATTGTGAAAGCATGGGGCCCAAGTAAAACCTGCTACAATTCTGCCACCATGGAGGCCAAGAATCAAATGATTCATTGTGACATCAAGTGGCCTAAAAGGGCATGGGATGCATTGTGACAGCACAGGGGTTAAGAGAACCAAGGAACCATTGTGACCCAATGCAGGCTAACAATCTAAGAATCCCCTTTGACACCAGGGGGCGCAAAAGGACCACGGATGAACTCTGACAGCATGGGGACCTATAGAAGCAAGGAACCATTATGACACCATGAAGGCGAAGAATCAAATTGTTCATTGTAAGACCAAGTGGCCTAAAAGGGCTAGGAATGCATGGTGACACCACAGAGGTTAAGAGAAGCAAGGAACCATTGTGACCCAATGCAGGCTAACAATCTAATGATCCCTTGTGGCACCAGGGTGTATAAAAAGGGCCAGGGATGGATTGTTACAGCATGGGGACCAATAGAAGCAAGGATCTATTATGCGACCGTGGAGGCCAAGAATCAAATGATTCATTGTGACATCATGTGCCCTAAAAGGGCATGGGATGCATTGTGACAGCACAGGGGTTAAGAGAAGCAAGGATCCATTGTGACCCAATGCAGGCTAACAATCTAATGATCCCTTTTGACACCAATGGGCCTAAAAGGGGCAGGGATGTATTGTGAAAGCATGGGACCCAATGAAAACCTGGTACAATTACGCCACCATGTAGGCCAAGAATTAAATGATTCATTGTGACATCAAGTGGCCTAAAAGGGCATGGGATGCATTGTGACACCACAGGGGTTAAGAGAAGCAAGGAACCATTGTGACCCAATGCAGGCTAACAATCTAATGATCCCTTGTGGCACCAGGGGCTATAAAAAGAGCCAGGGATGGATTGTTACAGCACGGGGACCAATAGAAGCAAGGATCTATTATGCCACCGTGGAGGCCAAGAATCAAATGATTCATTGTGACATCAAGTGGCCTAAAAGGGCATGGGATGCATTGTGACAGCACAGGGGTTAAGAGAAGCAAGGATCCATTGTGACCCAATGGAGGCTAATAATCCCAGGATCCCATTTGACACCAGGGGGTGTAAAAGGGCCAGGGATGAATTGTGACAGCATGGGGACCAATAGAAACAAGGAACCATTATGACACCATGGAGGCCAAGAATCAAATGATTCATTGTGACATCAAGTGGCCTAAAAGGGCATGGGATGCATTGTGACACCACAGAGGTTAAGAGAAGCAAGGAACCATTGTGACCCAATGCAGGCTAACAATCTAATGATCCCTTGTGACACCAATGGGCCTAAAAGGGGCAGGGATGGATTCTTACGGCACGGGGACCAATAGAAGCAAGGATCTATTATGCCACCGTGGAGGCCAAGAATCAAATGATTCATTGTGACATCATGTGGCCTAAAAGGGCATGGGATGCATTGTGACAGCACAGGGGTTAAGAGAAGCAAGGATCCATTGTGACCCAATGGAGGCTAACAATCTAATGATCCCTTTTGACACCAATGGGCCTAAAAGGGGCAGGGATGTATTGTGAAAGCATGGGGCCCAATTAAAACCTGGTTCAATTACGCCACCATGGAGGCCAAGAATCAAATGATTCATTGTGACATCAAGTGGCCTAAAAGGGCATGGGATGCATTGTGACACCACAGGGGTTAAGAGAAGCAAGGAACCATTGTGACCCAATGCAGGCTAACAATCTAATGATCCCTTTTGACACCAAAGGGCCTAAAAGGGGCAGGGATGTATTGTGAAAGCATGGGGCCCAAGTAAAACCTGGTACAATTATGCCACCATGGAGGCCAAGAATCAAATGATTCATTGTGACATCAAGTGGCCTAAAAGGGCATGGGATGCATTGTGACAGCACAGGGGTTAAGAGAAGCAAGGATCCATTGTGACCCAATGGAGGCTAATAATCCCAGGATCCCATTTGACACCCGGGGGCGTAAAATGGCCAGGGATGAATTGTGACAGCATGGGCCCCAATAGAAACAAGGAACCATTATGCCACCATGGAGGCCAAGAATCAAATGATTCATTGTGACATCAAGTGGCCTAAAAGGGCATGGGATGCATTGTGACAGCACAGGGGTTAAGAGAAGCAAGGATCCATTGTGACCCAATGGAGGCTAATAATCCCAGGATCCCATTTGACACCAGGGGGCGTAAAAGGGCCAGGGATGAATTGTGACAGCATGGGCCCCAATAGAAACAAGGAACCATTATGACGCCATGGAGGCTAAGAATCAAATGATTCATTGTGACATCAAGTGGCCTAAAAGGGCATGGGATGCATTGTGACAGCACAGGGGTTAAGAGAAACAAGGAACCATTGTGACCCAATGCAGGCTAGCAATCTAATGATCCCTTTTGACACCAATGGGCCTAAAAGGCGCAGGGATGAATTATGAAAACATGGGGCCCAATTAAAACCTGGTACAATTACGCCACATTGGAGGCCAAGAATCAAATGATTCATTGTGACATCAAGTGGCCTAAAAGGGCATGGGATGCATTGTGACAGCACAGGGGTTAAGAGAAGCAAGGAACCATTGTGACCCAATGCAGGCTAACAATCTAAGAATCCCTTTTGAAACCAGGGGGCGCAAAAGGACCACGGATGAACTCTGACAGCATGGGGACCTATAGAAGCAAGGAACCATTATGACACCATGAAGGCCAAGAATCAAATGGTTCATTGTAAGACCAAGTGGCCTAAAAGGGGTTGGAATGCATGGTGACACCACAGAGGTTAAGAGAAGCAAGGAACCATTGTGACCCAATGCAGGCTAACAATCTAATGATCCCTTGTGGCACCAGGGGGTATAAAAAGGGCCAGGGATGGATTGTTACAGCACGGGGACCAATAGAAGCAAGGATCTATTATGCCACCGTGGAGGCCAAGAATCAAATGATTCATTGTGACATCAAGTGGCCTAAAAGGGCATGGGATGCATTGTGACAGCACAGGGGTTAAGAGAAGCAAGGATCCATTGTGACCCAATGGAGGCTAATGATCCCAGGATCCCATTTGACACCAGGGGGCGTAGAAGGGCCAGGGATGAATTGTGACAGCATGGGGACCAATAGAAACAAGGAACCATTATGCCACCGTGGAGGCCAAGAATCAAATGATTCATTGTGACATCAAGTGGCCTAAAAGGGCATGGGATGCATTGTGACAGCACAGGGGTTAAGAGAAGCAAGGATCCATTGTGACCCAATGGAGGCTAACAATCTAATGATCCCTTGTGGCACCAGGGGGTATAAAAAGGGCCAGGCATGGATTGTTACAGCACGGGGACCAATAGAAGCAAGGATCTATTATGCCACCGTGGAGGCCAAGAATCAAATGATTCATTGTGACATCAAGTGGCCTAAAAGGGCATGGGATGCATTGTGACAGCACAGGGGTTAAGAGAAGCAAGGATCCATTGTGACCCAATGGAGGCTAATAATCCCAGGATCCCATTTGACACCAGGGGGCGTAAAAGGGCCAGGGATGAATTGTGACAGCATGGGGACCAATAGAAACAAGGAACCATTATGACACCATGGAGGCCAAGAATCAAATGATTCATTGTGACATCAAGTGGCCTAAAAGGGCATGGGATGCATTGTGACAGCACAGAGGTTAAGAGAAGCAAGGATCCATTGTGACCCAATGGAGGCTAACAATCTAATGATCCCTTGTGGCACCAGGGGGTATAAAAAGGGCCAGGGATGGATTGTTACAGCACCGGACCAATAGAAGCAAGGATCTATTATGCCACCGTGGAGGCCAAGAATCAAATGATTCATTGTGACATCAAGTGGCCTAAAAGGGCATGGGATGCATTGTGACAGCACAGGGGTTAAGAGAAACAAGGAACCATTGTGACCCAATGCAGGCTAACAATCTAATGATCCCTTTTGACACCAATGGGCCTAAAAGGCGCAGGGATGAATTATGAAAACATGGGGCCCAATTAAAACCTGGTACAATTACGCCACATTGGAGGCCAAGAATCAAATGATTCATTGTGACATCAAGTGGCCTAAAAGGGCATGGGATGCATTGTGACAGCACAGGGGTTAAGAGAAGCAAGGATCCATTGTGACCCAATGGAGGCTAACAATCTAATGATCCCTTGTGACACCAATGGGCCTAAAAGGGCCAGGGATGGATTGTTACAGCACGGGGACCAATAGAAGCAAGGAACCATTATGACACCATGGAGGCCAAGAATCAAATGATTCATTGTGACATCAAGTGGCCTAAAAGGGCATGGGATGCATTGTGACACCACAGAGGTTAAGAGAAGCAAGGAACCATTGTGACCCAATGCAGGCTAACAATCTAATGATCCCTTGTGACACCAATGGGCCTAAAAGGGGCAGGGATGAATTGTGAAAGCATGGGGCCCAAGTAAAACCTGCTACAATTCTGCCACCATGGAGGCCAAGAATCAAATGATTCATTGTGACATCAAGTGGCCTAAAAGGGCATGGGATGCATTGTGACACCACAGGGGTTAAGAGAACCAAGGAACCATTGTGACCCAATGCAGGCTAACAATCTAAGAATCCCCTTTGACACCAGGGGGCGCAAAAGGACCACGGATGAACTCTGACAGCATGGGGACCTATAGAAGCAAGGAACCATTATGACACCATGAAGGCGAAGAATCAAATTGTTCATTGTAAGACCAAGTGGCCTAAAAGGGCTAGGAATGCATGGTGACACCACAGAGGTTAAGAGAAGCAAGGAACCATTGTGACCCAATGCAGGCTAACAATCTAATGATCCCTTGTGGCACCAGGGGCTATAAAAAGAGCCAGGGATGGATTGTTACAGCACGGGGACCAATAGAAGCAAGGATCTATTATGCCACCGTGGAGGCCAAGAATCAAATGATTCATTGTGACATCAAGTGGCCTAAAAGGGCATGGGATGCATTGTGACAGCACAGGGGTTAAGAGAAGCAAGGAACCATTGTGACCCAATGCAGGCTAACAATCTAATGATCCCTTGTGACACCAATGGGCCTAAAAGGGGCAGGGATGGATTCTTACGGCACGGGGACCAATAGAAGCAAGGATCTATTATGCCACCGTGGAGGCCAAGAATCAAATGATTCATTGTGACATCAAGTGGCCTAAAAGGGCATGGGATGCATTGTGACAGCACAGGGGTTAAGAGAAGCAAGGATCCATTGTGACCCAATGGAGGCTAACAATCTAATGATCCCTTTTGACACCAATGGGCCTAAAAGGGGCAGGGATGTATTGTGAAAGCATGGGGCCCAATTAAAACCTGGTTCAATTACGCCACCATGGAGGCCAAGAATCAAATGATTCATTGTGACATCAAGTGGCCTAAAAGGGCATGGGATGCATTGTGACACCACAGGGGTTAAGAGAAGCAAGGAACCATTGTGACCCAATGCAGGCTAACAATCTAATGATCCCTTTTGACACCAAAGGGCCTAAAAGGGGCAGGGATGTATTGTGAAAGCATGGGGCCCAAGTAAAACCTGGTACAATTATGCCACCATGGAGGCCAAGAATCAAATGATTCATTGTGACATCAAGTGGCCTAAAAGGGCATGGGATGCATTGTGACAGCACAGGGGTTAAGAGAAGCAAGGATCCATTGTGACCCAATGGAGGCTAATAATCCCAGGATCCCATTTGACACCCGGGGGCGTAAAATGGCCAGGGATGAATTGTGACAGCATGGGCCCCAATAGAAACAAGGAACCATTATGCCACCATGGAGGCCAAGAATCAAATGATTCATTGTGACATCAAGTGGCCTAAAAGGGCATGGGATGCATTGTGACAGCACAGGGGTTAAGAGAAGCAAGGATCCATTGTGACCCAATGGAGGCTAATAATCCCAGGATCCCATTTGACACCAGGGGGCGTAAAAGGGCCAGGGATGAATTGTGACAGCATGGGCCCCAATAGAAACAAGGAACCATTATGACACCATGGAGGCCAAGAATCAAATGATTCATTGTGACATCAAGTGGCCTAAAAGGGCATGGGATGCATTGTGACAGCACAGGGGTTAAGAGAAACAAGGAACCATTGTGACCCAATGCAGGCTAGCAATCTAATGATCCCTTTTGACACCAATGGGCCTAAAAGGCGCAGGGATGAATTATGAAAACATGGGGCCCAATTAAAACCTGGTACAATTACGCCACATTGGAGGCCAAGAATCAAATGATTCATTGTGACATCAAGTGGCCTAAAAGGGCATGGGATGCATTGTGACAGCACAGAGGTTAAGAGAAGCAAGGATCCATTGTGACCCAATGGAGGCTAACAATCTAATGATCCCTTGTGGCACCAGGGGCTATAAAAAGGGCCAGGGATGGATTGATACAGCACCGGACCAATAGAAGCAAGGATCTATTATGCCACCGTGGAGGCCAAGAATCAAATGATTCATTGTGACATCAAGTGGCCTAAAAGGGCATGGGATGCATTGTGACAGCACAGGGGTTAAGAGAAGCAAGGATCCATTGTGACCCAATGGAGGCTAATAATCCCAGGATCCCATTTGACACCAATGGGCGTAAAAGGGCCAGGGATGAATTGTGACAGCATGGGGACCAATAGAAACAAGGAACCATTATGACACCATGGAGGCCAAGAATCAAATGATTCATTGTGACATCAAGTGGCCTAAAAGGGCATGGGATGCATTGTGACAGCATAGGGGTTAAGAGAAACAAGGAACCATTGTGACCCAATGCAGGCTAACAATCTAATGATCTCTTTTGACACCAGGGGGCCTAAAAGGCGCAGGGATGAATTATGAAAACATGGGGCCCAATTAAAACCTGGTACAATTACGCCACATTGGAGGCCAAGAATCAAATGATTCATTGTGACATCAAGTGGCCTAAAAGGGCATGGGATGCATTGTGACAGCACAGGGGTTAAGAGAAACAAGGAACCATTGTGACCCAATGCAGGCTAACAATCTAATGATCCCTTTTGACACCAATGGGCCTAAAAGGCGCAGGGATGAATTATGAAAACATGGGGCCCAATTAAAACCTGGTACAATTACGCCACATTGGAGGCCAAGAATCAAATGATTCATTGTGACATCAAGTGGCCTAAAAGGGCATGGGATGCATTGTGACACCACAGAGGTTAAGAGAAGCAAGGAACCATTGTGACCCAATGCAGGCTAACAATCTAATGATCCCTTGTGACACCAATGGGCCTAAAAGGGCCAGGGATGGATTGTTACAGCACGGGGACCAATAGAAGCAAGGATCTATTATGCCACCGTGGAGGCCAAGAATCAAATGATTCATTGTGACATCAAGTGGCCTAAAAGGGCATGGGATGCATTGTGACACCACAGAGGTTAAGAGAAACAAGGAACCATTGTGACCCAATGCAGGCTAACAATCTAATGATCCCTTGTGACACTAATGGGCCTAAAAGGCGCAGGGATGAATTATGAAAACATGGGGCCCAATTAAAACCTGGTACAATTACGCCACATTGGAGGCCAAGAATCAAATGATTCATTGTGACATCAAGTGGCCTAAAAGGGCATGGGATGCATTGTGACAGCACAGGGGTTAAGAGAAGCAAGGAACCATTGTGACCCAATGCAGGCTAACAATCTAAGAATCCCTTTTGACACCAGGGGGCGCAAAAGGACCACGGATGAACTCTGACAGCATGGGGACCTATAGAAGCCAGGAACCATTATGACACCATGAAGGCCAAGAATCAAATGGTTCATTGTAAGACCAAGTGGCCTAAAAGGGCTTGGAATGCATGGTGACACCACAGAGGTTAAGAGAAGCAAGGAACCATTGTGACCCAATGCAGGCTAACAATCTAATGATCCCTTGTGGCACCAGGGGGTATAAAAAGGGCCAGGGATGGATTGTTACAGCACGGGGACCAATAGAAGCAAGGATCTATTATGCCACCATGGAGGCCAAGAATCAAATGATTCATTGTGACATCAAGTGGCCTAAAAGGGCATGGGATGCATTGTGACAGCACAGGGGTTAAGAGAAGCAAGGATCCATTGTGACCCAATGGAGGCTAATAATCCCAGGATCCAATTTGACACCAGGGGCCGTAAAAGGGCAAGGGATGAATTGTGACAGCATGGGGCCCAATAGAAGCAAGGAACCATTATGACACCATGGAGGCCAAGAATCAAATGATTCATTGTGACATCAAGTGGCCTAAAAGGGCATGGGATGCATTGTGACAGCACAGGGGTTAAGAGAAGCAAGGATCCATTGTGACCCAATGGAGGCTAATGATCCCAGGATCCCATTTGACACCAGGGGGCGTAAAAGGGCCAGGGATGAATTGTGACAGCATGGGGACCAATAGAAACAAGGAACCATTATGCCACCGTGGAGGCCAAGAATCAAATGATTCATTGTGACATCAAGTGGCCTAAAAGGGCATGGGATGCATTGTGACAGCACAGGGGTTAAGAGAAGCAAGGATCCATTGTGACCCAATGGAGGCTAACAATCTAATGATCCCTTGTGGCACCAGGGGGTATAAAAAGGGCCAGGCATGGATTGTTACAGCACGGGGACCAATAGAAGCAAGGATCTATTATGCCACCGTGGAGGCCAAGAATCAAATGATTCATTGTGACATCAAGTGGCCTAAAAGGGCATGGGATGCATTGTGACAGCACAGGGGTTAAGAGAAGCAAGGATCCATTGTGACCCAATGGAGGCTAATGATCCCAGGATCCCATTTGACACCAGGGGGCGTAAAAGGGCCAGGGATGAATTGTGACAGCATGGGGACCAATAGAAACAAGGAACCATTATGCCACCGTGGAGGCCAAGAATCAAATGATTCATTGTGACATCAAGTGGCCTAAAAGGGCATGGGATGCATTGTGACAGCACAGGGGTTAAGAGAAGCAAGGATCCATTGTGACCCAATGGAGGCTAACAATCTAATGATCCCTTGTGGCACCAGGGGGTATAAAAAGGGCCAGGCATGGATTGTTACAGCACGGGGACCAATAGAAGCAAGGATCTATTATGCCACCGTGGAGGCCAAGAATCAAATGATTCATTGTGACATCAAGTGGCCTAAAAGGGCATGGGATGCATTGTGACACCACAGAGGTTAAGAGAAGCAAGGAACCATTGTGACCCAATGCAGGCTAACAATCTAATGATCCCTTGTGACACCAATGGGCCTAAAAGGGCCAGGGATGGATTGTTACAGCACGGGGACCAATAGAAGCAAGGATCTATTATGCCACCGTGGAGGCCAAGAATCAAATGATTCATTGTGACATCAAGTGGCCTAAAAGGGCATGGGATGCATTGTGACACCACAGAGGTTAAGAGAAACAAGGAACCATTGTGACCCAATGCAGGCTAACAATCTAATGATCCCTTGTGACACTAATGGGCCTAAAAGGCGCAGGGATGAATTATGAAAACATGGGGCCCAATTAAAACCTGGTACAATTACGCCACATTGGAGGCCAAGAATCAAATGATTCATTGTGACATCAAGTGGCCTAAAAGGGCATGGGATGCATTGTGACAGCACAGGGGTTAAGAGAAGCAAGGAACCATTGTGACCCAATGCAGGCTAACAATCTAAGAATCCCTTTTGACACCAGGGGGCGCAAAAGGACCACGGATGAACTCTGACAGCATGGGGACCTATAGAAGCAAGGAACCATTATGACACCATGAAGGCCAAGAATCAAATGGTTCATTGTAAGGCCAAGTGGCCTAAAAGGGCTTGGAATGCATGGTGACACCACAGAGGTTAAGAGAAGCAAGGAACCATTGTGACCCAATGCAGGCTAACAATCTAATGATCCCTTGTGGCACCAGGGGGTATAAAAAGGGCCAGGGATGGATTGTTACAGCACGGGGACCAATAGAAGCAAGGATCTATTATGCCACCGTGGAGGCCAAGAATCAAATGATTCATTGTGACATCAAGTGGCCTAAAAGGGCATGGGATGCATTGTGACAGCACAGGGGTTAAGAGAAGCAAGGATCCATTGTGACCCAATGGAGGCTAATAATCCCAGGATCCCATTTGACACCAGGGGCCGTAAAAGGGCCAGGGATGAATTGTGACCGCATGGGGCCCAATAGAAGCAAGGAACCATTATGACACCATGGAGGCCAAGAATCAAATGATTCATTGTGACATCAAGTGGCCTAAAAGGGCATGGGATGCATTGTGACAGCACAGGGGTTAAGAGAAGCAAGGATCCATTGTGACCCAATGGAGGCTAATGATCCCAGGATCCCATTTGACACCAGGGGGCGTAAAAGGGCCAGGGATGAATTGTGACAGCATGGGGACCAATAGAAACAAGGAACCATTATGCCACCGTGGAGGCCAAGAATCAAATGATTCATTGTGACATCAAGTGGCCTAAAAGGGCATGGGATGCATTGTGACAGCACAGGGGTTAAGAGAAGCAAGGAACCATTGTGACCCAATGGAGGCTAACAATCTAATGATCCCTTGTGACACCAATGGGCCTAAAAGGGCCAGGGATGGATTGTTACAGCACGGGGACCAATAGAAGCAAGGATCTCTTATGCCACCGTGGAGGCCAAGAATCAAATGATTCATTGTGACATCATGTGGCCTAAAAGGGCATGGGATGCATTGTGACAGCACAGGGGTTAAGAGAAGCAAGGAACCATTGTGACCCAATGGAGGCTAACAATCTAATGATCCCTTGTGGCACCAGGGGGTATAAAAAGGGCCAGGGATGGATTGTTACAGCACGGGGACCAATAGAAGCAAGGATCTATTATGCCACCGTGGAGGCCAAGAATCAAATGATTCATTGTGACATCAAGTGGCCTAAAAGGGCATGGGATGCATTGTGACACCACAGAGGTTAAGAGAAACAAGGAACCATTGTGACCCAATGCAGGCTAACAATCTAATGATCCCTTGTGACACTAATGGGCCTAAAAGGCGCAGGGATGAATTATGAAAACATGGGGCCCAATTAAAACCTGGTACAATTACGCCACATTGGAGGCCAAGAATCAAATGATTCATTGTGACATCAAGTGGCCTAAAAGGGCATGGGATGCATTGTGACAGCACAGGGGTTAAGAGAAGCAAGGAACCATTGTGACCCAATGCAGGCTAACAATCTAAGAATCCCTTTTGACACCAGGGGGCGCAAAAGGACCACGGATGAACTCTGACAGCATGGGGACCTATAGAAGCAAGGAACCATTATGACACCATGAAGGCCAAGAATCAAATGGTTCATTGTAAGGCCAAGTGGCCTAAAAGGGCTTGGAATGCATTGTGACAGCACAGAGGTTAAGAGAAGCAAGGATCCATTGTGACCCAATGGAGGCTAACAATCTAATGATCCCTTTTGGCACCAGGGGGTATAAAAAGGGCCAGGGATGGATTGTTACAGCACGGGGACCAATAGAAGCAAGGATCTATTATGCCACCGTGGAGGCCAAGAATCAAATGATTCATTGTGACATCAAGTGGCCTAAAAGGGCATGGGATGCATTGTGACAGCACAGGGGTTAAGAGAAGCAAGGATCCATTGTGACCCAATGGAGGCTAATAATCCCAGGATCCCATTTGACACCAGGGGCCGTAAAAGGGCCAGGGATGAATTGTGACAGCATGGGGCCCAATAGAAGCAAGGAACCATTATGACACCATGGAGGCCAAGAATCAAATGATTCATTGTGACATCAAGTGGCCTAAAAGGGCATGGGATGCATTGTGACAGCACAGGGGTTAAGAGAAGCAAGGATCCATTGTGACCCAATGGAGGCTAATAATCCCAGGATCCCATTTGACACCAGGGGGCGTAAAAGGGCCAGGGATGAATTGTGACAGCATGGGGACCAATAGAAACAAGGAACCATTATGACACCATGGAGGCCAAGAATCAAATGATTCATTGTGACATCAAGTGGCCTAAAAGGGCATGGGATGCATTGTGACAGCACAGGGGTTAAGAGAAGCAAGGATCCATTGTGACCCAATGGAGGCTAACAATCTAATGATCCCTTGTGGCACCAGGGGGTATAAAAAGGGCCAGGCATGGATTGTTACAGCACGGGGACCAATAGAAGCAAGGATCTATTATGCCACCGTGGAGGCCAAGAATCAAATGATTCATTGTGACATCAAGTGGCCTAAAAGGGCATGGGATGCATTGTGACAGCACAGGGGTTAAGAGAAGCAAGGATCCATTGTGACCCAATGGAGGCTAATAATCCCAGGATCCCATTTGACACCAGGGGGCGTAAAAGGGCCAGGGATGAATTGTGACAGCATGGGGACCAATCGAAACAAGGAACCATTATGACACCATGGAGGCCAAGAATCAAATGATTCATTGTGACATCAAGTGGCCTAAAAGGGCATGGGATGCATTGTGACAGCACAGAGGTTAAGAGAAGCAAGGATCCATTGTGACCCAATGGAGGCTAACAATCTAATGATCCCTTGTGGCACCAGGGGCTATAAAAAGGGCCAGGGATGGATTGATACAGCACCGGACCAATAGAAGCAAGGATCTATTATGCCACCGTGGAGGCCAAGAATCAAATGATTCATTGTGACATCAAGTGGCCTAAAAGGGCATGGGATGCATTGTGACAGCACAGGGGTTAAGAGAAGCAAGGATCCATTGTGACCCAATGGAGGCTAATAATCCCAGGATCCCATTTGACACCAGTGGGCGTAAAAGGGCCAGGGATGAATTGTGACAGCATGGGGACCAATAGAAACAAGGAACCATTATGACACCATGGAGGCCAAGAATCAAATGATTCATTGTGACATCAAGTGGCCTAAAAGGGCATGGGATGCATTGTGACAGCACAGGGGTTAAGAGAAGCAAGGATCCATTGTGACCCAATGGAGGCTAACAATCTAATGATCCCTTGTGGCACCAGGGGGTATAAAAAGGGCCAGGCATGGATTGTTACAGCACGGGGACCAATAGAAGCAAGGATCTATTATGCCACCGTGGAGGCCAAGAATCAAATGATTCATTGTGACATCAAGTGGCCTAAAAGGGCATGGGATGCATTGTGACAGCACAGGGGTTAAGAGAAGCAAGGATCCATTGTGACCCAATGGAGGCTAATAATCCCAGGATCCCATTTGACACCAGGGGGCGTAAAAGGGCCAGGGATGAATTGTGACAGCATGGGGAACAATCGAAACAAGGAACCATTATGACACCATGGAGGCCAAGAATCAAATGATTCATTGTGACATCAAGTGGCCTAAAAGGGCATGGGATGCATTGTGACAGCACAGAGGTTAAGAGAAGCAAGGATCCATTGTGACCCAATGGAGGCTAACAATCTAATGATCCCTTGTGGCACCAGGGGCTATAAAAAGGGCCAGGGATGGATTGATACAGCACCGGACCAATAGAAGCAAGGATCTATTATGCCACCGTGGAGGCCAAGAATCAAATGATTCATTGTGACATCAAGTGGCCTAAAAGGGCATGGGATGCATTGTGACAGCACAGGGGTTAAGAGAAGCAAGGATCCATTGTGACCCAATGGAGGCTAATAATCCCAGGATCCCATTTGACACCAATGGGCGTAAAAGGGCCAGGGATGAATTGTGACAGCATGGGGACCAATAGAAACAAGGAACCATTATGACACCATGGAGGCCAAGAATCAAATGATTCATTGTGACATCAAGTGGCCTAAAAGGGCATGGGATGCATTGTGACAGCACAGGGGTTAAGAGAAACAAGGAACCATTGTGACCCAATGCAGGCTAACAATCTAATGATCTCTTTTGACACCAGGGGGCCTAAAAGGCGCAGGGATGAATTATGAAAACATGGGGCCCAATTAAAACCTGGTACAATTACGCCACATTGGAGGCCAAGAATCAAATGATTCATTGTGACATCAAGTGGCCTAAAAGGGCATGGGATGCATTGTGACAGCACAGGGGTTAAGAGAAGCAAGGAACCATTGTGACCCAATGCAGGCTAACAATCTAAGAATCCCTTTTGACACCAGGGGGCGCAAAAGGACCACGGATGAACTCTGACAGCATGGGGACCTATAGAAGCAAGGAACCATTATGACACCATGAAGGCCAAGAATCAAATGGTTCATTGTAAGGCCAAGTGGCCTAAAAGGGCTTGGAATGCATGGTGACACCACAGAGGTTAAGAGAAGCAAGGAACCATTGTGACCCAATGCAGGCTAACAATCTAATGATCCCTTGTGGCACCAGGGGGTATAAAAAGGGCCAGGGATGGATTGTTACAGCACGGGGACCAATAGAAGCAAGGATCTATTATGCCACCGTGGAGGCCAAGAATCAAATGATTCATTGTGACATCAAGTGGCCTAAAAGGGCATGGGATGCATTGTGACAGCACAGGGGTTAAGAGAAGCAAGGATCCATTGTGACCCAATGGAGGCTAATAATCCCAGGATCCCATTTGACACCAGGGGCCGTAAAAGGGCCAGGGATGAATTGTGACAGCATGGGGCCCAATAGAAGCAAGGAACCATTATGACACCATGGAGGCCAAGAATCAAATGATTCATTGTGACATCAAGTGGCCTAAAAGGGCATGGGATGCATTGTGACAGCACAGGGGTTAAGAGAAGCAAGGATCCATTGTGACCCAATGGAGGCTAATAATCCCAGGATCCCATTTGACACCAGGGGGCGTAAAAGGGCCAGGGATGAATTGTGACAGCATGGGGACCAATAGAAACAAGGAACCATTATGACACCATGGAGGCCAAGAATCAAATGATTCATTGTGACATCAAGTGGCCTAAAAGGGCATGGGATGCATTGTGACAGCACAGGGGTTAAGAGAAGCAAGGATCCATTGTGACCCAATGGAGGCTATCAATCTAATGATCCCTTGTGGCACCAGGTGGTATAAAAAGGGCCAGGCATGGATTGTTACAGCACGGGGACCAATAGAAGCAAGGATCTATTATGCCACCGTGGAGGCCAAGAATCAAATGATTCATTGTGACATCAAGTGGCCTAAAAGGGCATGGGATGCATTGTGACAGCACAGGGGTTAAGAGAAGCAAGGATCCATTGTGACCCAATGGAGGCTAATAATCCCAGGATCCCATTTGACACCAGGGGGCGTAAAAGGGCCAGGGATGAATTGTGACAGCATGGGGACCAATAGAAACAAGGAACCATTATGACACCATGGAGGCCAAGAATCAAATGATTCATTGTGACATCAAGTGGCCTAAAAGGGCATGGGATGCATTGTGACAGCACAGGGGTTAAGAGAAGCAAGGATCCATTGTGACCCAATGGAGGCTAACAATCTAATGATCCCTTGTGGCACCAGGGGCTATAAAAAGGGCCAGGGATGGATTGATACAGCACCGGACCAATAGAAGCAAGGATCTATTATGCCACCGTGGAGGCCAAGAATCAAATGATTCATTGTGACATCAAGTGGCCTAAAAGGGCATGGGATGCATTGTGACAGCACAGGGGTTAAGAGAAGCAAGGATCCATTGTGACCCAATGGAGGCTAATAATCCCAGGATCCCATTTGACACCAATGGGCGTAAAAGGGCCAGGGATGAATTGTGACAGCATGGGGACCAATAGAAACAAGGAACCATTATGACACCATGGAGGCCAAGAATCAAATGATTCATTGTGACATCAAGTGGCCTAAAAGGGCATGGGATGCATTGTGACAGCACAGGGGTTAAGAGAAGCAAGGAACCATTGTGACCCAATGCAGGCTAACAATCTAAGAATCCCTTTTGACACCAGGGGGCGCAAAAGGACCACGGATGAACTCTGACAGCATGGGGACCTATAGAAGCAAGGAACCATTATGACACCATGAAGGCCAAGAATCAAATGGTTCATTGTAAGACCAAGTGGCCTAAAAGGGCTTGGAATGCATGGTGACACCACAGAGGTTAAGAGAAGCAAGGAACCATTGTGACCCAATGCAGGCTAACAATCTAATGATCCCTTTTGGCACCAGGGGGTATAAAAAGGGCCAGGGATGGATTGTTACAGCACGGGGACCAATAGAAGCAAGGATCTATTATGCCACCGTGGAGGCCAAGAATCAAATGATTCATTGTGACATCAAGTGGCCTAAAAGGGCATGGGATGCATTGTGACAGCACAGGGGTTAAGAGAAGCAAGGATCCATTGTGACCCAATGGAGGCTAATAATCCCAGGATCCCATTTGACACCAGGGGCCGTAAAAGGGCCAGGGATGAATTGTGACAGCATGGGGCCCAATAGAAGCAAGGAACCATTATGACACCATGGAGGCCAAGAATCAAATGATTCATTGTGACATCAAGTGGCCTAAAAGGGCATGGGATGCATTGTGACAGCACAGGGGTTAAGAGAAGCAAGGATCCATTGTGACCCAATGGAGGCTAATAATCCCAGGATCCCATTTGACACCAGGGGGCGTAAAAGGGCCAGGGATGAATTGTGAAAGCATGGGGACCAATAGAAACAAGGAACCATTATGACACCATGGAGGCCAAGAATCAAATGATTCATTGTGACATCAAGTGGCCTAAAAGGGCATGGGATGCATTGTGACAGCACAGGGGTTAAGAGAAGCAAGGATCCATTGTGACCCAATGGAGGCTAACAATCTAATGATCCCTTGTGGCACCAGGGGGTATAAAAAGGGCCAGGCATGGATTGTTACAGCACGGGGACCAATAGAAGCAAGGATCTATTATGCCACCGTGGAGGCCAAGAATCAAATGATTCATTGTGACATCAAGTGGCCTAAAAGGGCATGGGATGCATTGTGACAGCACAGGGGTTAAGAGAAGCAAGGATCCATTGTGACCCAATGGAGGCTAATAATCCCAGGATCCCATTTGACACCAGGGGGCGTAAAAGGGCCAGGGATGAATTGTGACAGCATGGGGAACAATCGAAACAAGGAACCATTATGACACCATGGAGGCCAAGAATCAAATGATTCATTGTGACATCAAGTGGCCTAAAAGGGCATGGGATGCATTGTGACAGCACAGAGGTTAAGAGAAGCAAGGATCCATTGTGACCCAATGGAGGCTAACAATCTAATGATCCCTTGTGGCACCAGGGGCTATAAAAAGGGCCAGGGATGGATTGATACAGCACCGGACCAATAGAAGCAAGGATCTATTATGCCACCGTGGAGGCCAAGAATCAAATGATTCATTGTGACATCAAGTGGCCTAAAAGGGCATGGGATGCATTGTGACAGCACAGGGGTTAAGAGAAGCAAGGATCCATTGTGACCCAATGGAGGCTAATAATCCCAGGATCCCATTTGACACCAATGGGCGTAAAAGGGCCAGGGATGAATTGTGACAGCATGGGGACCAATAGAAACAAGGAACCATTATGACACCATGGAGGCCAAGAATCAAATGATTCATTGTGACATCAAGTGGCCTAAAAGGGCATGGGATGCATTGTGACAGCACAGGGGTTAAGAGAAACAAGGAACCATTGTGACCCAATGCAGGCTAACAATCTAATGATCTCTTTTGACACCAGGGGGCCTAAAAGGCGCAGGGATGAATTATGAAAACATGGGGCCCAATTAAAACCTGGTACAATTACGCCACATTGGAGGCCAAGAATCAAATGATTCATTGTGACATCAAGTGGCCTAAAAGGGCATGGGATGCATTGTGACAGCACAGGGGTTAAGAGAAGCAAGGAACCATTGTGACCCAATGCAGGCTAACAATCTAAGAATCCCTTTTGACACCAGGGGGCGCAAAAGGACCACGGATGAACTCTGACAGCATGGGGACCTATAGAAGCAAGGAACCATTATGACACCATGAAGGCCAAGAATCAAATGGTTCATTGTAAGACCAAGTGGCCTAAAAGGGCTTGGAATGCATGGTGACACCACAGAGGTTAAGAGAAGCAAGGAACCATTGTGACCCAATGCAGGCTAACAATCTAATGATCCCTTTTGGCACCAGGGGGTATAAAAAGGGCCAGGGATGGATTGTTACAGCACGGGGACCAATAGAAGCAAGGATCTATTATGCCACCGTGGAGGCCAAGAATCAAATGATTCATTGTGACATCAAGTGGCCTAAAAGGGCATGGGATGCATTGTGACAGCACAGGGGTTAAGAGAAGCAAGGATCCATTGTGACCCAATGGAGGCTAATAATCCCAGGATCCCATTTGACACCAGGGGCCGTAAAAGGGCCAGGGATGAATTGTGACAGCATGGGGCCCAATAGAAGCAAGGAACCATTATGACACCATGGAGGCCAAGAATCAAATGATTCATTGTGACATCAAGTGGCCTAAAAGGGCATGGGATGCATTGTGACAGCACAGGGGTTAAGAGAAGCAAGGATCCATTGTGACCCAATGGAGGCTAATAATCCCAGGATCCCATTTGACACCAGGGGGCGTAAAAGGGCCAGGGATGAATTGTGAAAGCATGGGGACCAATAGAAACAAGGAACCATTATGACACCATGGAGGCCAAGAATCAAATGATTCATTGTGACATCAAGTGGCCTAAAAGGGCATGGGATGCATTGTGACAGCACAGGGGTTAAGAGAAGCAAGGATCCATTGTGACCCAATGGAGGCTAACAATCTAATGATCCCTTGTGGCACCAGGGGGTATAAAAAGGGCCAGGCATGGATTGTTACAGCACGGGGACCAATAGAAGCAAGGATCTATTATGCCACCGTGGAGGCCAAGAATCAAATGATTCATTGTGACATCAAGTGGCCTAAAAGGGCATGGGATGCATTGTGACAGCACAGGGGTTAAGAGAAGCAAGGATCCATTGTGACCCAATGGAGGCTAATAATCCCAGGATCCCATTTGACACCAGGGGGCGTAAAAGGGCCAGGGATGAATTGTGACAGCATGGGGAACAATCGAAACAAGGAACCATTATGACACCATGGAGGCCAAGAATCAAATGATTCATTGTGACATCAAGTGGCCTAAAAGGGCATGGGATGCATTGTGACAGCACAGGGGTTAAGAGAAGCAAGGATCCATTGTGACCCAATGGAGGCTAACAATCTAATGATCCCTTGTGGCACCAGGGGCTATAAAAAGGGCCAGGGATGGATTGATACAGCACCGGACCAATAGAAGCAAGGATCTATTATGCCACCGTGGAGGCCAAGAATCAAATGATTCATTGTGACATCAAGTGGCCTAAAAGGGCATGGGATGCATTGTGACAGCACAGGGGTTATGAGAAGCAAGGATCCATTGTGACCCAATGGAGGCTAATAATCCCAGGATCCCATTTGACACCAATGGGCGTAAAAGGGCCAGGGATGAATTGTGACAGCATGGGGACCAATAGAAACAAGGAACCATTATGACACCATGGAGGCCAAGAATCAAATGATTCATTGTGACATCAAGTGGCCTAAAAGGGCATGGGATGCATTGTGACAGCACAGGGGTTAAGAGAAACAAGGAACCATTGTGACCCAATGCAGGCTAACAATCTAATGATCTCTTTTGACACCAGGGGGCCTAAAAGGCGCAGGGATGAATTATGAAAACATGGGGCCCAATTAAAACCTGGTACAATTACGCCACATTGGAGGCCAAGAATCAAATGATTCATTGTGACATCAAGTGGCCTAAAAGGGCATGGGATGCATTGTGACAGCACAGGGGTTAAGAGAAGCAAGGAACCATTGTGACCCAATGCAGGCTAACAATCTAAGAATCCCTTTTGACACCAGGGGGCGCAAAAGGACCACGGATGAACTCTGACAGCATGGGGACCTATAGAAGCAAGGAACCATTATGACACCATGAAGGCCAAGAATCAAATGGTTCATTGTAAAACCAAGTGGACTAAAAGGGCTTGGAATGCATGGTGACACCACAGAGGTTAAGAGAAGCAAGGAACCATTGTGACCCAATGCAGGCTAACAATCTAGTGATCCCTTGTGGCACCAGGGGGTATAAAAAGGGCCAGGGATGGATTTTTACAGCACGGGGACCAATAGAAGCAAGGATCTATTATGCCACCGTGGAGGCCAAGAATCAAATGATTCATTGTGACATCAAGTGGCCTAAAAGGGCATGGGATGCATTGTGACAGCACAGGGGTTAAGAGAAGCAAGGAACCATTGTGACCCAATGGAGGCTAATAATCCCAGGATCCCATTTGACACCAGGGGGCGTAAAAGAGCCAGGGATGAATTGTGACAGCATGGGGCCCAATAGAAACAAGGAACCATTATGACACCATGGAGGCCAAGAATCAAATGATTCATTGTGACATCAAGTGGCCTAAAAGGGCATGGGATGCATTGTGACACCACAGAGGTTAAGAGAAGCAAGGAACCATTGTGACCCAATGCAGGCTAAAAATCTAATGATCCCTTGTGACACCAATGGGCCTAAAAGGGCCAGGGATGGATTGTTACAGCACGGGGACCAATAGAAGCAAGGATCTATTATGCCACCATGGAGGCCAAGAATCAAATGATTCATTGTGACATCAAGTGGCCTAAAAGGGCATGGGATGCATTGTGACAACACAGGGGTTAAGAGAAACAAGGAACCATTGTGACCCAATGCAGGCTAACAATCTAATGATCCCTTTTGACACCAATGGGCCTAAAAGGCGCAGGGATGAATTGTGAAAGCATGGGGCCCAATTAAAACCTGGTACAATTATGCCACCATGGAGGCCAAGAATCAAATGATTCATTGTGACATCAAGTGGCCTAAAAGGGCATGGGATGCATTGTGACACCACAGGGGTTAAGAGAAGCAAGGAACCATTGTGACCCAATGCAGGCTAACAATCTAAGAATCCCTTTTGACACCAGGGGGCGCAAAAGGACCACGGATGAACTCTGACAGCATGGGGACCTATAGAAGCAAGGAACCATTATGACACCATGAAGGCCAAGAATCAAATGGTTCATTGTAAGACCAAGTGGCCTAAAAGGGCATGGGATGCATTGTGACAGCACAGGGGTTAAGAGAAGCAAGGAACCATTGTGACCCAATGCAGGCTAACAATCTAATGATCCCTTGTGGCACCAGGGGGTATAAAAAGGGCCAGGGATGGATTGTTACAGCACGGGGACTAATTGAAGCAAGGATCTATTATGCCACCGTGGAGGCCAAGAATCAAATGATTCATTGTGACATCAAGTGGCCTAAAAGGGCATGGGATGCATTGTGACAGCACAGGGGTTAAGAGAAGCAAGGATCCATTGTGACCCAATGGAGGCTAATAATCCCAGGATCCCATTTGACACCAGGGGGCGTAAAAGGGCCAGGGATGAATTGTGACAGCATGGGGACCAATAGAAACAAGGAACCATTATGACACCATGGAGGCCAAGAATCAAATGATTCATTGTGACATCAAGTGGCCTAAAAGGGCATGGGATGCATTGCGACAGCACAGGGGTTAAGAGAAGCAAGGATCCATTGTGACCCAATGGAGGCTAACAATCTAATGATCCCTTGTGGCACCAGGGGGTATAAAAAGGGCCAGGGATGGATTGTTACAGCATGGGGACCAATAGAAACAAGGAACCATTATGACACCTTGGAGGCCAAGAATCAAATGATTCATTGTGACATCAAGTGGCCTAAAAGGGCATGGGATGCATTGTGACAGCACAGGGGTTAAGAGAAACAAGGAACCATTGTGACCCAATGCAGGCTAACAATCTAATGATCCCTTTTGACACCAATGGGCCTAAAAGGCGCAGGGATGAATTATGAAAACATGGGGCCCAATTAAAACCTGGTACAATTACGCCACATTGGAGGCCAAGAATCAAATGATTCATTGTGACATCAAGTGGCCTAAAAGGGCATGGGATGCATTGTGACAGCACAGGGGTTAAGAGAAGCAAGGAACCATTGTGACCCAATGCAGGCTAACAATCTAAGAATCCCTTTTGACACCAGGGGGCGCAAAAGGACCACGGATGAACTCTGACAGCATGGGGACCTATAGAAGCAAGGAACCATTATGACACCATGAAGGCCAAGAATCAAATGGTTCATTGTAAGACCAAGTGGCCTAAAAGGGCTTGGAATGCATGGTGACATCACAGAGGTTAAGAGAAGCAAGGAACCATTGTGACCCAATGCAGGCTAACAATCTAATGATCCCTTGTGGCACCAGGGGGTATAAAAAGTGCCAGGGATGGATTGTTACAGCATGGGGACCTATTGAAGCAAGGA